>NC_135236.1:411057016-411383127 GCF_051348905.1 Ranitomeya variabilis | reverse complement strand
CCGCAGCAACGCGATGTGATCGCGTTGCTGCGAGGGTCTTACCTCCCTCCCTGCCTGCTCCAGACCCGGATCCAAGATGGCCGCGGATCCGGGTCCTGCAGGGAGGGAGGTGGCTTCACAGAAGCCTGCTCAGAGCAGGCACTGTGAAGCAGCCTGCACTTCTCTCAGATCGGTGATCTGTCAGAGTGCTATGCAAACTGGCAGATCACCGATCTGTATTGTCCCCCCCTGGGGCAAAGTAAAAAAAAAAATTTCCAAATGTGTAAAAAAAAAAAAAAAATCCAAAATAATGAAAAAAAAAAAAATTATTCCCATAAATACATTTCTTTATCTAAATAAAATTAAAAAAACAATAAAAGTACACGTATTTAGTATCGCCGCGTCCGTAACGACCCGACCTATAAAACTGGCCCACTAGTTAACCCTTTCAGTAAACACCGTAAGGAAAAAAAAAAAAAACGAGGCAAAAAACAACGCTTTATTATCATACCGCCGAACAAAAAGTGGAATAACACGCGATCAAAAAGACAGATATAAATAACCATGGTACCGCTGAAAGCGTCATCTTGTCCTGCAAATAACGAGCCGCCATACAGCATGATCAGCAAAAAAATAAAAAAGTTATAGTCCTGAGAATAAAGCGATGCAAAAATAATTATTTTTTCCATAAAATAGTTTTTATCATATAAAAGCGCCAAAACATAAAAAAATAATATAAATGAGGTATCACTGTAATCGTACTGACCCGAAGAATAAAACTGCTTATCAATTTTACCAAACGCGGAACGGTATAAACGCCTCCCCCAAAAGAAATTCATGAATAGCTGGTTTTTGGTCATTCTGCCTCACAAAAATCGGAATAAAAAGCGATCAAAAACTGTCACATGTCCGAAAATGTTACCAATAAAAACGTCAACTCGTCCCGCAAAAAACAAGACCTCACATGACTCTGTGGACCAAAATATGGAAAAATTATAGGTCTCAAAATGTGGTAACGCAAAAAATATTTTTTGCAATGAAAAGCGTCTTTCAGTGTGTGACGGCTGCCAACCATAAAAATCCGCTAAAAAACCTGCTATAAAAGTAAATCAAACCCCCCTTCATCACCCGCTTAGTTAGGGGAAAAAAAAAATGTATTTATTTCCATTTTCCCATTAGGGCTAGGGTTGGAGCTAGGGTTAAGGCTACAGTTAGGGTTAGGGCTAAAGTTAGGGTTAGGGTTGGGGCTAAAGTTACGGTTAGGGTTTAGATTACATTTACGGTTGGGAATAGGGTTGGGATTAGGGTTAGGGGTGTGTCAGGGTTAGAGGTGTGGTTAGGGTTACTGTTGGGATTAGGGTTAGGGGTGTGTTTGGATTAGGGTTTCAGTTATAATTGGGGGGTTTCCACTGTTTCGGCACATCAGGGGCTCTCCAAACGCGACATGGCGTCCGATCTCAATTCCAGCCAATTCTGCGTTGAAAAAGTAAAACAGTGCTCCTTCCCTTCCGAGCTTTCCCGTGTGCCCAAACAGGGGTTTACCCCAACATATGGGGTAGCAGCGTACTCGGGACAAATAGGACAACAACCTTTGGGGTCCAATTTCTCCTGTTACCCCTGGGAAAATACAAAACTGGGGGCTAAAAAATAATTTTTGTGGGAAAAAAAAAATATTTTTTATTTTCACGGCTCTGCGTTATAAACTGTAGTTAAACACTTGGGGGTTCAAAGTTCTTACAACACATCTAGATAAGTTCCTTGGGGGGTCTAGTTTTCAAAATGGGGTCACTTGTGCGGGGCTTCTACTGTTTAGGTACATTAGGGGCTCTGCAAACGCAATGTGATGCCTGCAGACCATTCCATCTAAGTCTGCATTCCAAATGGCGCTCCTTCCCTTCCGAGCCCTCCCATGCATCCAAACGGTGGTTCCCCCCACATATGGGGTATCAGCGCACTCAGGACAAATTGGACAACAACTTTTGGGGTCCAATTTCTCCTGTTACCCTCGGGAAAATACAAAACTGGGGGCTGAAAAATAATTTTTGTGGGAAAAAATTTTAGTTTTATTTTTACGGCTCTGCATTATAAACTTCTGTGAAGCCCTTGGTGGGTCAAAGCGCTCACCACACATCTAGATAAGTTCCTTAGGGGGTCTACTTTCCAACATGGTGTCACTTGTGGGGGGTTTCTACTGTTTAGGTACATTAGGGGCTCTGCAAACGCAATGTGACGCCTGCAGACCATTCCATCTAAGTCTGCATTCCAAATGGCGCTCCTTCACTTCCGAGCCCTTCCATGCGTCCAAACGGTGGTTCCCCCCCACATATGGGGTATAAGCGCACTCAGGACAAATTGGACAACAACTTTTGGGGTCCAATTTCTCCTGTTACCCTCGGGAAAATACAAAACTGGGGGCTGAAAAATAATTTTTGTGGGAAAAAATTTTAGTTTTATTTTTACGGCTCTGCATTATTAACTTCTGTGAAGCCCTTGGTGGGTCAAAGCGCTCAAAACACATCTAGATAAGTTCCTTAGGGGGTCTACTTTACAAAATGGTGTCACTTGTGGGGGGTTTCAATGTTTAGGCACATCAGTGGCTCTCCAAACGCAACATGGCGTCCCATCTCAATTCCTGTCAATTTTGCATTGAAAAGTCAAACGGTGCTACTTCCCTTCCGAGCTCTCCCATGCGCCCAAACAGTGGTTTACCCCCACATATGGGGTATCAGCGTACTCAGGACAAATTGTACAACAACTTTTGGGGTCCAATTTCTTCTCTTACCCTTGGGAAAATAAAAAATTGGGGGTGAAAAGATAATTTTTGTGAAAAAATATGATTTTTTATTTTTACGGTTCTGCATTATAAACTTCTGTGAAGCACTTGGTGGGTCAAAGTGCTCACCACACCTCTAGATAAGTTCCTTAGGGGGTCTACTTTCCAAAATGGTGTCACTTGTGGGGGGTTTCAATGTTTAGGCACATCAGTGGCTCTCCAAACGCAACATGACGTCCCATCTCAATTCCTGTCAATTTTGCATTGAAAAGTCAAACGGCGCTCCTTCCCTTCCGAGGTCTCCCATGCGCCCAAATAGTGGTTTATCCCCACATATGGGGTATCAGCGTACTCAGGACGAATTGTACAACAACTTTTGGGGTCCAATTTCTTCTCTTACCCTTGGGAAAATAAAAAATTGGGGGCGAAAAATAATTTTTGTGAAAAAATGTGATTTTTTATTTTTACGGTTCTGCATTATAAACTTCTGTGAAACACTTGGTGGGTCAAAGTGCTCACCACACCTCTAGATAAGTTCCTTAGGGGGTCTACTTTCAAAAATGGTGTCACTTGTGGGGGGTTTCAATGTTTAGGCACATCAGGGGCTCCCCAAACGCAACATGGCGTCCCATCTCAATTCCAGTCAATTTTGCATTGAAAAGTCAAATGGCGCTCCTTCGCTTCCGAGCTCGGTCATGCGCACAAACAGTGGTTTACCCCCACATATGGGGTATCGGCGTACTCAGGACAAATTGTACAACAACTTTTGGGGTCCATTTTCTCCTGTTACCCTTGGTAAAATAAAACAAATTGGAGCTGAAGTAAATTTTTTGTGAAAAAAAGTTAAATGTTCATTTTTATTTAAACATTCCAAAAATTCCTGTGAAGCACCAGAAGGGTTAATAAACTTCTTGAATATGGTTTTGAGCACCTTGAGGGGTGCAGTTTTTAGAATGGTGTCACACTTGGGTATTTTCTATCATATAGACCCCTCAAAATGACTTCAAATGAGATGTGGTCCCTAAAAAAAAATGGTGGCGTAAAAATGAGAAATTGCTGGTCAACTTTTAACCCTTATAACTCCCGAACAAAAAAAAATTTTGGTTCCAAAATTGTGCTGATGTAAAGTAGACATGTGGGAAATGTTACTTATTAAGTATTTTGTGTGACATATCTCTGTGATTTATGGGCATAAAAATTCAAAGTTGGAAAATTGCAAAATTTTCAAAATTTTCGCCAAATTTCCATTTTTTTTGCAAATAAACGCAGGTAATATCAAAGAAATGTTACCACTATCATGAAGTACAATATGTCACGAGAAAACAATGTCAGAATCGCCAAGATCCGTTGAAGCGTTCCAGAGTTATAACCTCATAAAGGGACAGTGGTCAGAATTGTAAAAATTGGCCTGGTCATTAACGTGCAAACCACCCTTGGGGGTGAAGGGGTTAATCATTGTTAATAAAATTTTTGTTTTTAATTTTAAGTGATTTGTGGGATCTCTTCTTTGTCACATATGGACATACCGTATATGGGACTAGTTTTGCATTGATGTTTGAAGTGCACCGTTTATATCTGGACATTTATTGATTTATTACTGTTTAGAGGATGCCAGCTTTTCTGGAAGTCTGTTTATGACATTTCTTATCTGTTAGAACTACTACACTCACTGTTAATACTGTTGGACTAAGGTGAAGTAGAAACGTCTGGCGATAATAGCTGAGCCACAAAGCGTTAGGCCATTTGGGGCTGCTGAGTGTGGATGAGTGTGGTACGTAACAGTTCTCTCTCCTCTGTTGCATCATTTACTTATAGTTCCAAACTTACTGTGTGTTGGGAGTTTCATGAAATGGATTTATGTTTGAGCAGCTGCACACAAGCATAAACAAGCCATGTACAATTGCAAGCAGCGGCTGTAGTCGTTTAACCCCTTCCCGACCCATGACGCCACGTAGGCGTCATGAAAACCCGTGCCAATCCGACCCATGACGCCTATGTGGCGTCATGGAATGATCACATCCCTGCAGAGCGGATGAAAGGGTTATCTCCGATTTCACCCGATCTGCAGGGAGAGGGGGAGTGGTACTTCAGCCCAGGGGGGGTGGCTTCACCCCCCTGTGGCTACGATCGCTCTGATTGGCTGTTGAAAGTGAAACTGCCAATCACAGCGATTTGTAATATTTCACCTAAAAAACTGGTGAAATATTACAATCCAGCCATGGCCGATGCTGCAATATCATCGGCCATGGCTGGAAATACTGAAGTGACCCCCCCCACCCCACCGATCGCCCCCCCAAGCCACCGATCTGTCCCGTAGTCCCCTCCGTCCTGTGCTCCGCTCCCCCGTCCTCCTGTCCGCTCCCCCCGTGCTCCTATGTCACCCCCCGTGCTCCGACGCCCCCCCGTGCCCCGATCTCCTCTCCCCCCCTTATACTTACTGAGGCTCCCGTTGCCCGTCCGCCTCCTCCATGGGCGCCGCCATCTTCCAAAATGGCGGGCGCATGCTCAGTGCGCCCGCCGAATCTGCCGGCCGGCAGATTCATTGCAAAGTACATTTTGATCGTTGTGGTAGGTTCTATCACAGCGATCAAAATAAAAAAAATAATAAATAACCCCCCCCCTTTATCACCCCCATAGGTAGGGACAATAATAAAATAAAGAAAATATTTTTTTTTTCTTTTTCCACTAGGGTTAGGGTTAGAACTAGGGTTAGAACTAGGGGTAGGGTTAGGGTTAGGGGTAGGGTTAGGGTTAGGGGTAGGGTTAGGGGTAGGGTTAGGGTTATGGCATGTGCACACAGTGCGGATTTGGCTGCGGATCCGCAGCGGATTGGCCGCGGATCCGCAGCGGATTGGCTGCGGATCTGCAGCGGACTGGCCGCAGATCCGCAGCGGATTGGCCGCGGATCCGCAGCGGATTGGCCGCGGATCCGCAGCGGATTGGCCGCAGATTTGCAGCGGATTGGCCGCGGATCCGCAGCGGATTGGCCGCTGCGAATTCGTAGCAGTTTTCCATCAGGTTTACAGTACCATGTACACCTATGGAAAACCAAATCCGCTGTGCCCATGGTGCGGAAAATTCCGTGCAGAAACGCTGCGTTTTATTTTCCGCAGCATGTCAATTCTTTGTGCGGATTCCGCAGCGTTTTACACCTGTTCCTCAATAGGAATCCGCAGGTGAAATCCGCACCAAAAAACACTGGAAATCTGCTGTAAATCCGCAGGTAAAACGCAGTGCCTTTTACCTGCAGATTTTTCAAAAATGGTGCGGAAAAATCTCACACGAATCCGCAACGTGGGCACATAGCCTTAGGGTTAGGGTTGGAATTAGAGTTAGGGTTGGAATTAGGGCTAGGGTTGGAAATAAGGTTAAGATTAGGCTTGTGGTTAGGGTTACGGATAGGGTTAGGGGTGTGTTGGGGTTACAGTTGTGGTTAGGGTTGGGATTAGGGTTAGGGTTGGGATTAGGGTTAGGATTAGGGTTGGAATTAGGGTTACGGGTGTGTTGCGGTTAGGGTTGTGGTTAGGGGTGTGTTGGGGTTAGGGTTGTGATTAGGGTTATGGCTACAGTTGGGATTAGGATTAGGGGTGTGTTGGGGTTAGTGTTGAAGTTAGAATTGAGGGGTTTCCACTGTTTAGGCACATCAGGGGTCTCCAAACGCAACATGGCGCCACCATCTTGCGTTCAAAAAGTCAAATGGTGCTCCCTCCCTTCCAAGCCCCGACGTGCGCCCAAACAGTGGTTTACCCCCACATTTGGGGTACAAGCGTACTCAGGACAAACTGGGCAACAACTGTTGGGGTCCAATTTCTCCTGTTACCCTTGCAAAAATAAAAAATTACTTGCTAAAACATAATTTTTGAGGAAAGAACAATTATTTTTTATTTTCACGGCTCTGCGTTATAAACTTCTGTGAAGCACTTGGGGGTTGAACGTGCTTATCACACATCTAGATAAGTTCCTTGGGGGGTCTAGTTTCCAAAATGGGGTCACTTTTGGGGTGTTTCTACTGTTTAGGCACATCAGGGGCTCTGCAAATGCAATGTGACGCCCGCAGACCATTCCATCAAAGTCTGCATTTCAAATGTCACTACTTCCCTTCCGAGCCCTGACGTGTGCCCAAACACTCGTTTACCCCCACATATGAGGTATCAGCGTACTCACAACAAACTAAGCAACAAATATTGGGGTCCAATTTCTCCTATTACCCTTGTGAAAATAAAAAATTGCTTGCTAAAACATCTTTTTTGAGGAAAGAAAAATGATTTTTTATTTTCACGGCTCTGCGTTATAAACTTCTGTAAAGCACCTGGGGGTTATAAGTGCTCACTATGCATCTAGATAAGTTCTTTGGGGGGTCTAGTTTCCAAAATGGAGTCACTTGTGGGGGGTTTCTACTGTTTAGGCATATCAGGGGCTCTGCAAACGTAACATGATGCCCGCAGACCATTCCATCAAAGTCTGCATTCCAAAACGTCACTACTTCCCTTCCGAGCCCCGGCATGTGCCCAAACAGTGGTTTACCCCCATATATGGGGTATCAGCGTACTCAGCAGAAACTGGACAACAACTTTTGGGTCCAATTTCTCCTGTTACCCTTGGGAAAATAAAAAATTGTGGGCTAAAAAATCATTTTTGAGAAAAGAAAAATTATTTTTTATTTTCATGGCTCTGCGTTATAAACTTCTGTGAAGCACTTGGGGGTTCAAAGTGCTCACCACACATCTAGATTAGTTCCTTGGGAGGTCTAGTTTCCAAAATGGGGTCACTTGTGCGGGAGCTCCAATGTTTAGGCACACAGGGGCTCTCCAAACGCGACATGGTGTCCGCTAATGATTGGAGCTAATTTTCCATTCAAAATGCCAAATGGCATGCCTTCCCTTCCGAGCCCTGCCGTGCGCCCAAACAGTGGTTTACCCCCACATATGGGGTATCATCGTACTCAGGACAAACTGGACAATAATATTTGGGGTCCAATTTCTCCTATTACCCTTGGGAAAATAAAAAATTCTGGGCTAAAAATCATTTTTGAGGAAAGAAAAATTATTTTTTATTTTCACGGCTCTGCGTTATAAACTTCTGTAAAGCACCTGGGGGTTATAAGTGCTCACTATGCATCTAGATAAGTTCCTTGGGGGGTCTAGTTTCCAAAATGGGGTCACTTGTAGGGGATCTCCAATGTTTAGGCACACAGGGGCTCTCCAAACGCGACATGGTGTCCGCTAACGATTGGAGCTAATTTTCCATTCAAAAAGTCAAATGGCACGCCTCCCCTTCCGAGCCTTGCCGTGCACCCAAACAGTGGTTTACCCCCACATATGAGGTATCGGCGTACTCAGGAGAAATTGCCCAACAAATTTTATGATCCATTTTATCCTGTTGCCCATGTGAAAATGAAAGAATTGAGGCTAAAAGAAATTTTGTGTGAAAAAAAAGTACTTTTTCATTTTTGCGGATCAATTTGTGAAGCACCTGGGGGTTTAAAGTGCTCACTATGCCTCTAGATAAGTTCCTTGGGGGGTCTAGTTTCCAAAATGGGGTCACTTGTGGAGGAGCTCCAATGTTTAGGCACACAGGGGCTTTCCAAACGCGACATGGTGTCCGCTAACGATGGAGATAATTTTTCATTCAAAAAGTCAAATGGCGCTCCTTCCCTTCCGAGCCTTACCATGTGCCCAAACAGTGGTTTACCCCCACATGTGAGGTATCGGTGTACTCAGGAGAAATTGCCCAACAAAATTTAGGATCCATTTTATCCTGTTGCCCATGTGAAAATGAAAAAATTGAGGCTAAAATAATTTTTTTGTGAAAAAAAAGTACTTTTTCATTTTTACGGATCAATTTGTGAAGCACCTGGGGGTTTAAAGTGCTCACTATGCTTCTAGATAAGTTCCTTGGGGGGTCTAGTTTCCAAAATGGGGTCACTTGTGGGGGAGCTCCAATGTTTAGGCACACGGGGGCTCTCCAAACGCGACATGGTGTCCGCTAAAGATTGGAGCCAATTTTTCATTCAAAAAGTCAAATGGCGCTCCTTCCCTTCCGAGCCATGCCGTGCGCCCAAACAGTGGTTTACCCCCACATATGAGGTATCAGCGTACTCAGGACAAATTGGACAACAACGTCCGTGGTCCAGTTTCTCCTTTTACCCTTGGGAAAATAAAAAAATTGTTGCTAAAAGATCATTTTTGTGACTAAAAAGTTAAATGTTCATTTTTTACTTCCAAATTTTCGCCAAATTTCCGTTTTTTTTCACAAATAAACTCAGAAATTATCGACCTAAATTTACCACTAACATGAAGCCCAATATTTCACGAAAAAACAATCTCAGAATCGCTAGGATCCGTTGAAGCGTTCCTGAGTTATTACCTCATAAAGGGACACTGGTCAGAATTGCAAAAAACTGCAAGGTCATTAAGGCCAAAATAGGCTGGGTCATGAAGGGGTTAAGGCTGTGTTCACACTTTGCAGATTTGGTGCATTTTTGGTGCAGTTTTTCCTTTCAAATGTTCTAGATAAACTTATATCAATTCTGATGCCAGCAAAGTGAATGAGAAATCTGAAGTGTCATACACATGTTGCTTATTTTTGACTTGCAGATTTGGTGTAGAAAATACCATTTATACTTGTGTATAAGCCGACCCGAGTATAAGCCGAGGCACCTAATTTCGCTTCGAAAAACTGGGAAAATGTATTGAATCGAGTATAAGCCTGTTATGCATTGTCCCCTCATCCCTATAACGGTATGCATGGTTCCTCATCAATATCCTTGTATACATGACTCCCCATCCCTGTCATTGTATGCGTGGCTCCCCATCCCTGTATGCATGGCTCCTTATCACCATCCTTGTCTGCATGGCTCCTCATCCCTGTCTTGGTATGCATGGCTCCAAATCCCTATCCTTGTATGCATGGCTCCTCATCCCCATCCTTGAATGTATGGCTCCCCATGAGAAAACCATTTAAAAAAAAGACCTCCTACTTACCTTCCCTGCGCGTCCTCACAGCATTCTGTTTCGGCTTCCATCAGCTCCTGCGCCGAGCGATCACGTGACCCTGCTCATTAAAGTAATGAATATTCACCTCTCTCCACTCACCGTGAACACGCACTGCTGCAGGAGCTGCTGGAAGCCGTAACAGAATGCTGCGAGGGCGCAGGGGAGGTAAGTAGGAGGGGTTTTTTTTACAGCTGCTGGAAGCCGCAGCTGCTGCTGTAACTGTGCATGCTATAAGAGAAATGAATATTCATTGCCAGTGCAGTGAACATTCATTTCTCTTTAGCAGCGGGCACAGTTACAGCCGCAGCCGCCGGCTCCTGCCTGCTGTGACCCGCTGCTCCACCTCTCCCCCTCCCGCACCGGCTTCTGGGACAGTGACTCGTGTATAAGCTGAGGGGGGTGGTTTAAGCCCAAAAAGTGCTGAAAATCTCGGCTTATACACGAGTATATACGGTAATCTGCAGAGTGCCAAATCTAAGCATGCTTTTGCCCTGCATTTTTCATCATTGACTTCACTCAAATCAGTCAAAATTGCACCACAAACATGCAGTTTTGTAGCTGTGTTTTTCCTGGTTTTCCTGCCAAGAGATGCCGAAATGGTCCAGAAATTTTACTCAATGGGTGCGCATACCCTACAGCATGCTATCAGTGGATTCCAGAGCGGTTTGGTTGTGTTTCCCATCTGCCAGAGCAGTTAAGATGTGTTTGCTATCTGGCACGTTGATCGACAAATCTAGCATTGGCAGATGATGCTTGGAGAACTCTACCTAGCAGAATGCATATTGCCAACTGTAAATGTGGAGGTAGAGAGATAATAGCGCAGATCTGTTTTTCAATATTTAGGCTATTCCCCTTTTTACCTTGAAGGTTAACCCCTAAGGCTTCTTTCACACTAGCGTCGGGCTCGGTCCGTCGCAGTGCGTCGGGCCAAGGTCCCCGACGCTAGCGTTGTCTCCGCCGCACAACGGGGGCAGTGGATGCATTTTTCCAGCGCATCCGCTGCCCCATTGTGAGGTGCGGGGAAGTGCGTGGAGGTGGGGGCGGAGTTCCGGCCGCGCATGCGCGGTCGGAAAAAGCGGACCGTCGGGAGCAAAAAACGTTACATGTAACGTTTTTTGGTCCCGACGGTCCGCCACAACACAGCGCAACCGTCGCACGACGGTTGCGACGTGTGGCAATGCGTCGCAAATGCGTCGCTAATGTAAGTCAATGCAAAAAAAAACGCATCCTGCAAGCACTTTTGCAGGATGCGTTTTTTCGGCAAAACGACGCATTGCGACGTATTGCAGAAAACGCCAGTGTGAAAGTAGCCTTAGTGACCGAGCCAATTTTTAAAAATCTGACCAGTGCCCAGAGTCAGTGCGCATGAAAAGGGAGGGATGTGCAGTGCACAGTATTTACTTGGGGTTGCCGTGATGTCGGGCAACTCACGGCAATCAATCGAAATGCAATTTTAACAGAACACTGACTGAAGCGATGAAATGCACCACCCCTATGACTGAAAGAAAAAGTATGTGAGGGAATCCTCTAATGATATAAAGTGTTTTGTTAGACATAATACTGGGAGCTTTTCTTTGAGAAAATCATGTTAGTGATGCTCATTGCATCGCTAACAACCCACAGTTGAATAGCTAAAAGCAACGTGACAGGAGATAAGAGAAAATGAAAGGGAACTTGAGACAACTCTTTACTTGGCTTTCTATGGTCCATGTCCAGTGTGATACACACCATGATATCACACAGCACAGTGAATAATTTTTTCCCATTAAATAGGAAGACTGACTGATTAGAAGTTTGTCAACACAAACCGTGATGCTAATTATAGGACATACCTTAGTTTCACGTGTTATTTTCAGTAAATTATTTTCAGTCTTTTCTAGGGGTACCATAATTTTTGGCCAGGCTATTTTCATTAGTTTTTTTTTCTTTTCACTTTTGTTGAACCACAATTTTAAAACAATATCTGATATTCATTAGTTGATATTCAGTATTTTTATAATGAAAATTACTTTTCAGTTTCAAGTTATTTCATTGACCCTTGTGGACTTTTATTACTTCAGCAGAAGGGTACCAACAATTCTTGCCATGTGTTTACATATATTGCAAACATCAGTTTACAAGGTGTTAATGTAACAGTAGCGAAATAGTGGCTTTGGTCATCTGGAGCTTTGAAAAGTATCCTGTTGGAGATGTTTCTATTTATTGTTATTAATATGAAGTAAACACTAGAAGATTATCTAGTCTTTGGAGTGACCTAAATGGAATGTATTTTTAATGATGAAAATACATCTGAGATATCTCCAAACTTTTACAAATTTATAATTTAGATATAATCATCTTTCAGATCTATTGTGCCCAGCATCTTTTCCCTTTGGCAACATCCCAGTCATAAAACAATTTATTTAAGCTCCAGTCTTATGACTTCCATGCATGTAATTTATCAAAACTAAAAAATAAGAGTTAGCGACTCAAGTAAATTGTCTGGTGAAGGCACGGCATTTCCCCTTAAACTCTTAGGAATGTCATGTGAACTAGACAACTATTTGGTGCCATTCTCTAAAGGAACTTCCACTTTTAAATGTTCACTGAATTAGTGAGTTCATACAGGGTTCAGCAAATATGAATTCTCCCACAGAAGCCATATCCTAAACTTTCATGAGTAGACTCATTTATGTACACATATGTAAACTGATGTACCGTATGTAAACAACTGAGCCTTTCTCAGTTTATGGACACTAAACTTGCAAGTACTACACTTTCAGTATTTCATCTAAATATATGGCAGTATCTATCGGGAGATAACAAAAATAAATTTTACATGGTATGTGGTTTAGTTTGTAAGCTACTCTTTCAACCTTAATCTATGAACAACTGTCCAAATTAACTCCTAGACACTGTGGTCAGCTTTAGTTTATATTCTTTCATCAGAACTTTTTTATTCTTCCATTGACATAGCAATTGAAAGCTTGGTTAATGCGGGGCAAGATGCAGTTTTGACATATACTTACAGTGGCATGTAAAAAATTGGGCACCGCTGGTCAAAATGATTGTTATTGTAAACAGTTAAGGAAATTGAAGATAAAATGATCTCTAAAAGGCTTAAAGTTAAAGATGACACATTTCCTTTGTATTTTATTTTAAAAAAATTGGCATTTTTTACATTTGAAAAATTACAAAAAGGAAAATGGGCTAATGCAAAAGTTTTGGGCACCTTTGGAGATTAGTGTGCTCAGATCACTTTGACCAAAGTTTCAGGCCTTAATTAGCTTGCTAGGGTTATGGCTCGTTTACTATATCATTGCTAGGAAAGGCAATGTGATGCAAATTTCCCAGCTTTATAAAAATTCAGCCTACTCTAATCTTGTGCCAGAAAACAGCAGCCATGGATAGCAGCAACTGCCTAGTACTCTGAAGATAAAAGTGGTGGAGGCCCACAAAGCAGGAGAAGTCTATGAGAAGATAGCAAAGTGTAAGAAATGGCAGTTAACAGGACCATTGGAGGTCAAAATAAGGTCTGAAAGACCCAAGTAAAATTTCAGTGAGAGCTGCTCTTAGAATTGCTAGCGAGACACATCAGAACCCCCCACTTGACTGCAGAAGAGCTTCGGAAAGATTAAGCATACTCTGGAGTTATGGCACATTGTTCTACTGTTCAAAGACGAAAGCACAAATATGGCCTTCATGGAAGAGTCATTAGAATAAAACCACTCCTATGTGCTCACCATAAAATTCATTGTCAGAAGTATGCAAAAGAACATATAAACAAGCCTGATACATTTTAGAAACAAGTTTAGTGGATCGATGAGGTTAAAATAGAACTCTTTGGCCACAGTGATCAAAGGTATGTGTGGA
Organism: Ranitomeya variabilis; assembly: GCF_051348905.1. Taxonomy (NCBI): domain Eukaryota; kingdom Metazoa; phylum Chordata; class Amphibia; order Anura; family Dendrobatidae; genus Ranitomeya; species Ranitomeya variabilis. Next base: position 411,369,528 of record NC_135236.1, on the reverse strand, counting down.
GAAAAAAGGGCACAGAATTTCAGGAAAAGAACATCTCGCCAACTATTAAGCATGGGGTGATTCAATCATTCTTTGGAGTTGTGTTGCAGCCAATGGCACCGGGAACATTTCATGGGTGTTGAAATTTCATTGAATCCCTTCTTCCCTCCAAATTCTTGATGAAAACAACACCATCTGTATAAAATCTGAAGTTGAAAAGAGGATGGCTTCTGCAAATGGATAATGATCCTAAAGACATGTCAAAATGCCCTCAATGGCCCTCACAGTTCACTGACCTGAATATAATTGAAAATCTGTGACTAGACCTCAAAATAGCAGTACATGCAAGACGACCCAGGAATCTCACAGAACTGGAATAATTTTCCAAGGAAGAATGGATGAAAATCCCCCAAACAAGAATTGAAAGACTCTTGGCTGGCGACAAAAAGCATTTACAAGCTGTGATATTTGTGAAAGGGGTGCTACTAGGTAATAACCATGCAGGATGCATCTACCCATTATCCTTTTTGCAATTTTTAAAATGTAAAAGATGAAAATTAAATATATATATATATATATATATATATATATATATATATATATATATAGTTGGTTTTTTTAACCTCAATTCCAAAGGAGATGTGACACCTTTAACTTTAGGCCTCTTAGAGATAATTTAATCATCAACTAGCTTAATTGTTCACAATAACAGTAATTTTGACTGGGGTACACTACTTTTACATGCCACTATACACTATGCATCAACACACTGAGATTAATTGATATATAAACTCTGCTATAACTGTAAACGTTAAAAATGTATGGTACTTGGTTAACATTTTTTTTTTTTACAAAATGCAAACGCCATCCAGCCACATGAAGGTGTACCTTTTTATATAGACGGTCCTTATCACTAATGTCCTACCTCTCCATGTGCCAAAGAGGCCTCATCCGAAGTGGGAAAATAAAAGGAAACCAGGCATCACTCGCAATTAAAACCTTGTCTAGGAAAGATGGATAAGGATGCAGAGACCTGGAGGGGGCCAACCCCCCAATGTATGCAAAACAGAAAAAAATAGGGCATGCACACCTTTAGTTTTAGATTACCATAACGTACAAGCGCACAAATACACTATGTGGCCATCTGACAAATATGTTTGCATACTATTATCAGTTGTAGTTTTTAATGAAGCCATTTAATTTAGCATGCAATACACTGTAAAATTGAAAAAACTAAATCAATGTGTGGTGAACTGATAAAAAAAAATGCAATTCTGAGATTTTTTTGTTTTGTTTTGACCAGGCAATATGATTCTTCAGGCCTGTATGATTATGTGATTATTGTGATGGCAAACTTGTATCGTTTTTAGCTTTTATTTTAGTGGTAAACAAATATTTGTAAAACAAGTTGGTCTGTGATGCCTCTTTTTTTATGATCCATAACTTTTTTTAATTTTTCTGTCAGTGGGGGTTCTAAGAAGGCTTGTTTTTTTGTGTAGCAAGTTGACGTTTTTATTGATACCTTGTTGCGCTACATAAGACGTTTTGTTTTATTGCATTTTAAAGGAATGTGGGTGACTAAAATGCCCCCACAATTATCTTTTTTTTTTTTATATATATACCTTACGGCATTTACCATACAGGTTAATCATTGTATATTTTCACAGATCAGACTTTTATGGAAAGGGATACAGGAAATTACCATTTTTAACAAATTGTCAATCTTTATAATGGGGGAAGAAGGAGTGATTTGAGTTTTCTATTACAATATTTTTAGTCTCTGTTAAGAGAGTGCACGGTCAGAGCACATTACAAGGAGATTACCTGGCGAACAGAGACCTGTCCTACCCCCACAAGTGACTTCACTTTCTGGGGTTGGGCTGTTTTCTGTTCTTCCTGTCTGCTAAGTCAACTCCTTACAATTCAAACTGACAGTTTCAGGGTGGGGACAGAGGCTGCAGCAGTGACCTCGCCTCTGCACCCTGTTGAGTATCCCAGCATGCACTGGAGGTTCCCAAACAAAGTGTCAAACAGGGAGTAGGTTAAAAAAAAAAAAATCAGTTATGTAGTGAGGGAATGATAGGGAATTTTTAATGAAAGTATAATAGAAAAGAGATTAGATTGTTACAATAAATAAACATTTAGAATTAAAATTAATGTTAGTTGCAGACTACTCCTTTAATATAAAAAGTCTTGGATAACCCCTTTGATGAAATTCCATAATTCACATTTGATGATAAGAGTTCATTGTTTATTTTGCCAGCGAGCCATATGAAATTTTGTGAGCTTTGTTTTTTCTTTCATGTCTTTTTCAAAGCATTGAAATGAATTAATTTTAAATATTTTGTTGTATACTTTTTGTGGTTTTGTTTGCCTTCTTCTGTATGAAGAATCACAGCACTTTTTAGGAGATAGTGTCAATGGTACAGAATGTATAAAGGATTCTCTTAGGATAAATAAGAGAATACTTTGGGGTTCCTAAGGGTATGTGTCCACGTTCAGGATTGCATCAGGATTTGGTCAGGATTTTTCATCAGTATTTGTAAGCCAAAACCAGGAGTGGGTGATAATACAGAAGTGGTGCATAAGTTTCTGTTATACTTTTCCTCTAATTGTTCCACTCCTGGTTTTGGCTTACAAATACTGATGAAAAATCCTGACAAAATCCTGATGCAATCCTGAACGTGGACACATACCCTTAGAGAGAATATGAAATGACAATCATTAGTGTAAACACTGCTGACTTCTCAGAAAAGAGACTTCTTAAAAGATGGATCTCCACCTCACGCAGACCCAATGAGCAAGCATTTCACGTTTTAGAAAGAAATGCCTGTCACGTCAAAATATTTAACATATTCTATAAACAACCCAACTACCTCCCCATTATTATAGTTGTATGTTGACCAAAGGGGTTTGTTGATTTTAGCCTTAAAATACTGTAAAAAAAAATTCAGAAATTGATTATTGTATAGTTGTTTTCCTATGTCATAAAACTTTTATTTCTCTATTGAAAAATATATGTTACGTGTTTTTATTATTTTACAGTATTGCATATTGCCATAATGTAAATGTTGGACACTGTCATCTTTATTTGATTAGGCACTGTGGGCAGAAAAGAGATTTATTACATCCAGTGCAAAAAAAAGAAAAAAAAAACAAATCTGCACAAAAATGTTACCTTCTCCAGTTTCATGCTGCTTTTGACACTTTAAAAAAAAAAAAAAAGAAAATATATTGGGCTTAGAACAAGCACAATCACAGTTCTCCAGATTTACTATAATTTATATCACAAATTGACATAAATTAAATTTAATGCTTAATCCATCTCATAACTGGCATAGATTTCAGATTGTGGGCATGGACTGCCCAAACTGCCCCAAATTTCTTATGTGTGGGAATCATACTCATGTGTGCTTTTATATTAAGACTGGCATGTGAAACCCCAATCATAAGTTCCCTAGCATCGCTGTCCTCTATACTGTAGATTTCATCCTGTAAGTAATGTAGTAGTGTAATCTTGAAATGTGACTAGATTGTCCTACTTCTAGGCTGAACATATATGGAAGACCATACTGACTCCTCAATATACCTCAGAGTCACAGACTTACAGCCAGGTGATAGCTTCCATGTTGTATGGTTGGCACAAGAAAAACACTATCACAATGGATTAGATTCAAAACTGCTCTCAGCAGCTTTCGTTTTCTAATTCCATGCAGAGCAATTTTACAACACATTCTAAAATAAATCGTCATTTTGTAAAAGTGGTTCTGCATGTCCCAATGTGCCATCTTCCTTATCATGGCTTCCACCTGTTGAATGGTGCATATTTCTGAACACAGTGAAAAAGTAAAACACGGCACTTCCAGTATGTTGGTGCACAAGCAGGATCCTATCCCATTAATAAGTATTTAAAGACTTAGCACTCGGATGTCATTCAAAACAAGATGATATTGTATTTGTGAAAATAATCCAGATAAAAGAAATGTTTCTCAATCCCCCATGACAGCACCACCAGAGAGAGGGGATTCGCCCTTCAGGGACAGGAAACCTATAGGATAAAAGGGCAGTACCTCTCTCCTGCATCAGTTTTGTTTCCTGTCCCTGACGGGGAACCTAGTAGGATCCGGTACCTTAGAAGAATCCGGAGCCGGCCAGTCAGGTTATGGCAGCGGGGAGGCCCCTGTCATGGCTGGTGTGGTGTCCTATACTGCCACTGTTGAGACCGATGGGTCTGCAGCGTGCACGGGGGGAAGCGCAGCCGCCACTCCGGATAGGAGGTAAGAGCTTCTTAGACCAGGTGCGCCAGGTGAAAACCATGCCAGAAGCGGGCACTTCCAGATTCAGGGCAGGCGCATGCGCGCGGTGTGCTTGGAGCACCAAGATGGCCGCCGCCCCAGATCTAATGCCTCCATTTCCGGGTCCCGGGCAGCGCGCGCATGCGCAGAATGGGCAAAGTGAAAAAAAAAATGGAAGAATCAGCGCTTCCCAGTTACGCAGCAATGGAGGAGGGGGCTGGTATTGGCGCCAGGTTTTTTAAACGAGATGGAAGCTCAGTTCATTGCTGCATGCCATCCAAACCATGGAGGACAGCGACCAGCAGCTCCAGCCGCCGCAGCAGCAGCGCCACCACCAGCGCAAGCTGGATGCGCAAAGGAAGAGGTCCTCTGCCGACACCTGCAATACTCAGTCCAGCAGCCATTCCACGCAGCATAGCAAATGCTCCAGTGTTGTAAACCAGCCGACACCTACGGATCTCATACAGGATCCTACACCTCCTCCAGAACCGGTACCTGTGGCTGCGCAAGATGGGTGAGTGATCTTCGTGGAAGTTCACTGGTATAATTGGGGTCCCCTCTTCTCCGTTTATTTTAGGCAAGGAAAAGAACGGGGAAAACTAAACACAGAACCTGCCCCCTGTGCGAGAAGGCCCTACCACAATCCTGGGATAAGAAGTTGTGTGACTCCTGTATAGGACAAGTCCTCTGTGAGGAAACCCCAAACTTCGCCTCTGAATTACAATCTGTAATAAAATCAGAGGTAGAGACAGTGTTTAAATCCCTTAAAGGGGGAGGGGTTAAGGAGAAAACACCTATACCTTATTCCCACTCCGATTCCTCTAGTTCTGACAGGGGAGACTCAGATAGACGGGATTCCTCCTCCTCTTCCTCCGATAATGAAAGCGGAGGTCGCCACTGCTTTCCTTTAGATGAAGTCGATGCACTTGTGAAGGCAGTAAGATCGATCATGGGGATGCTAGATCCTCGTGCTGACAAGACGGTTCAGGACATAATGTTTGGATGATTAGGTCAAAAAAAGCGTAGAGTCTTCCCTATTAATGAAAACATCCAAGCTTTAATTAAAAGGGAGTGGGAAAAGCCAGAGAGGGAAAACTCATCGGTACCCTCCCTTAAAAGGAAATATCCCTTCGAGGAAGAGGCTTCTACTTCATGGGATAAAGCCCCTAAACTTGATGTAGCAGTAGCTAAGGCCTCAAAATATTTGCATTGCCCTTTGAGGACATGGGAACTCTGAAGGATACCCTCGACAAAAGAGTGGATACCTTTCTTAAAGGGGCCTGGGAATCGGCAGGACTTCTAGATCCCTAATGATTTGGGTTGATAATTTAGAAAAACAACTAAGGGATGGTGTTTCCAGAAATAAAGTGATAGAATCTATTCCCATGATTAGAGGGGCGGCAGCTTTTCTGGCAGATTCATCTGCTGACTCGATTAAACTCACTTCTAAATCAGCAGCCCTATCAAATGCAGCTCGTAGGACATTATGGCTAAAAAGTTGGCCGGGCAACCTACAAACCAAACAAAACCTTTGTTCAATCCCATGCGAAGGAAAATTTTTGTTTGGGGAGACCCTGGATGATATTTTGCAAAAGGCAGGAGACAAGAAAAAAGGGTTCCCTAACCTGGCCACACCATTTGTTAAGCGGCCCTTTCGGAATAGGAAGTTTTTCCGGAGACGCCCCCCCAAGGTAGCAGAACTGATGGGATGATGGGAAAAGGAGAGATAGGGGGTTCCTTTTCAGTAATTCCTCAAGAGATAAAAAGACCCCTAAGTGACACCTCCCCCAGGGTGGGAGGGAGATTATCTCAATTCCTCCCGGCATGGGAAAAAAAATCTCAACCAGTGTCTGGATATTGAATTTGATAAAATTGGGACTTCAAATAGACTTTTCTTCCCTTTCTCCCCAAAATTATGTGGTCACTCCTCTAAAATCCTCACTTCAACAACAACATGCGTTAGAACAGGAGATTATAAAGCTCAAACAAAGCTGTCATCCAGGAAGTCCCCCCATTGGAAAAAGGAACAGGCTTTTATTTTCCATTATTCCTAGTTCCAAAACCGGACGGGTCCTTCCGCACAATAATAAACTTGCGGAAGCTAAACAGTTATGTGAAGAACCAGAGTTTCAAAATGGAATCAATAAAATCAATGATCAAAAACCTGTTTCCGGACTGTTTCATGATAGTGTTGGATCTCAGCGACACGTATTATCACGTCCCCATCCACAAGAACTCCCAGAAATACCTCAGACTAGCAGTAGTCATGAGAGGGGGGAAGTAAGGGAATATCAATACAAAGCCCTTCCCTTTGGCATATCAGTGGCACCCCGCATATTTACCAAATTGATAGCGGAAATGATGGCCAATCTAAGGGAAAAAGACATTTTGATAGTTCCATACTTGGACGACTTTCTGATTGTAAGCAATTCAGCCCAACACTGCCGACAACAATGCGACAGAGTGATAGAAACTCTAACAAAGTTAGGGTGGCTTCTAAATCTTCAGAAATCAAAACTAGAACCGACCAGAGTTCAAGAGTTTTTGGGTCTAACCTTGGACTCCATAACACAGGAATGTCGTCTTCCAGACCAGAAAAAAACAAAAAATATTAAATCTTGTCTCAAAAGCTTGCTCAAACCCTCATATGACCTTAAGAAGGGCAATGTCATTGCTGGGGTCCCTTTCTGCCTGCCTCCCAGCAGTCCAGTGGGCACAATTCCACACGAGAGACCTCCAGTGGAACTTTCTTATGAGTCAGATTACACTAAGGCGACGTCTAGAAGACCACATGACTCTAAATTCAGCCACTATTCATTCCCTAGCTTGGTGGTTAGATCCCAACAACCTATCAAAAGGGGTCCCTTGGGTCCCTTCTCTATTATCCTTCCTTCACAGCCTACAGGGGCATCATGTCCGGGTATTTTCGGACAATCAGGTAGTGGTAGCCTACCTGAATCACCAAGGGGGGACCAGGTCTCAAGTCCTCATGAAGGCCGCTTCTGAAATCTTAAGTTTAGCAGAGAACAACTTCGTATCCCTCTCTGCGCTACATATAAAAGGAGTAGAGAATCAGAAAGCAGACTTCCTAAGCTGTACCCATTTAAAACAGGGGGAATGGACACTAAATCAAAGCATCTAAATCAAATCACAAAACTTTGGGGGGTCCCTGTAATAGACCTTTTTGCCAATGTAGAAAACAGAAAAGTAAAAGAGTTTTGTTCTCTAGACCCCGGGGGGCCCTCGAGCGCTGGATGCATTCACGATTAACTGGACTCAGGGTCTCGCATATACCTTTCCCCCTCCTATACTCATCCCGGAAGTTCTGCGGAAAATCAGACAGTACAGGGCGAGGCTCATTCTAATAGCCCTCTTCTGGCCCAAAAGGACCTGGTTCTCCTGGCTGAGGATGCTATCGGTCACCGATCCCTGAGTTCTTCCGGACCTTCTATCACAGGGACCGGTGCTCCACCCCCAGTCAGAGAGTCTCCACTTGACAGCGTGGAATTTGAGAGGTCACTACTAAAGGGAAGGGGCTTTTCGGATAAATTAATTTCCACACTATTGAAAAGTAGGAAAACGGTAACCACTAAAATCTACGGCAAAACTTGGAAAAAATTTTTGTCCACCTCCGGGGTAGAATTACAAGATGGGGTCCCAGTTGCTAAGGTGTTAGAATTTCTACAAAAAGGTTTAGATCTAGGCCTCTCAGTAAGCACCTTAAAAGTGCAAATAGCGGCTTTAGGGGCATTGTACTGTGAGAATATACCTGCTAATCCATGGGTAACGCGCTTCATTAAAGCTGCTATTAGATCTAAACCCATAAACATAAAAAGACTACCAACTTGGGACTTAAACCTAGTCTTGTCAGCTCTAAGAGAACCCCCGTTTGAACCTATAGATTCAATACCTCTTAAAATTTTGTCACTTAAAACGGCCCTTCTCACAGCCTTAACATCTGCCCGTAGAATAAGTGATCTCCAGGCCCTATCTGCAAGGCCTCCCTTTACACAAATCCTGGATGAAAGGGTTATCCTAAGAACAGACCCTGCCTATCTACCCAAGGTCGCATCCAAATTTCACAGGTCCCAGGAGATAATCCTTCCTTCTGCCCAGACCCTAAAAATAGGAAAGAGGAAAAATTCCACACATTAGATGTGAGAAGGTGTCTAGCTCAATACTTAGAATCCACCTAGTGGCATAGGAAGGAAGGGTCTCTCTTTATCTGCTTCCAGGGACCCAGAAAAGGACTCAAAGCTTCCAAGGGCACTATAGCACGCTGGGTAACAGATGCGATAGCCTTGGCGTACTCGTCCACTGGAAACACAGTTCCCAAGGGGCTGAAAGCGCACTCTACAAGGGCTATGGCGACCTCCTGGGCCGAAAGGTCGGAGGTATCAATAGACCAAATCTGTAAGGCGGCCACCTGGTCATCATCTTCAACCTTTTTTAGACACTACTGCTTAGACCTAGCCTCTTCATCTGACTTAACCTTCGGAAGGCTGTGGTCCCTCCCTAAGCAATAATCTCTGCAATTCTCTCTGGTGGTGCTGTCATGGGGGACTGAGAAAAGCATAGTTACTTACCGATAACGGTATTTCTCAGAGCCCATGACAGCACCCGCCTATTCCCCCCTCATCACATGTGTGGTGAGCACTTTATTTAAATGAAGTGTGTTTTGTTAAATATAGACATGGTGTACACCTGTTAAGCAATATGTTAAAAGTGTATATTTTTTATTGCCACTAACTTGGAGGACCTCCGATGCTCTGTAAACCAAACTAATGCAGGAGAGAGGTACTGCTCTTTTATCCTATAGGTTTCCTGTCCCTGAAGGGCGGATCCCCTCACTCTGGTGGTGCTGTCATGGGCTCTGAGAAATACCGTTATCGGTAAGTAACTATGCTTTTCGGTCTGTAAATCGACCTTCATCAGTCTAGAATTAGATTCTAGAATGACCGAATGTGCAGTGCTGAGAGCAGTGCTGAGAGCGCTTCTCCTGTTTAGCGGTGGGTAATAATAATAATCTTTACATAGTGCTAACATATTCCGCAGCACTTTACAGTTTGCACACATTATCATCGCTGGCCGGAGGAAACCGGAGTACCCGGAGGAAACCCACGCAAACACGGGGAGAACATACAAACTCCTTGCAGATGTTGTCCTTGGTGGGATTTGAACCCAGGACTCTAGCACTGCAAGGCTGCAGTGCTATCCTCTGAGCCTCTGTGCTGCCCGGGTACCGCACTGCTCTCAGCACTGCACAGGCGGTCATTCTAGAATCTAATTGGAGACTGATGAAGGTCGAGTTACAGACCGAAACGTTTCTTTTATCTGGATTATTTTCACAAAATATCATCTTGTTTTGAATCACATCCGAGTGCCAAGTCTTTAAATGCTTATTTCTGAACAAAGCCTGATTTCACCTCTACTGTGCCACAAATCTGGTGTAATACATTAATACTAGTGATGAGCGAATATACTCGTTACTCGAGATTTCCCGAGCACTCTCAGGTGTCCTCCGAGTATTTTTTTTAGTGCTCGGAGATTTAGTTTTCATCACTGCAGCTGAATGATTTACATCTGTTAGCCAGCACAAGTACATGTGGGGATTCCCTAGCAACCAGGCAACCCCCACATGTACTCAGCCTGGCTAATTGCTGTAAATCATTCAGCCGCGGCGATGAAAACTAAATCTCCGAGCACTAAAAAATACTCGGAGGACCCCCCGAGCATGCTCGGGAAATCTCGAGTAACAAGTATTTTCGCTCATCACTAATTAATACATCTCTCCCAATGTATATATTTCATTCTACACTTTTCTTGTTCTTTAAATCAGAATTAGACTGATGTGTTTTCACTCTCCAGGTTCACGGTCAATGTATTTGTAAGCACAATACAGCAGGACCTCACTGTGAACAGTGTGCTCCCCTTTATAATGACCGGGCATGGAAAGCTGCAAATGGTAAAACTGGGGAACCTAACATGTGCGAAAGTAAGTAAAAATGGCCAGTTTCTGACTTTAAATATGGTATATGTCGTATCACAAAATTATATGTGTTTTCTACTGTTTTCTTCAGAACACTACTTAGTATTTTTTGTCTCTGTGAAAGTGTGAATAATGGAAACTGCTGTTTAAAAATGATAACATCTGTATGGACTTTTGTATGACATATGACGTACATTTATGTCATATGTCATGTCCCTGGCTTTGATGTGGGCTCACATACCGATCCCTCATCTTTCACAGCAGATGATGGCTGATTTAATCAGCTATGATGTGCCTTTAACACCCGCAGCTGTTAACCTGTTAAATGCCTCTGTCAATCTCTGATAGAGGCATTTAACATGCTGCCGGGGACGCATCATTTCATGTGCCCAACAGCGCACCTGTGACGTGATCGTGGGTGCTGATTTTTTTACCTTACTAGTTTGAGATGTGCTGAAGACCTCCGTACTTGACATGGCGATTCTCCTGTAGCTGGTGTCCATAGGAGATTGTGATGCACTGTTATGTATAGAACAAGCAGTTTCTTTTTTTCCAAAATGTTTTCACCAGTTAAAGGGAACCTGTCACCAGGTTTGACCGATACGAGTTACGGCCACCGCCTTTCAGGGCTTATCTACAGCGGCATTGCAAGAAGGACCTGCGACATCCATCGGCCTGGACCGCTACTTGGTGAGTATAATAAAGGTTGTTTTTTTTCTTTTTTTCAGGTTGGGGCTTATATACAGCATTTTAGAATGCTGTAGACAAGCCCTGAAAGGCGGTGGCCGTAACTCGTATCGGCCAAACCTGGTGACAGGTTCCCTTTACATAAAAAAAATCTATACATGTTTGGTATCTGTGTAATCATACTAACCCAGAGAATCTTATTGACATGTCCGTTTTACCGTATAGTAAACATGGTAAAAAACAAATTGTGAATTTGCCCTTTTTTTTGCAGCTTCATTGCACTTGCAATTTTTATCCTGCTTTCGAGGACATCACATGAGAAAATGAATGTCATTCATTTAAAAAAACAAACAAAAAACAAGCCTTCATACCGCTATGCAGGAGGAATTTTTTTTTCATGGCTCAAGGGGTCCATTCGATGCGCAATTCCCCATATCCCGAAAAATGAAAACAATATGGGTCTCGGAAAATGGCCACAAGTGGAAATTTATTTATTTTTTACATTTCCGATTTTTTTTTTTCACCACTTAAATTAAAAAAAAAAAAAACAGTATACATATTTAGTAACTGAGTACTCGTACTGACCTGGAGAACCATATAGTTAACATGGTAAATAAAGAAAGCAAAAAACAGTTATGGTATTGCACTTTTTTTTTGCACTTGGAATTTTTTCCCTATTTTTTCATCCCGCCAAAAAAACAGCCGTCACACAGTTATGTGGCCAAAGACTAAAAAAGTTATGGCTCTTTGAAGAAGGGGAGGAAATAACCAAACTTCAAAACACTATGTCATGAAAGGGTTAAAATGAGGTTAATACTATATCAGATGAAAATACATGGCAAATTACACTGTCATTTTTTTTTTTTTTTTTATGAATTCTTTATTTAAAGTATTTTTTAACAAACAAGGAAAACAAAAGAACATGACATCTTTTTTGTGACGTAAAATAAAGGTTACCATTTGCATAACAAGTTGTTATTTTCAGAGAGTCACAAAGACATCTAACTATAATTGCAAGTGGGGGGTAAAAGGAGTGGAGGCGAAAACTTAGGAAGAATTGGGGGATGGGAACAAGGGAAAGAAGGGTAGATAAAGGGTTCCGAGGTGTCCCGCTCAGAGTGATGGTGTTGATTAAATAGTAAGTTCAGTCTTTCAAATGTGGGTATAAACATTCGATGTCATTATTTATTTAATTAAAGCTAAGCCAAAATGCAGAAAGTGTGTGAAAACTTATAGGCAATATGTCAGCAGTTTTTTGCTGTAAACTGAAAACCGCAGGAGTTAAAGGCTGAAGTGTTGCTTGCCAGAGTGTGGGCTGTTGTTTACTAACTGTGAAGGATTTATCACTAAAGGTACCGTCACATTAAGCAACGCTGCAGCGATATCGACAACGATGCCGATCGCTGCAGCGTCGCTGTGTGGTCGCTGGAGAGCTGTCACACAGACAGCTCTCCAGCGACCAACGATGCCGAAGTCCCCGGGTAACCAGGGTAAACATCGGGTTACTAAGCGCAGGGCCGCGCTTAGTAACCCGATGTTTACCCTGGTTACCAGTGTAAATGTAAAAAAAACCAAACACTACATACTTACATTGCCGTGTCTGTCGCGTCCCTCGCCTTCAGCTTCCCTGCACTGTGTAAGCGCCGGCCCTAAGCACAGCGGTGACGTCACCGCTGTGCTCTGCTTTACGGCCGGCACTCACACAGTCAGTGCAGGAAGCTCTGAGCAGCAGCGCGGACGCCGGGGGACGTGACAGACATCAGAGGGTGAGTATGTAGTGTTTTTTTTTTTACTTTTACAATGGTAACCAGGGTAAATATCGGGTTACTAAGCGCGGCCCTGCGCTTAGTAACCCGATATTTACCCTGGTTACCATTGTAAAACATTGCTGGCATCGTTACTTTTGCTGTCAAACACGACGATACACGCCGATCTGACGACCAAATAAAGTTCTGGACTTTCAGCAACGACCAGCGATATCACAGCGGGATCCAGATCGCTGCTGTGTGTCAAACACAACGATATCACTATCCAGGACGCTGCAACGTCACGGATCGTTGTCGTTCTCGTTGCAAAGTCGTTTAGTGTGAAGGTACCTTAAGGCCTCTTTCACATTTCCGTCGGTACGGGGCCGTCGCAATCCGTCGGCCCGACGGACGTTGTGCAAAATAGTGCACAACGTGGGCATTGGATGCAGTTTTCAGATGCACCCGCTGCTCATTATGAGTTCCGGGGAGGAGGGGGCGGAGTTTCGGCCGCGCATGTGCGGTCGAAAATGGCGGACGCGTCGCACAAAAAAACGTTAAATTGAACGTTTTTTGTGACAACGGTCTGCCAATTACCGACGCATCCAGTGCATGACGTATGGAACGTGTCCATATGTCGCGATGCGTCGGTAATACAAATCTATGTGCAAAAACACATCCTGCGGGCAATTTTGCAGGATGCGTTTTTTGCACAGAACGACGCATTGCGATGTCTTTATAAAGACGGAAGTGTGAAAGTAGCCTAAGAGATTAACATTGCCAAACTAGTCTTGCAACTAAGCACCTCACTGTCTATGGACTTAGTGCATGGAGAGTCTGGTGTTGGCGGTCTACCTTTCTCAGCTCTGCTTCATTCTAAATCTAAAAGCTCAGATTGTGTCAGAATGGCTGCACTCAGTAGTCTAAGTAATGCATCTTTGGATTCAGCTACTCTTTGCCTACATCTTGCTGCTCTCAGATGAGGTAGCAAAGACCTGCTGACAGATTGCCTTTAAGTGGGTAAATATCAGCTAGGTGCTGCTAATCAAAAGAACTCTATTAATTTTTCATCAGCAACTGTGACCACCTCTATAAAGCAGAAGTTTTGGCAGATTGTTGGTGTGGATTGCTGTATTCAAGCCTATTAATACAATGTTAAGGAGGAAAGACATAAGCAGTGATCCTAGAGAATCTTCTAGAGAAGCATTTGTTGCTGTTTATCAATTTGCAAAGGGTTTTAAAGGCAACCTGCCAACAGGATTGTGCACAGTAACCTACAGACAGTGTCAGGTCGGCACTGTTATGCTGAGTAAAATGATACTTTGGTGTGATGAAGTCAGTCTTGTGGTTGTTTTGTAATCTTTATTTTCAGTTTTCAGTTAAAGAGATTCTCGTGCTCTGGGGCAGCCTGTGGGGGGTCTTCGTGTGGTGCTCTGATTAGGTATTCATCTGTATGGCTGATGACAGGTCATTGATACTCTGTGACTTGTGCCCTATTTTACAAACTGATTATTATATTTATTGTAAAAAAAAAAAATCACCTTCTGCAGACAGGCGCCTGCGCTGCACCATGATCGCATGATCACATGTATAATGTGCATTAAATTGTTTTACTTAGTCATATACATTGATTCTGAAGAAAAAAATCTTTCTCAAAATGCGCCAGCCACACCTGCACAGTAGCATCTATTGGCAGTGCCATCTTGCTGGAATTTTTTTTTTCCTCTAGCAGATAAGATCACCGATAGATGCTACTGCGCTGGCGCCAGAAAGATTTTATTTTTTTCAGAATCCATGTATATGACTAAATAAAATAATTTAATGCACAATATACATGCGATCATGCTGCAGCGCAGGCACCGCCGGCCTGTTGAAGGTAATTTTTTTTTTCAATACACATAATCAGTATGTAAAATAGGGGTCTGGTCAGTGAGGGATCAGTGACCTGTCATAAGCCATCAGTATGAATACCTAAGCAGAGCATGACATAAAGGCCTCCCTGAAGCATGAGAATCTCATTAACTCAGAACTAAAAATAACGATTAAACAACTACAAGACGGATTTCATCACCAGGTATCATTTTAATCATTATAACGGCACCGACCTAACACTGTCCGTACGCTACTGTGCACAGGTCATCACCCTTACTCATGTCCTATGAGTAAGGGTGTCTGTGCACACCAGAAACGCGTCAGGCTTCTGGGTCTTTTTAAATTGCTCCAATAAAGAATAGTTTTATTACCAGATTGGATTGGGCCAATGGAATCTCTTTTCTTCTTGTCATCATAAATATTAGTATAATAAACCGTCTGTTAGTGCTATAGACTAAAAGGAATGCTGACATCATTCTTTTTAGTTTTCGCTTTTCTTCATTCTTTTTAGTATGTCCCCACAAATACTATTAAGCCCAGATTGAGAAGGCAATCATTCTCGGTTGTCTTGTTTTTTGGGGATTTACTTTTTAGAACTTTTTACCTTCATTATATTTCTATTCTTTATTCAATAACTTAACTATGTAAAAAATGAATGAGTGAACGGACCATAAAACCGAAAAAAAGGAAAAAACCCGAAGCTCATCCATGGATAACGGACCGTTGTTTCTTCTTTCGTTTTTTTTATGGTTTTATGTAGTTTAATAAAGATACATTTTTTAACACAATTTGGCCTTGTGTGAAGGGTTGTTTTTTTGGTTTTGAACACCTCAATATCGATAGGTTGAGTTGACAGTCTAATGTGGATGGGGATGCTGGCTGATTCACATCTTCAACAATGATCAATCGAGTGGGTCTGATTTCAGACTACCGATCAAATTGTTCAGCTGGAGATAAGTTTCTCATGGGGAATACGAGTGCTTGGTGAAATGAGCGCTCCTGTGTATGGGAGAGGTGGCCGAATGCTCGGCCAAAGCATAGTCAGTCATCTAATGTGCATGGCTTTAGACTCCCTTCTGTTGGTCCTTTGTATAATCTTAGGCAAGTCCTATTAATGAGCTTGTATATGCACATTGTGATATCTGAGACTATCTCCACAACAAGCAAAACCCAGTGAAAGGTGATGTGTTCTTTTTTCAAGTTATTTGACTTTGGCAGCTTATTAAATGAGTATGAAAACCAGTAGTAATACAAGATACAATGAAAACAGTAAGATCAATTGCTAAATGTTAGTAAAATTGCTAAAAGTGACAAAAAGCACACAAAAGGGGCATCATGTGGGCAATAAACGTTGTAGATAGTGTGGTATTGCTCACCTGGCTGCATTGTGTCAGGCACAACTCCTGTGCAGATATAGATACCAGCTGCTGCATCTCCGTATGCAGGAATAAAACTAGCAGTAAATACAATAGTAGCAATGGATATAAGGATAAATCTGCTGTGCTGCTGGTCAAGAAGATATCCAATGGAGATGATGATGATAAACACAGGGTAGTTTTATTATTCTATTAGTTTCAGAGTTGAAGAAACTCCATCATCAGATATGTTTTAACCATTTCTGTATCCTGCTTTCTCTTGATTAGTCAAACTATTACTAGCACATCTGGGTACCCGGTCCCTTATTAACTATCCTCTTCTTTGTCATTGATAGAGTGTAAATGTAACGATCATGCTGACAGTTGTCGTTTTGACATGGATGTGTGGCTGGCATCAGGCAACCGAAGTGGTGGGGCATGTAATAACTGTCAGCACAACACAGAAGGAATACATTGTGAGAAGTGTGCGCCAGGATTCTTCCGAGATTTAAAGATCCCATTCTCAGCACCAGATGCCTGCAAAGGTACTGCAAGTAGTATCTTATCATATGCATGATTCCCACTGTTATCAATAGGTTTAACAGCTCAACAAATCCTTTGTGCTGTCCAGCTCATACCTGTATGGTTTCTATTGTGGATGTGCTTCTGTTCAGTTCTCATTTGTAAAAGAAAAAAATTGCATCAAGCTGAAACTGCAGCGACATAATGTTTCATAGCAAATTTTCAGTGGCAATATACAGTAACAGTGAATAAGTATAAGGGCTCGCTCACACGACCGTACACATCGGGCGAGTGCTATCCAATGTTTTATCGAATAGCACTCGGACCACTATTATTCTATGGTGCAGTGCTGATCAGCTTTTTTTTCTCATGCAGCTTTTCTTTTTACTCATGCTGATTCAGCATGAGAGAACAATCTCAGCATACTTCAAGTTCCTGCGCAAATTGGATCGCATTCACCCATTCTAGTTTAAGATGACACCTGAGTGCAGTCTGATTTCCACAGACTCACACAATGGAGAAAATGGAGAAATCATGATCTCCTTCTTCTCTTCACCTGGGCTACGATTCTCACATGCGGGCAGCACGGTGGCTTAGTGGTTAGCACTGCAGCCTTGCAGCGCTGGAGTCCTGGGTTCAAATCCCACCAAGGACAACATCTGCAAGGAGTTTGTATGTTCTCCCCGTGTTTGCGTGGTTTCCTCCAGGTACTCCGGTTTCCTCCCACATTCCAAAGACCTACTGATAGGGAATTTAGATTGTGAGCCCCATCGGGAATAGTAATGATAATGTGTGCAAACTGTAAAGCGCTGTGGAATATGTTATAAAAATAAAGATTATTATTATTAGTTAGATCACACTAAGGTGAGACTCGGCTCAGACTCTGACAGAGTTTGATCTGCATGTCATTTACATAATAGATCCGGTTTACTCGCATGAGAGAATCTACACTCCTGTGAGCCATCCTAATTGAAAGATGTGTGCCCCATTTTCTTTTGAAACCACTTCTGATTGTACATTTTTTCTGTAATTTTTTTGTACATGATTATGCCCATCTGTCACGCACAGTGTAGGAAAGACTAAGTGCAACACGAAGGGATAAGGAAAAGAGAACCAGGCAGATCTAACGTTACCCTGTCTGCCCTAAATGTCCCTATATTACCCCACCTATCGCCGAGCAGTGACCTAATCCCTGCCTGACCTTCGCAATAAGCCCTGCTTAGGGAAGGACGGGGTATGCACTAGTCAATCCCCACTACTACAGACAGCTAGGATAGACAAACAAGGGGAACACTTATCTTGTGTAGACTCAGAGATGTAACAGACGTCCTCCAAACAAAAAAGAGGAAGATAGCTGACTGCTATAGCGCCAAGCTTCAACAGGGGGAAATAGAAGTGTCACTTGCGATTTCCAGAAGGAGGCTGGGAGTCTATAAACACCCAGGTCCAGGTGTGTCAATTAGAGCTGGAGAAAGTTTGCCACTGGATCAAAGAGTCAGAAGGGTTAAGAAGGTGTCTGCAAAGCCAATCGCAGAGAACTTCTGCTGCTAGATGCAGTGTGACTTTCTGCAGCTTCTGACATACCCGTGACACCATCTTGCCTTAGCTGTTACTTTGTTCAGAGATAAGACTTAGAGCAAGTAAATGGACAAAGGAAATTTCTTTCCATCTGGAGATTATTAATTGACTGTGCGCATTCTCTGTGATGGTGAAAAAAGAAAATAAGTCATCTAGTCTGTTCGCTTGAAAAATAGAGCAAGTAAACATTGGCAAGGGTTAGTACATATATAAAATACTGGCTTGTTCTTGTAGGCTACCTCACATGTTGTGCAGTGTGCAGGTGTCTGGCACACCTGCCTGTAGAAAGGTGGAAGAAAATGTTACTAGCATGAATAGTCAGGTGTTGGAGCCAAGTTAAACAGAGACAGAATACAGACATGTTGGAAAGATTGCACAAGTTTTAAATAGCTCAGACCTTTCATATAATGCATACATTGTAACTTTCCTAAGCTGGAAGTAATACTTGGACTGAATTACCTAGTGCAAAGTTAACAACTAAAGTGAAATCATATTATTAGAGGGCTCATGTCGAAATGATTTATCTTTAATCTGTTCACAATTAAATGGGTTTTCCTATCTTGTATATTTATCATAGAATCATAGAATGTTAGCGTTGGAAGGAACCTCCAGATTCATTGTGTCCAACCTCCTGTTCAATGCAGGATTCACTAAACCATCTCAGACAGATGTCTGTCCAGCCTCTGTTTGAAGACTTCAATTGAAGGAGAACTCCACACCTCTGGTGCCAGCCTGTTCCACTCATTGATCACCTTCACTGTCAAAAAGTTTTTTTTCTAATAACTAATCTGTATCTTCCTTTCAGTTTCTTTTCATTTCTTCTCCCGTTTCCATGTGCAAAGGAGAATAATGATGATCCCTCTACACTGTGACATCCCTTCAGATATTTGTAGACAGCTATTAAGTCTGCTCTTAGCCTTTTTGGCAAGCTAAACATACCCAGATCCTTTAACCTTTCCTCGTAGAACATGCTTTGCAGTCCGCTTACCATCGTGGTAGCTCCTTTCTGAACTTGCTTCAGTTTTTCAATGTCTTTATTAAAATGTTGTTCCCAGACCTGGAGACAGTATTCCAGATGAGACCTGACCAAGGAGGAGTAGAGGGGGATAATTACTTCATGTGATCTAGACTCTATGCTTCTCTTACTACATCCTAGAACTGTTTGCCTTTTTTTCTGCTGCATCACACTATTGACTCATGTGCAGTCTGTAATCTATTAGTATACCCAAGTCTTTTTCACACATGCTGTTGCTTAGTTCTTTTTCTCCCATTATTTTGTATTATTATCTCAGTAGTTACATACATGGAACTTGTCATCTAATCCATGTTTCCCAAACTGCAGGCAGAGTCTGGTTGCATGATCGCAGCCAGTTATGTTTCTCTGAATCAGTTTGGCATTTCAGAATAAATATAGTTTGAAGATCATAGCTGGGAACAAAACTAGTCTGGCTTTGGGTTTCAGAAAAAAACGTATCTGGGGGCAATAATGCGGACAGGCCCTGACTCATGCTTCTTGCCATTTGGACTTCATGAATTGGGTAACTGGTTCCTTTTAAATCATATCCACAGGAAATGCCACAAGTTTGTAGTAGATGTGTTTATCCCACCAATGCAGTGCTGATCCCTGATACGGCACCATTGTTGATGGAGATGTGGTTGGATTTTCCATTCATGTGTTTGTGAATTCAGACCTCCTTTCCACTAAAAGAAGCATGCAACAAGGCCTGGTTCTTGAAAATATGGATTGTGGGATCTGCATCCATTATTGATTTATAACATGGATAGGTCATAAATGGACAAAAACAGAATACACCTTTAACCCCTTTACCCCAAGGGTGGTTTGCATTTTAATGACCAGACCAATTTTTACAATTCTTACCACTGTCTCTTTATAAGGTAATAACTCTGGAACACTTCAACAGATCTTGGCAATTCTGAGACTGTTTTGTCGTGACACATTGTACTTCACGTTAGTGGTAAAATTTCTTCGATATATATCTTGCGTTTATTTGTGTAAAAAAACGGAAATTTGGTGAAAATTTGGGAAATTTTGCAATTTTCAAACTTTGAATTCTTATGCCCTTCAAACAGAGAAATATGTCACACAAAATTTTTAATAAATAACATTTCCCACATGTCTACAGCAGCACAATTTTAGAAGCAACATAATTTTTTGTTAGGAAGTTATAAGGGTTAAAAATTAAACAGCGATTTCTCATTTTTACAACAGCATTTTTAGGGACCACCTCACATTTGAAGTCACTTTGAGGGGTCTATATGATAGAAAATACCCAAAAGTGACACAATTCTAAAAACTGCACCCCTCAAGGTGCTCAAAACCACATTCAAGATGTTTATTAACCCTTCAGGTGCTTCACAGGAATTTTTGAAATATTTAAAAAAAAAAATGAACATTTTAACTTTTATTCACCAAAAATTTAATTTGGACCAAAATTTTTTTATTTTACCAAGGGTAACAGGAGAAATTGGACTGCAAATGTTGTTGGGCAATTTGTTCTGAGTACGCTGATACTCAATATGTGCAGGTAAACCACTGTTTGGGCGCATGGCAGAGCTCGGAAGGGAAGGAGCGCCGTTTGACTCTTCAATGCAAAATTGGCTGGAATTGAAATCAGGCGCCATGTCGCGTTTGGAGAGCCCCTGATGTACCTAAACAGTGGAAACCCCCCACAAGTGACACCATTTTAGAAACTAGACCCCCTAAGGAACTTATCTAGATGTGTGGTGAGCACATTGAATCCCCAAGTGCTTCACAGAAGTTTGTAATGTAGAGCCGTAAAAATAAAAAATCATATTTTTTTCACAAAAATGATCTTTTCGCACCCATTTTTTTATTTTCCCAGGGGTAACAGGAGAAATTGGACCTCAAAAGTTGTTGTGCAATTTGTCCTGAGTACGCTAATACCCCATATGTGGGGGTAAATCACTGTTTGGGCAAATGACAGAGCTCGGAAGGGAAGGAGCACCGTTTGACTTTTTCAATGCAAAATTGGCTGGAATTAAGATTGGATGCCATGTCGCGTTTGGAGAGCCCCTAATGTGCCTAAACAGTCGAAACCCTCCACAAGTGACACCATTTTAGAAACTAGACCCCTGCGGTCAGATCCCTGCTAGCACAGTGAGCGCTCAGGGCTCACGGTGCTATCGGGGATCTCACAGAAGTCACCACAGCCTAGCCCGGCTGGGAACGGAGCTCAGTCCCCGGAGAAACCTCTATGATGTCACCCCCGGTCACTGAAACTCCGCTCCCAGCATCTCCTCATTAACCAGTGGTTTTCAGTCGGGACGGTTACATCTGTGCATCGTCCATGTGGAAAACTGTATATCCCCCAGATATGGATTACGGTGTGGGACAGAACGACGGACAGGTTTTGTAAATTCTTGGTATGTTATTTTACTTTTATTACAGGAGATCGAGGGCTTCGCTTGGATTAAGCGTAGCAATAAAATGGTAAAACTGTGTGGTGTTTTATTTCATTAAAAGACTTTATTCTGCCTGTGTCTTTATTTAACATTACAACTATACGATTAGTAATGGATAGGCGTCACCAGTGACATCAACCGAACAACTATTACCCAACTTGCCACCGCTACAGGGCAAGTGAGAAGAGCTGGGCAAAGCGCCAGAATTGGCACATCTAATAGATGTGCTTTTTCAGGGCAGCTGCGGGCTGCTATTTTTAGGCTGGGGGGGTCAATATCCATGGCACTTATCAGCCTGAGAATACCAGTCCCCAGCCCAGTGTGAGCTTTAGCAAGGCTGGTTGTCAAAAATGGGGGAGACCCCATGCAGTTTTTTTAAATTACCGTATATACTCGAGTATAAGCTGAGAATTTCAGCCCATATTTTTTTAGGCTGAAATTGCCCCTCTCGGCTTATACTCGAGTCATACCCAGGGGTCGGCAGGGGAGGGGGAGCAGCAGCTGTCTAATAATACTCACCTTCTCCTGGTGCGGTGCAGTCCCTGGTTTTCCGGGTGCCGGAAGCTCCTTCCTGTAGTGAGTGGTCACATGGTACCGCTCATTACAGTAATGAATATGGACCCGGCTCCACTCACATAGGGGTGGAGCCGCATATTAATTACTATAATGAGTGGTACCATGCGACCGCTCAACACAGGTGAGTATAACGCAGTGCGCGATATTCACCTGTTCCCCGTTCCACCAACGGCCGCCGCTGCATCTTCCCCTTCCCTTGCAGTGATGCTCAGGTCAGAGGGCGCGGTGACGCGATTAGTGTGTGCGCCTCCCTCTCCCTGAACGTCAGTGCAAAGGACGGGTAAGACACAGCGGCGGCCGTTTTATGTTTGAAGCATGATACGGTATGTGGGAAAAAGTTCCAGGGAGCCAAATACTTTCGCATTGAGTTGCAGGATACTCCGCTCACATGAGAGCGCACAGGACACAGATGAAAGGATTAAAAGTTTCTTTGTTTATTGAAATCAACTCAATGTTTATTCCTCTCCTGAGGCACCCGGCAGAAGCTGCATCGGATCTTTCTCAATCAACATCTCCCCTGACCGCCAGCCTGGCGCTCCCTTAGCCTGTCTTCTCTGTATCTAAATACTTTCGCATAGCACTGTAGTACAATAGAACAATATAGTGCTATAGTATCTATAATACTGGATAAGTCTGGGTATGCAATGGATTTACATGCCTTTATTGGAGTGTGCATATTGTAGATTCAGACTGAAAGCAGTAAAACTACAAAGGAAGGAATATAGAAAAAAGAGGAAAGAAACGTGTGAAAAAACAGTGTGTGTGTGTTAAATCTTTGATTCTTCAAAGCAGCGTGGGACTGGAGCACCTTGGGCCCACCAGAGAAAATCATTCTTGGGGCCCACTATGTAGCTACATAGAACTAAATACAAGACCACCAATTGTGTGGTAAAACACGCTAATATCAGGTTATAATATAAGGTAGTACACGTCTTAATTATGTAGCAGGGGTTGGGGTAGCCCCCATCATAGAATATAATGTAGCCGCCTCATAGAATATAATGCAGCACCCCACAACATTATAATGCAACCCCCTCATAAGGTATAATGCAGTCCCCACCGTTGAATTTAATGTAGCACTCTCATAGGGTATAATGCAGCCCCCCCATAGAGTATACTGTAGCCCCCTCGTAGGGCATAATGCTCCCCCCTCATATAGTATGATGTAGCCCCCCAGAATATAATGTCCCCTGAGAGAATAATGCAGCCCTACCACAGTATATAATGTAGCCTCCCCATAGAGTATACTGTAGCCACCTCATATAGTATGATGTAGGCCCCCAGAATGTAATGTAGTCCCCTGGGAGAATAATGCAGTCTCCCCCCACAGAATATAATGTAGCCCCCTCATAAAGTATAATGCAGCCCCCCCTCATAGGGTATAATTCAGCCCCTCTCCACCTCCATCCTCATCATTGCCTTCTCCCCCACCACCCCAATCATTGCCCTTTCCACCACCTCCATCATTGCCTTCTCCCCCACAACCCCCATCATTGCCCATTCCACCATCATTGTCTTTTTCACCACTACCATTATTGCCCATTTCAACACCTACATCATTGCCTCCCCACCACCATCATTGTCCTTTCTACCACAACCATCATTGCCTACCCCCCACCACCCCATCATTGCCCATTTCACCACCTCCATCATTGCCTCTTTCCCCACCCCCCCATCGTCCTTCCCCACCACCCCATCATTGCCAATCTCCGATACACACATCTCCAATGCACACACACAGCACCACACTTTCACTCACACACACATATACAAAGCACCGCACCCCATGCACACACACACCACCGCACCACTCTCTCACACTCACACACAAAGCACCGCATCACACCACATACACACACGCATGCAGACAGACAGCACCACTCACCTCTCCCAGCACATCCTGGCAGCCTCTTCCTGTCACGGGAGTACTGAGTAGACTAAGGCTGGTTACCCGGGCCCCTGCGATATCACTCAGGATAGGGAAACCCTGTCTGTCCCTTTCCCAGAAGTTACACTAAAGGTGTGCATATCTGGGCCGCCAGGCCTGACCCTGTCTCCTGTTTCAGCCCTAAGCTGAAACCACCACCCGCCACCCAGTGAAGAGACCACACACCAATCCCCACAGAAAGCACAGACAGGGAAAACAGAAAAACGCACCACGCCGCAGACACACAGGAATACACTAATAATGTGCACAGGGCAAAACAAATACAAATATAGGAAGGAGGAATATGACAAAAGGATAATACTCCACCAGCTACGATATTCCTACAACAAGACCACCACTCCAGACCGGAATCACTAGGCAAAAAGCACAAGCTATAATCGGCGACGCCCAAAGTCCAGCACAACTATTTAATGGCCGTGGGCGTGACCAAGCCTCCAACCAAATTGCCAGCTAGATTAACCCCGAGCAAGCTGGATAAAGTCTAGCCGACGCCACTGAGCGTGTAGTGGACGTAAGTGGAATTCAGGCCTGGCGACCCAGACATGCACACCTTTAGTTGTAACTTCTGGGAAAGGGACAGACAGGGTTTCCCTAGCCTGAGGGATATCGCAGGGGCCCGGGTAACCAGCCTTAGTCTACCCAGTACTCCCGTGACATTATAATCGGCTAGGGAAACCCTGTCTGTCCCTTTCCCAGAAGTTACATTAAAGGTGTGCATGTCTGGGCCGCCAGGCCTGATTACCACTGTCTTTTGGATGCCCTAGTGTGAACAGCGTCCGACATGACACTTCCTCGCCGGCAGCTTTCTGTCTGAAACAGCCGCGAGCTGAATGATGACATCATCCAGCTGCACTGTCTCAGACAGGAAGTGCCGGGAATGAAGCAGGTCACCGGGATGTGCTGCAAGAGGTGAGTGGTGCTGTGTCTGTCTGCATGCGTGTGTGTATGTTTTGTGGTGCGGTGCTTTGTGTGTAAGTGTGAGAGAGTGGTGCGATGGTGGTGGGGCTTTACATGCGGGCAGTGTTAGCCGCAGCCTGCGGCTTATGCTCCCGCTATTAAAGTGGAATGGTATTCACTCCTCTCCACACCCATGGGGGCGTGGAGAAGCGTGGAAATTCATTACTCTTTAGCAGTGGGGACAGGCTTGGCTTCCTGTCACCCGCTGCTGCTCAACTGGCACAGGGCAGGCCTACTTGACTCAAGGGTCCCATAGCCACTGAGCAGTGAGGGCCTTAGGCTATGTGCACACTTTGCGGCGTCCTCTGCGGGTTCTCCCGCAGCGGAATTGATAAATCTGCAGGGCAAAACCGTTGCGGTTATCCCTGCAGATTTATCGCGGTTTGATTTGCGGTTTCCGCTGCGGGATTACTCCTATACTATTGATGCTGCATATGCAGCAATATGCAGCATCAATAGTAATGGTAAAAATAATAAAAATTGGTTATGTACTCACCCTCTGATGTCCCGATCTCCTCGGCGCTGCACGTGGTGGTCCGGTTCCAAAGATGCTGTGCCGAGAAGGACCTTCGTGACGTCACGGTCATGTGACCGCGACGTCACGGTCATGTGACCGCGACGTCATCTCAGGCCCTGCTCGCACAGCAACCCAGACCGGACGGCCGCGTGCAGCGATGAGAGGTGAGTATATCATTATTTTTTATTTTAATTCTTTTTTTACACACAAATATGGTTCCCAGGGCCTGGAGGAGAGTCTCCTCTCCTCCACCCCGGGTACCATCTGCACATTATCCGCTTACTTCCCGCAACGTGGGCACAGCCCCATGCGGGAAGTAAGCGGTTCAATGCATTCCTATGTGTGCAGATTCGTAGCGATTCTGCACAAAGAAGTGACATGCTGCGGGTTGTAAACCGCTGCGTTTCTGCGCGGTTTTTCCCACAGCATGTGCACAGCAGTTTGCGGTTTCCATAGGGTTTACATGTAAATGTAAACGCAATGGAAACTGCTGCGGATCCGCGGTAAAACCCGCAAAGTGTGAACATGGCCTTAAGCAGCTGCTGGCCAGTATGCCAGCAGGTGTCAGCGCCTGGGCCCACCGGAGAATCCTCCGGTTCTCCGGTGGGTCAGTACTACCCTGCCTCAAAGTACACCCTTTTAGTTTGATTACAGCTTGGACTGTCAAGAATGGCTTTGTGTGTTTTAATGAAATGCAAAGCCATTCTATCAAGCAGCTCCATAACGTTGCCACCTGGTATGGTTTTCCAACAGTCTCGAAGAAGATCCAAAAGGTTCTGTGCACTTTTTGGCTGTTTTGCCTACATTTTGTTGTCCAACTTATCCCAAAGCATCTCAGTTGGCTGAGGTTGGGTGATTGTGGAGGCCATTTAGTCTGACGTAGCACTCCATCCTTCTCCCTCTTGGCCACATAGCCCTTACAAACATATCCTGAATGAATCCTGTGCAAATTAGGCATTGTAAAATCAAAATGCTTCAAAAAACAAAAAAAACTATTCAAGGAAAAAAACCTCTTTCAAAACAACTGTAAAAGAGGCTATAAAGGTGGTGGTCCATATTGGGAAAACATGGTTCCCTTGAAGCTAGTGTGGGAAAAGTTTTTTCCTGATTTCTTTTTTTTTTTTCCAAAGTCTTTTGATTTGACAGTGCTTAGTTTGGAGAGGTTTGATTCAGGGTGCACTTCTAACAAGTAATGTGCATTTTTCTTTTTTACATTAGGCATTTTTATAAATATCTTCAGGAAATGGAAATTTTAAAAAGATCCTCATAAGGACAGCAAATAAGATTACCCAATAGAAATGAATAGAAAGAGCTTTCTGAGCATTTTTAGGCAATTTTTGAGAAGTATTTTGGAGAGCATCTGCTTAAAAAATGCCTTTAAAATGTTGTTTGAACATAGCCCAAGAGAATGGTGCACCTTGTTTTTTTTTTTAAACCAACTATTTCTGTACCATCGGGACAGACTTGCAGGTTACACAGAATAGCAACCTTGGTTGTGCTGTATTGGACACTGTTATTGGTTTTCATATATATACATATACATAAATATAAAAATCTACAGTATATTTCTAGAAACTATTGAAATAAAGCAACTCATGCCAGTGTCAAATGAATGGAATCTGCTTATATTTGACAGATGTTTCAAAGAACACTCATTTAATGTATACTGTTATGTATGACAGTTTAACACAGTAAACTAACCTGGCTAGAAAGAAAAAAATGTAAACCCTTTATTTTTTTTTTATTCAATTGGCGACATATTAATGCATGTTTTATATACTTCAGGCCTCATTCAGATGTTTGTGTTTCATGCACGTCTTCTTACTGTGTTTTTCACTTATTTAACACATACCCTTTGTTATCTATTGGGATTTTCACACTTCCATGCTTTCTGTGGGTACATGAAAAACTCAGCACATTAATGGCATTACGGTTGTATCAAATCATAATCCTTTTCTCAACGAGTGTTTTGCTAGGAGAAATAAGCTTAATAATCTTCCATGGTTTTTTTTGTCTATGACAAACACTCTGAGAAAACACTGATGAAAATCTGATCCAGCACACTGATGGAAATTGGAACATTTTTTCCTATGTATGAGAAAATAGTGGATGTCTCAATTGGACCTTAAAGGAGCACTCCCAACTAACATTTTTATGGTTTAAATGTGTGTTTATGTGCATATAATCAGGGCCGTATTTAGAGTTTCTGCTGCCCTAGGCACTTTTAAAGCTGCTTCCCCCTTTGGTGAGTATGACACTATCGGCAGTGACTTTGGCAAGAATTGCTGATGTGAAAGTAGCCTTTTGCAGCAGATCGGGCAGTTTTTCTGCATCTGCCGCATAACGGATCACTTACAGCAGCACTGCGTTCAGCCTCATTCATTCCCTATGGGATTTACAGCACTTGCCGTGATCTGGCAAATGCGGTACCATACCCCCCAACTTTTGATGAAGGGAAGGAGGTATAAAGTTTGCTGCGCGCGTAGTGCGCCGCAGCATATTTTAGGCCACGCCTCTGACCACACCCATTTCACAACTAGTCACACCCATATCCACGTCCCAACCACAGCCATTTAGCACTGCTGATCACACTGTTTCATATACAATAATTATAAACAAAAAAAATATGGCCACACAGTGCTCCATACTGTATAATGGCCACACATGATGCTCAATACTGTATAATGGCCACACATGATGCTCCATACTGTATAATAGCCGCACACAGTTCTCCATACTGTATAATGATCCCACATGATGCTCAATACTGTATAATGGCCACTCATGATGCTCCATACTGTATAACGGCCACACATGATGCTCAATACTGTATAATGGCCACACACAGTTCTCCATACTGTATAATGATCCCACATGATGCTCAATACTGTATAATGGCCACACATGATGCTCCATACAGTATAATGGCCACACAGTTCTCCATACTGTATAATGATCCCACATGATGCTCAATACTGTATAATGGCCACACATGATGCTCCATACTGTATAATTACCCCCCTCCTGTATGCATGGGTCATCTCCCTCCCATCCTATATGCATGGCTCATATCCCCCCTCCTGTATGCATGGCTCATATCCCCCCCCTCCTGTATGCATGGCTCATATTCCTCCCCCTCCTGTATGCATGGCTCATATTCCCCCCCTGTATGCATGGCTCATATTCCCCCCTGTATGCATGGCTCATATCCCCCCCCCTGTATGCGTGGCTCATATTCCCCCCTGTATGCATGGCTCATATTTCCGCCCCCTGTATGCATGGCTCATATTCCCCCCCTGTATGCGTGGCTCATATCCCCCCCCCTGTATGTGTGGCTCATATTCCCCCCCTGTATGCATGGCTCATATTTCCGCCCCCTGTATGCATGGCTCATATTCCCCCCCTGTATGCGTGGCTCATATTCCCCCCCTGTATGCGTGGCTCATATTCCCCCCCTGTATGCGTGGCTCATATTCCCCCCCTGTATGCGTGGCTCATATTCCCCCCCTGTATGCATGGCTGATCTCTCAACCCCCCCGCTCCCATGTTGCATGGCGCCGCTTACCGTCCTCCTCCATCCCCCCATCCCCTATACTCACCTTTCCCACGCCGCGCCGACATCCCTCTGGCTCTGTCCCGACTCCCGGCGCAGCACCTTCTTCCTGCATGAGCGGTCATGTGATACCGCTCATTAAGGTCATGAATATGCACATATTCATGACCTTAATGAGCGGTACCACGTGACCGCTCACTCAGGACGAGCTGCAGACACTGAGACCAGGCATCGCTGGAGCAGGGTGAGTATCGTCTTCAAGGAGGGTGGGTGGGAGGCAGGGAGGCAGGCAAGCGGGTGGGCGGCCGGGGGCGGTCGGTCCGGAGATGACCCACGACTTTAAAAAAAAAAAAAAAAAAAAAACAACCTTGCTCAGGTGCCGCCCCCCGCATTGTCCCGCCCTAGGCACGTGCCCTCAAGTGCCTAGTGGCAAATACGGCCCTGCATATAATGTAGTGTGATCGTGTTAGGCTATTTTCACACTAGTCCGTCGGTATGGGCCGTCGCAAACCATCGGCCCAACGTACCGACGGACAGTGTGTTAATGTAGCACAACGTGGGCAGCGGATGCAGTTTTACAACGCATCCGCTGCCCATTGTGAGTTCCGGGGAGGAGGGGGCAGAGTTTCGGCCACGCATGCGCGGTTGAAAATGGCGGACACGACGCACAAAAAAAGTTACATGGAACTTTTTTTGTGTCGACGGTCCGCCAAAACACGACGCATCCGTCGCACGATGGATGCGACGTGTGGGAATCCTTTGCAATGCGTCGCTAATGCAAGTGTATGGAGAAAAAACGCATCCTGCTGGCAACTTTGCAGGATGCGTTTTTTCTCCAAAACGACGCATTGCGACGTGCGTCACACGACGCTAATGTGAAAGTAGCCTTAGTTAATGTATTTACCTACCACTGCCCACTCTGGTATACAGCGCTGTTCTTCAGTGACGTCACCATAAATTAGATCTACTGGTTAATTCTACACTCTATACGTGAGTCTGAAGTCGCTGTTACAGTGAAAGCGTATAGAGCTTTGTTCTGACTCTCCATAGGCGTACATTGTAAGGCTGGGGTCCCACTTACAAGTTTGATGCGAGAATTTCACACATCAATACCTAGCACAGCCGCCGGCACTCGGACCGGAGTGTGCGGATGCATAGAAATACATGCAGCTGAACGCTCCGGTCCGAGTGCCGGCGGCAGTGTTGGGACTTGATGCGAGAGACTCGTGCGAGTTTCTTGCATTGAACTCGTAAGTGTGACCCCGACCTAAAAGTCACTTCCTGGTCACGCAGAGCTCAGTGTGACCCGGGGGAGTCTGCTGAAAGGTGGCAAGGTGGCATCATTCAGAAGAACGGCGCTGGACACCAAAGAGAGCAGCTGTAGGTTAGAATATTAATACATTAACACTACATTACAAGCATGAACACACACATTTACACAATAAAAAGTCTAATTGGAGTGCTTCTTTATGGTTTCCTTCATACTTTTTGTTTTTGTGTTTTAAATGGTTCTATGTTTTATTGTCTTTTTTTATGCTTAAAACATTGTTTTTCTAACATTTTCCAAATCCCATAGAAAAGATTATATGAAAAATGCAATACCCAGAGATTTTTGCATTTTGTGTGGGGGGGGAAGCAATAATGTGAAATAAAAATGCACCGAATCACTTTGTATTTATTGCATTTATTAATGCACAATAGACTTCAGAGTCACGCTATGTATTGAAGGCACCCTTACTTTATTTTTTCCTGCTCAGTCACAGAGGCCCTCGCCTTTATTGCGTGCAACAGGAGCATTTGGCATGCCTAATACTGTATGTTTTTCAGGAATAAATTACTGAAGCTTTGATCTGTTTTCTTTTTTCTTTCTCCAATTTGGCACTGATTTTCTTTCTTTTAAGACATTGATAAATAATTTCTAGAAGTGGCAGTCTTCCTTGATTTTAATTGATGATTTACTATTCGCATTTCCAATAAAATGCATAGAATGTATTCTATGTTGTATACAATTTGAAGTTGGCATGAATTTGTTCCCAATTAGCTTAGGATAGGAAAGAGGGCGCACATAGTAATATATTTTTAATATAGATTTCATTTTTACCATCCATCTACAGAATATGGTTATAGAAGGAAGCAGCAGTACAGACTCACAAGGGTAAGCAGGCTTGTCCTGGTAACTACTCAAAATATGAATGCAAATAGATCACAAAGTACTAGTTAAAAAGGATGTTATAAACTGCCTACTTTTCTAATTATTTTTTCCTTTGCCATCTTAAGGTAATCTATCAGTAGGTCATTGACAGTTGCATAAAATGATACCTTGATATCTGCGATCCGATGTCTTATCCCAGAAAAATACATGTTTTTCTTAATATGTAAATGGTGTGTTAGGATCTATGATCGGGACAAACCTCTGTAGAGCTTATTATAAATTAAAGAAGGCATTATCAATGTGGGTTATGTAAATCAGGAGAGCAGACTGTCACCTATTACATGTCTCACAATGTAAATTATCTCTTCAGAGGTGAAGAAGACTTGAATTGTAAAGCCGCTTATAGGAAGTAGCAATCCTAAAGGTCAATATTTACTCTTTAACAAGCCTTGTCACATGATTTGGGATAAAAGCCAAACCAGAATCTCAATTTGCTGTCATTGTTTTGGGGTGTTGCCCCTCGTCAGTGCAAAGTATGAGATCTGATTTGGCTAGGTGAGAGGCTTAAGACTAGGTAACATTTCCCCTCGTTGAGAGTGACAAGCCAGGCCAAAAGTACCGCATTTTACAAAAGATATAAAAAAAACTGGAGCAAGTTCAGAGAAGAGCTACCAGGATTGAGCGAACTGCAAAGTATGTCCTACAAGGAACTGTTAAAGGATCTGGGAATGTGTAGCTTGCAACAAAAAAAAGGCTAAGAGGAGATTTAATAGCTTTCTACAAAGATCTCAAAGGATGTCACACTGTAGAGGGATCATCCTTATCCTAATGTGCACATGGAAACATGAGAAGCAATGGAATTAAACTGAAAGGGAGAAGATACAGATTAGATATTAGAAAAAATAATTAAGGGTGATCAATTAGTGGAACAGGCTGCCACTAGAGGTGGTAAGTTCTTCAATGGAAGTCTTCAAACAGAGGCTGGACAGACATCTGTCTGAGATGGTTCACCCTGGAGGTCCCTTCCCAATCTAAAATTCTTTGATTCTAAGACTCTAAGGCCATGTGTCATTCTCATCAGAAACTAGCTTAGTAGAGAAGCAGAACACACAAACAAGTGGGATTACTTTGTGGAGGCACCATACTGTATGGTGTGGATTATTGGGGTTATTCTTCTGTGTGGCGCATCATACTGTTTGAGAGGAACTGTCATCATCATACTTATTGGAGGGGTCATTATACTGTGTGAGTGACCTTAAAGGGGACCTGGGGACCTGTTAGCAGGACTGTGCACAGTAACCTACAGTGTCATGTTGGCTCCTTCGGCACCTGCACAGTAGCAACTATCGGATCACCCAGAGAAAACAGGGGATGCCGTACAGGGAATAATAATAAAAGTAGACTGCAATAACAAGGGATGTGCAAAACTGGTGAACAAAAATACTAATAAAGTGACATGCGCAAAATATAAAACAAGTACCTCACTATACTGTCCCCTGCTGGATGAACTCGCAGTGGAGGTAGGCACCCTACTTGTCAGCGGATATGGCGCTCCCGTTCAGCGACGGCTGTCCCTTGGAGGCCCTATTGATGCTCAATCTCTGGGACAATTTAATCATGATAAACAAAGGCAGGTATCATATAGTCTTAAACCCAGAACAGAAAAAAGTTCAAAGGTGCATAGCATGAATGTATCAACATGATAACAGTAAGTATTAAAGGTACTTATGATTAAAGATGCTTCTCAAAAACCTCTACGCGGCGTTTCACCATCATGGATCATCAGGAGGCTGATAAAAAGATGCAGTATAGTGAGGTACTTGTTCTATATTTTGCACGTCACTTTATTAGTATTTTTTGTTCACAGGTTTTGCACATCCCTTGTTATTGCCATCTACCTTTATTATTATTCCTCGCCTATTTATTTTAGGGTGCCAACCTCCGCTGATAGGTAGGCTCTGGATGTAGGCGAATTGGTATAGGGTGAACATAGTTTAGCACGGTTGTTTTTATGGTGATTTATGGCTATTAATGGTTTTAGTAGTACATATTAAAAGTTATATTTTATCTGAGGGCCTAAAGGTTAACTTGTTAACTTACTTGATTTTTTTGGCCTTTTCGCTTTGATTATTGATTTAAAAATGTTTTGGACATAGCCTACCAAAAAATAAAAATAGCTGCTTTGTGTCCATTTTTTTTCTCTTCCAATTCAAGAACCTCTGCTTTCGTATGTGTTTCTGTTACTGCACCTGCTGTCCTCTAGATGGTAAAATTACCCACTATAAAATATTAATGCCCTGTGCAAGCGCCGTAGAAAACAGTGTCCATATTTTGCCTCTAGAAAGTAATAATGCCCATGTGAACCATTGACATTCACAATTCTCTACTTGCAGCTATAACAATAATGGTTCTTAAGTGTCCATTTAACATTTAAAGGGAATCTGTCACCACATTTGACCTTCCCAAAACTATTAACCTAGACACAGAGGTTACTGTATAAACTGATGAAAAAGTCAACCCTGTATGCCTTATATCAGATGCCTTGTTGCTGATAAATCATCTTTTATCACTTTATTTAAATGTCCTCTTCCAGGCTCAGAGGAGGATGTTGCCTGGAAGATAACTCTGCGATATGGAATAGTTACCAGTGATGTGTAATTGCCGCTCTCTACTCTCACTGATCTCACTGCAGAGCTGTGTGTAGTTATATCTAACACATCTGCTGGTTCCTCTCAGTTTCCATCTAACAGGCAGACAGGGTTGCAATATTATTGCAATATAGCAGAGCATAGAGAGAAGCACAAATTGCGCGTGCAAGAAGACAAATTTCATTTCTCCTGTTCTGTGTTGGTTACATGTCACACACTGTTAACTCCCCCTTTTATTTAAAATAAGCTCTGGAGGCAAAGTTATCTTAGAGGCAGCAACCTTCCCATAGCCTGAAAACCAAAATGGTCCTATTCATACTCTGGATTTAAACAACAAGGAGAAAACACAACACAAATTATCCCATTAACCAAAAGGCTTTCTGAAAATGATATCTTTATTAATTTTAGAAAAAACATAAAAACACAAAATGCAGAGGTCATGCAGAGAAGAAAATCGAGTAAGTAGATAGCATATATAACAGTCCATCCCAAAATATAGTGTCAAATTATTTACATATGTAAACAACAGTCAGTGGCAAAAACCCATATGAAAAAACTATAAGTTAAATACCATACTCCTTATGTAGTGAATTCACATAAATACTAACACGTTTATGCCCAGTGGTGAATATATATGAAAAGTGCTTATAACATATTAGCAGGCATCATAATTATACCCATAATATTAAACAATAAAGTGGGTACTCCACATCAAAGGGCATAACACATAAGAGGCAGAGCAGATGGTTGCCCAGATGCACCCTTTTATGTGCGTTTCGCTTGTGCTGTCTCTTATGTGGTTTGCTCTTTTGGTGTAGTGATGCTATGGGATCTGCCTTTTATTATTATTTATTTATATAGCACCATTGATTCCATGGTGCTCTACATAAGGGGTTACATACAAATTACAGATATCATTTACAGTAACAATTACAGACTGATACAGAGGGGCGAGGACCCCTGCCCTTGCGGGCTTACATTCTACTGGATGGTGGGGAAGGAGACAGTAGGTTGAGGGTTGCAGGAGCTCCTGTGTTGGTGAGGCGGTAGATTCGGTAGTGGTGAGGAGGCAGCGGGGTCAGTGCAGGCTGTAGGCTTTCCTGAAGAGTTGGGTTTTCAGGTTCCGTCTGAAGGATCCGAATATGGTGGATAATCAGACATGTTGGGGCAAAGAATTCCAGAGGATGGGGGATATTCGGGAGATGTCTTGGAGGCAGTTGGGTGAGGAGCGAATAAGTGTGGAGGAGAGAAGGAGGTCTTGGGAGGACCGGAGATTACGTGAAGGAAGATATCAGGAGATTAGTTCAGAGATATATGGAGGAGACAGGTTATGGATGGCTTTGTAGGTTAGTATTAGTAATTTGAACTGGATACTTTGAGGGAATGGGAGCCAGTGAAGAGATTTGCAGAGGGGGGAAGCGGAGGAGTAGCGAGTAGAGAGATGAATTAGTCGGGCAGCAGAGTTAAGGATGGACTGGAGAGGTGCAAGGGTGTTAGCAGGGAGGCCACAGAAAGGGATGTTGCAGTGGTCAAGGCGGGAGATGATGAGGGCATGCACAAGCATTTTAGTAGATTGACGGTTGAGGAAAGGACGGATTCTGGAGATATTTTTGAGCTGGAGGTGACAGGAGGTGGAAAGAGCTTGGATGTGCGGTTTGAAGGACAGAGCGGAGTCAAATGTTACTCCGAGGCAGCGGACTTCCGGTACAGGGGAAAGCGTGATGTCGTTAATTGCGATAGATAGGTCAGGTAAGGAAAATCTATGAGATGGAGGAAAGATGAGGAGTTCAGATTTGTCCACATTGAGTTTGAGGAAGCGAGAGGAGAAGGAGGATATGGCTGATAGACACTCCGGGATTCTGGACAGCAGATAGGTGACGTCTGGGCCAGAAAGTTAGATCTGAGTGTCATTGGCATATAGATGATACTGGAATCCATGGGACTTTATGAGTTGTCCCAGGCCAAGAGTATAGATTGAGAAGAGTAGGGGTCCTAGAACAGAGCCTTGGGGGACTCCAACAGAGAGAGAGTGGGATGAGGAAGTAGTGTGGGAGTGGGAGACACTGAATGTGCGGTTGGAAAGGTATGAGGAGATCCAGGATAGGGAGAGGTCTTTGATGCCAAAGGAGGAGAGGTTCTGTAATAGGAGGCAGTGGTCAACTGTGTCAAAAGTAGAGGACAGGTCTAGAAGGAGGAGTACAGAGTATTGTCCGTTATTTTTGTCTGTAAGTAGGTCGTTAGTAATTTTGGTCAGGGCTGTCTCAGTTGAGTGATGGGGGCGGAAACCAGATTGTAGATTGTCAAAGAGCAAGTTAGATGAGAAGTGAGAGGAAAGTTCCACGTGGACGTTCTGCTCCAGGAGTTGGAAGCGAATGGGAGCAGCGATGTTAGGTGATAGCTGGATATAGCAGTTGGATCGAGGGTTGGCTTTTTAAGGATAGGCGTGATTGTGGCATGTTTGAAAGCAGTAGGGAAGGTGCCAGAAGTTAGTGATAGGTTGAAGAGGTGGGTTAGGGATGGGAGAAGAGTGGTGGTGAGGTTGGGGAAGAGGTGGGATGGGATGGGGTTGAGCACACAGGTGGTGAGGTGTGATTTGGAGAGGAGACAGTTAAGCCCCCCTTCAGTGATGTTGGATAGGAAGGTTATGGGGTTTGGGCATTGGTCTGGTGTACAAAGGGGTTGTGCTGGTTGAACAATGAAGACTTGCCTTGTCTGGTCGATCTTATTTTTAAAGTGTGTGGCAAAGTCCTCAGAGATGAGGGAGGTTGGAGGGGGCAGGGGGGGGCCGGGGTGAGAGTTAAAGGTTTTGAATAACTGTTTGGGGTTGTAGGATAGGGAAGATATGAGGGTTGTGAAGTAGGCCTGTTTAGCAGAGGTGAGAGAAGATTTAAAAGCGAGTGTTGATTGTTTGAATGCAGTGAAGTCGTCTTGCAAATATGTTTTCTTTCAATGCAGCTCTGCAACCCTGGACACTTGCCGTAGCTTTTTAGTGGTGTCATTGTGCCAGGGTTGTCTATTGATACGTCTCACTCTGCCATGAATGAGAGGGGCAACCGTGTCAATAGCTGATGCGAGAGTGGCATTGTAGAAAGCAGTGGCACTGTCTGTGTCATGGAGTGAGGATATGGATGCCAGTGGTAGGATAGAGTCAGAGAGTGTGTGGGTGTCTAGGTGTCCGAGGTTTCTGCGGGGGTGCGCATGTTGCTGGACATGGGTGACCGGTGAGGAGGACAGGGATGAGGAAGTGAGCAGATGGTGGTCGGATAGAGGGAGAGGGGAGGTGGTGAAGTTAGATAGAGAGCAGTTCTTATTGAACACAGCTGGCCTTCAATGAAGGAGTAGAACGATCTCAAGGAGGATCACATGGAAATAGACAGCATGTGACTTAAATATGAGTGTCTTAGCACAGGGTTTGAATACTTATGACCATGTGAGATTTCAGTTTTTCTTTTTTAATAAATTTGCAAAAATCTCTACATTTCTGTTTATTTCAGTCAAGATGGAGTGCAGAGTGTACATTAATGTGAAAAAATAAACTTTTTTGAATTTACCAATTGGCTGCTATGAAACAAAGAGTGAAAAATTTAAAGGGGTCTGAATACTTTCTGTACCCTCTGTAGTTCACAATATGCCTTCAAGCCAGCATCCAGAGGTCAAGAGAATAAGGTCAAGAGAATGAGGTTAACTTGCATTGTTTGTTTATGTATAGTTTATCCTTCAATGTTTGCAAGTCAACAAACTTCATGGCCCAGTACAATGTGTAATCAACATAGCAAACCCTGTGACCCTATTTTGCAAAGATAGCAGTACAATTAACTGTAGAAGCTGATATAGGAGGTAAATAACCATTTGTCAATTTGCAATTATCAATTCAACCTACAAGAAGATTCAATACTTCAGACAACAGTTTATGATTCTGGGCCTGCTGAATTTATGTCTGGCATAATTAAGAAGAAATGCTGTGTCGTCACAATAAGCATGCTGCATTCGCCGATATAGTTAGGAGTGACAGTAGCCTCAATGCAGATGGGCCTCACCGAGCCAGTGGCGACTGCACCCTCTGCCCCTCGGTAGCTACCCTACTTCAATGACTGTAAAATAACCAACTGAAAGGACTATTGAGGTATTTTTTACTACAAGAACTGTGTAAAATAGGGCGATAACATTATATTGCAATGTTTTATAACTTTCTACATCAAACAAACTACTGATAAGGTTGTTGTAACTGGAATTCCACTTTAAGTAACACAATATTTTTTAGGTCTCCAGAGACAGTAGAAATAGTCCATGAGCCAAGAACCAAATTTGACGATATCGGTACCAAGCGGAGTGACTAATTCTCTTTGGTATTTTTAGGTAGATGCATGTCTGTAGTTTATTTTTTGATATGATAGCCCTTACATATACGTAGCTTATTAACCCCTTCAGCCCTAGGCCTATTTGTACCCAAGTGCCTAAGCCAATCTGACCTGTGCCACTTCATGGGCTAATAACTTTGGAACGCTTTCACCTATCCAAGCCATTCTGAGATTGTTTTCTCGTGACATATTGTACTTCACGTCAGTGCTAAATGGGAGTCAATATATTTTACCTTTCTATATAAAAAAATGCTAAATATTCGGAAATTTTGGAAAAATCGGCAATTTTTTAACTTTGAAATTCTCTGCTTTTTACAAAAATACTGATACCCCCCATAATAGTTATTAATTTACACTCCCCACATGTTTACTTCATATTGGCATCATTTTGAAAATGAAACCTTATTGTTTTACGACGTAATAGGGCTTATAGTTTTATGCGCAATTTTTCACATTTACAGCAAAACCCACTTTTCAAAGGACCAAGTCACTTCTGAAGTCACTTTAAGGGGCTTACATAACAGAAACCACCCATAAATTACCCCATTTTGCAAACTACACCCCTCAAGCTGTTCAAAACTCATTTTTAAAAACTGTTAACCCTTTAGGTGTTCCACAGGAATTTTAGCATGAGCCAAGAACCAAATATGACGATATCGGTACCACCCGGAGTGACTAGATGTAGTATTTGTAACAAAATTTAATCCAAGTTATGTAAATACACACTGAACATGTCATGTGCATATATATATATATATATATATATATATATATATATATATATATATATATATATATATATATATATATATATATGTTACTCCATAATATCTTCAACATCGGACTCTGAATCTGACTGTTGTTCTACTGGCTCGTCTTCAGTACCCTTGTTCTGGCATGTCTGTAATCTGCACATGTCTGTGCACTTCAGGCCATTGCTGAGGCAAGTACACTGAGGAAGTTCACATGACCGCACACACTTGCAGGACAGTAGCTGTATAATAGCTTCTGGTGCTGGTGCCCCTTGCATCCACTTGACAACAAGCTTTCCGTCGTTATCTATCATCCAACCGCAGTCTGTTGGGTTTGCAACCCATGGCTGGCTCTGCAGACTTCTCCTCCAGATCGCAGCCTGGTAGTTTGCACGCAGTGCATGCATGAAAAGGCAGTCCTGGCAAGGAGGGAGTTGACTTGACTCTACCACTCCACGTCTGGCACAGAACAGCTGATAACGGAGCCTGTTTACCTCAGTTGTTTGGGTAGTTGGCAGGTACATGTGGCAGGTGATTTCCTGTAACTTCTCAAAAAGTTCGGTAGACACTTCCCATGAACGACCAACTTCCTGAAAGGCATCCTGGTATGTCTTGTTCATCTTCAACTGCTTGAGTGTCGTCATCTTCCCACGGCCAGCGAATGCACTGACGGTGTCACAGCCTGTAAATGCATGCATACCAATCAATGAATCACATACGCTGCCTCCCAATGTTCGGCTCAGAGTGGTGATATCCAGGAATCTTGTCCGGTTCTGTGTACCGCATTTCTGGAACAGGTGGGATGGGATTTTGTGGCACATGCCCAGACACAGGACCATGACATCAGTATCCTCCGAAGTGATGATGACCGACTTGTAACCAGATTCTGCTGCATGAAGAGCATGGAGAAGGAGGCGTGTGTCTGCTTCTTCTTGATTTGACTTAAGGTCAGCAGCCTCTTCCCACTGTTCTTTGGTGATCTTAAAGCAGAGCTGCTCACATGTGACATACAGCTCCTTCTCCTCAAGCTTCTCCCTGTGGTGTTTCGCCTTCCATTCTTCTACCAGAAACTTTATGAGACTTGCCTTGTTGGAGGAACTACTTAGAAGCTTTTTCCACTGCTGGATGTTGTGCCCATGTTGAATGTTCTTGAAATGGATCCCTGTGCCTTCATATCTGTTGACTCTTTCTGTATCTTTGATGGATGTCTCCTTGTAGACGTCAAAGACAATATCAATGCGCTTGCTCTTAGCACCCTCATGGATAGCGCGACTCATTGCTGTGCCTGCTAGCTGGCCAAATGTTGCATTGTTTCCCTTCAGTTTCTGAACCAGGCTCATCCCATCAATGATGGTTGCAGAGGGCTCGGGGATCACTTCTGCAGGACGAGCATTCCTCTCCAACTCCCTTGCGAGGGCAGCCTTGTTGGTCTTGCGGATAGACCCATCACCATTGGCAAGTGCCCATGGCAATGGACCCAGGGGATGAGTCAAGACATCACTCATTTGTAGCTTTCTGTTCTCAGCTACAAGTATCATCTGGCCAAATAGGTTTCTGTCAGCCTTCAAAATTACCTCCTTGCCAAGACCTTGTCTGCGTGTCTTCATTTGGATGTTAGAGAACGTTTTAAGTTTGTTCTTCGTCATCTTGTCATGAAACAATGTAGTTGGCTTATCGGTACCCAAACGCTCATCCTTGAATGTTTGATATGCATCCTCTCCTATACTGTATGCCCCTTGAAGGTCTTTGGCTACATCTGGTGGTGCTACAGTCGCTGTTGACAAACTGATAAGTTCACCATTATGCTCTTTGTTGAAGGGGTTCACCCAACCTGTCTCCAGCAGTTGAACGAAAGATTGGACATCGGCTTCATCTCTTCTAATCCTAGACACCTGTAGGTCTGAATGGCTGAAGTCAGTATATTGTTGGCCTACCAGGGCCCTCAGCTGCCTCAAGTACATACTGCGGTACTCTGATGTCAGGTAGAACCTGGAAACAGCTCCAACTTTGAGGCTGAAGCCTTTTGTGCCCCCTGGTGTCTGGGTGTCTTTGTTGATTGTCTCTTCAATGGTCTGGTCCACAGGAATTCGTCCAAAAGGATTCTTGCTACCGATCTGGACCGAAAAGCCACCTTGCATGAAGTATTCATGGACCTCTGGGTGTTCTATGGGCAGCCGAGACATTGTGGCATAGTAATAGGTTAGGTATCGGGCATAGTTGACCTTGTCATAGGCAAAACACCATGGTATCATCTGTCGGATTGCTCCTAGGTGAAGCATCCAGTTGCCTTCTCTTGAAGCTCGAACCAGGGCCAGCATGGTCTCGACCATGTCCAAGTATGACATCCAGAATGCTGAGAGTTGTTCATTTCTGAGGGTCTCAAGATAAACTTGAAAGAGCTTCAGGGTAAGTGTGCAAGATTCATTATCCAAGAGCTTTTCGAAGGATCCCTGCGACACACTGATGCGAAAGTTTGTGATGTTCTTCAGTGTTTCATCCAGATGGTGAAGGTCCCTTGCATGGTTTTCTTCTAGCCATGGAAGGAAGTTTTTCCATGCAAGCCTCATAAGTGCTTCATAGACCAGCTTGTGTAGTCTCACTGCTCTGTTGTACCTCCGGCCGTCCATCACTCCAGACACTGATCCTTCAGCGATTACACCGGATTCAACACACAGATCTCTAAGGCCTGCATCCTGAAATAGGTGTCAGCCTCTACAGAGGGAGATAGGAGCTCTGCAGAGAAGACCGGAGAGTCCTGTTCAGCACAGAACGTGTATGTGTCAGTGTGTGTGCGTGTGTTGGGGCACCTCAGGGTGTCTTCAAATGTGACATAGCCCCCTAGATTTCTTCCAGTAAAATTTGCACTCCAAAAGTCATTTGGCGCTCCTTCCCTTCCGAGGCCTGCCGTTCCCCAATACTGCAGTGTACGACAACATATCGGGTGTTGTTGTGTTCGGGAGAGATTGGTGAACAAATAGTGGGGTGCATTTTTTGCTGGTACACCTCTTAAAAATAAAAAAATGAGCCTAAAATGACACCTTCATGTAAAAAATGCACTTTTTCCATTTTCTCAACCAAGTGTTTCCAACTACTGTGAAACACTGGTTGGGTCAAAGTGGTCACTATACCCCCTAAAAGATTCCTTGGGGGTGTAGTTTCCAAAATAGGGTCACTTTTTGGGGTTTCCACTGTGGGGGTACCTCAGGCAGCCTTCAAATGTGACATGGCCCCCTAGATTTCTTCCAGTGAATCCGCCACCCAAAAACCACATAGCGCTCCTTCCGTGTTGAGCTGTGCTGTGTGCCCATACTTTAGTTTACGAGTACATGTGGGGTGTTTCTATAAACTGCAGAATTAGGGTAACCAAGTTTGGGTTTGCTGTTAACCCTTGCTAGGTTGCAGGTAAAATTGGATTACAATGTAATATCTGGAAAAAAAATGAAATTTTGAAATTTCGCCTTCATTCTGCTAAAATTCATGTGGAACACCTAAAGGGTTAACAGTTTTTAAAAATGAGTTTTGAACAGCTTGAGGGGTGTAGTTTGCAAAATGGGGTAATTTATGGGTGGTTTCTGTTATGTAAGCCCCTTAAAGTGACTTCAGAAGTGACTTGGTCCTTTGAAAAGTGGGTTTTGCTGTAAATGTGAAAAATTGCGCATAAAACTATAAGCCCTATTACGTCGTAAAACAATAAGGTTTCATTTTCAAAATGATGCCAATATGAAGTAAACATGTGGGGAGTGTAAATTAATAACTATTATGGGGGGTATCAGTATTTTTGTAAAAAGCAGAGAATTTCAAAGTTAAAAAATTGCCGATTTTTCCAAAATTTCCGAATATTTAGCATTTTTTTATATAGAAAGGTAAAATATATTGACTCCCATTTAGCACTGACGTGAAGTACAATATGTCACGAGAAAACAATCTCAGAATGGCTTGGATAGGTGAAAGCGTTCCAAAGTTATTAGCCCATGAAGTGGCACAGGTCAGATTGGCTTAGGCACTTGGGTACAAATAGGCCTAGGGCTGAAGGGGTTAATAAGCTACGTATATGTAAGGGCTATCATATCAAAAAATAAACTACAGACATGCATCTACCTAAAAATACCAAAGAAAATTAGTCACTCCGGGTGGTACCGATATCTGGCCCGGCTCATGGACTAAAAGGCTGCCAAAATGTACCGTATTTTGCAAAACTGAGTCTTTAATACCCAGTCCAGACAGCAGCCTCTGGCCAAAGCTCAGAGTTAGTGGATGGTGAATTTATCTGGCTATCACGCACTTTATTAGCTGTTGAATGTGCGCTGTTACTTGATTTATGACTTTGTCAGAACTTTAGCATTAAAGGCCAGTAGAAAGACACCAGATAAACATAGTTCAATTACTCTATCAATCAAGCTTAGTCATACTTATAAAAACTCACAAGTTATTTGCAGTATTACTGTTCTATTTTGTATGGATAGTTAACAAAGCATGTATTGACTCCAAGTGCTGTGTTATGACTTTGTACAAAACAGAACGTTAATGGATACATGAACATGAGGCTTTAAATAGCCAGTGTTGTTTAACCCCTTAATGAATGCCGGTGCGCCTTTTAATGGTGGCAATTAAGGGTACTTATTTCTCAGTGCTGCTTTTTAGCAGCGCTGAGAAATAAGGTTATTGCGCCAACGGAAAATATCCGGAGTCTCGGCTACCGTGGGTAGCTAAGATCCTGAGAACATGATCAGGTCTGGTTTTTACGGTCCCCTGTCATGTGATCGCCGTTGTTCACCCCATAGGGAGGATGAACCCCATAGAGCACCTTTGCTATGTTAGGGCAACGAGTTGGGGCCCGTACCCATAGCAATAAAGATGAATTGTTTGCAGATTTGCAAATGGAATGGAACAAGATCCCTCAGGATGTCTTCAATACCAGAGTGGCTTCAATGCCCCATCGGTGTGATGCAGTAATTAAAGCAAGAGGTTATGCTACAAAATATTAAGTTATGGCATTGTAAAACATGAATTACTCTCTATGATGTGAGCAATAAATAGTATATGCAAAACTTTTGGCACTCAGTTTTCTTTAATTAAATGACCATACCTATATTCTAAAGCATTTTGGTTAAAATCGGGGTCTTCCATGATGTCGACTTCATGCACTTTCAGTTCATGTGCTCGGAACACGAAGCTACACTGTTTTTGTATCACACAAGGAATAGTGTTTATTTCCACTGGTTGTACTTTACAAAAACAAAACCATAAACATAAAATCCCTTCCTCATGGGACTAACTAAACAAAATAGAACATGGCTACTCAGACACGGTTGAGCTAGTCTCAGTTCAAGTCACACAAAACAGCTATCGCCCATAGCAGCCAGTGACACTTGTAGTTTAGTGTACACAGCCTGTACAGTCGTTTTTCAGAGAGAATCTGGCTTGTCTCTCTCCAGCTCCAACACAACACAGCCCTCATTGCTCAGCTGGCTGACCAGTTAACACATGGCTTGGTTCTACTCATGGCTATCCAGGTGCCTGTGGTTCTAGGATTTATGTATATATTTTTTTTAATGAAAGAAACACAGGTGGCAGACAAAAAGGCAAATACCTGTCAGCTACTTTGGAATCTAAAAGATGTTGTGTGCACATACCTTTACAACAACACAGCGTCTCTTGTTGTACACAGTCTCAGTACAAAACAGTAGGAAAGCTGATGGACTTTTAGCATGCCTATGGCTGTTTTTATAAGTCATTCACTGGCCAAGTGCAATTGCCTGCTGTTTTTATAGCACATCTGTTGTGCAGTTACAACCTTC
The DNA here is from genome assembly GCF_051348905.1 of Ranitomeya variabilis. Classification (NCBI taxonomy): domain Eukaryota; kingdom Metazoa; phylum Chordata; class Amphibia; order Anura; family Dendrobatidae; genus Ranitomeya; species Ranitomeya variabilis. The sequence goes on along the minus strand of NC_135236.1, from coordinate 411,324,803 downwards.
CCTCCCAAGTATTATTATTATTTCTTTTTAGAGCACCAATGATTTCATATTGTGTGAGAAAGGGTTTATGTACAAAGTACAGATATAATTTACAATGAACAAACTAACAACAGCAGACTGGAATAGAAGGGGAAAGGGTCCTGTCCTGGAAGGGCTAACAGTGCACAGAAAGGAAAGGATGTTAGAAGTGCATGCTGCTGGCAGCTCAGCCAGCAATCTACACGTTCCCTGGTTTGATGATTTAAAAAAAGAGAAAACACAGTAGTTTGACAATAAATGGCTTCACCCAACCACTAGCCATGAGTGGAGACTAAGTTTTGGTGTTATCATTCATATTCTCTGAAAAAGGCCAAGAAAGCAAAAATTCTTCAGGGGTATGTAAACTATTGAGCACAACTGTAACTGAATAGGACTGTTCAGATGACAGTGTTTTCACACTGACCGACTATTCATATGATAAAAAAATTATAGCATGCAATATTATCTTCCAAGTCTTGCATGAGGCTCACCCATTCAAGTCTGCATACCCAGAAAAAACTGCAACATCAAAACTAAATGTGAAAATCCGATTCGACAGAACATTTGTTTTGCATCTGATTTTTAGAAGGGTTTTCCCATGAACAAAAGTTCATTTTAATCAATAGATCTTGGAATAATAATAATTTCCACAATTCATAATCTTCTAAATGTGCCCCTGCTGTGTACTGTGTAATGGCTGTGTCTGACCGTACAGGAACATGGTCTGATCATACCACAGCTCCCGGGCAAGGGAGGAAGCAAAAGAGAGGTTACAGACAGGATCACAGCTAATTGTTTTTTTGTGATAAAACATTTCACTGCCTTTTATAAACAATTTTATAAGAAAGAATCATTTGTGATCCCCTGCTGTCCTGTCTGTATACTCTCTTTTGCTTCCTCATCTGCCCAGGAGCTGTGGTATGATCAACTATCGTTTTCTGGGTCAATCTCGGACAATTTTTCATATGCTCGTCTGATTTTTTTCTAACTACATTTAATAAACAAGAATACATTTTAAATTACTATAATGTTGTATACCATCAGCTTCAATCTCTCCCATTTTGACAGAAACGCTAATCTGTACAACTAGAAGATTTTCTCTTTACTGGCACTGATAATAGTTTTGTGTTTGTATCTAGGATATATTACATATTTTATCCAGTGACTGTTTTTCTTTTCTCTGTTTTTAGCATGTTCTTGTCACCCTGTTGGATCAGCAAAACTTTCCTTTAGCAACCACACATTATGTGACCCTCAGAATGGAAACTGCCCTTGTAAACCCGGAGTAGCTGGCCCTATTTGTGACCGATGTATGGTTGGATATTGGGGATTTGGTGAATATGGTTGTAGACCATGTGCTTGCCCCGGAAACTGCGATTCTTTCACTGGAGACTGCATCACCAAGTAAGTTTCTGATGGTTTAAAAATCGTATATACACTCACTGGCCACTTTATTAGGTACACCTGTCCAACTTCTTGTTAACACTTAATTTCTAATCAGCCAATCACATGGCGGCAACTCAGTGCATTTAGTCATGTAGACATGGTCAAGACAATCTCCTGCAGTTCAAACCGAGCATCAGTATGGGGAAGAAAGGTGATTTGAGTGCCTTTGAACGTGGCATGGTTGTTGGTGCCAGAAGGGCTGGTCTGAGTATTTCAGAAACTGCTGATCTACTGGGATTTTCACGCACAACCATCTCTAGGGTTTACAGAGAATGGTCCGAAAAAGAAAAAAAATCCAGTGAGCGGCAGTTCTGTGGGCGGAAATGCCTTGTTGATGCCAGAGGTCAGAGGAGAATGGGCAGACTGGTTTGAGCTGATAGAAAGGCAACAGTGACTCAAATCGCCACCCGTTACAACCAAGGTAGGCCTAAGAGCATCTCTGAACGCACAGTGCGTCGAACTTTGAGGCAGATGGGCTACAGCAGCAGAAGACCACACCGGGTACCACTCCTTTCAGCTAAGAACAGGAAACTGAGGCTACAATTTGTACAAGCTCATCGAAATTGGACAGTAGAAGATTGGAAAAACGTTGCTTGGTCTGATGAGTCTCGATTTCTGCTGCGACATTCGGATGGTAGGGTCAGAATTTGGCGTAAACAACATGAAAGCATGGATCCATCCTGCCTTGTATGGAGCATCTTTGGGATGTGCAGCCGACAAATCTGCGGCAACTGTGTGATGCCATCATGTCAATATGGACCAAAATCTCTGAGGAATGCTTCCAGCACCTTGTTGAATCTATGCCACGAAGAATTGAGGCAGTTCTGAAGGCAAAAGGGGGTCCAACCCGTTACTAGCATGGTGTACCTAATAAAGTGGCCGGTGAGTGTATATGATTACTTTTTGGTAGAGTGGTAGAGTTTGCATGTTATTTGGCTACTTGGTTTTTTTATTCATCTCCATTAAACCATAGCTCCATGGCAATGTATCAAACACACTTTGTAGCATGGTGAGCTAATCCGAAAGGGTGATTCCATGTCAAGTGATCCAAATCTGAATATTTTTTTTTACCTGACATCTTAGGATATTAATTTTCTTTGGTGATTTTTGAAGTGCTACTTCAGTGAATTCAAAAAAACTTTTACATTTTTATCTTCATCAGTTAATTTTTTTTATAAATTTCTAAAGTTTTGAAAGCCTGAATGTTGGCCTTCTATGATTTTACATTTTGTATCATATGTCGAGACAGAATTAAACTAAAGAGATGGGAGGCATAATTTTGTTCAGAATTGTACAGACTTTAATTTGATATGTCACAGGTATATGTTTGTTCATATTTTTGTTTTTGAGGAGTCAAATTCAAAATTTTGATATGTGATTTCGGGAAAACTGTTATAAATTTTTCCAAAAATGCATGTGTATTCAGGGATTCACGTTGGGATCTCCGAAGGATCATATCTCTAAGTGTGATTTTATAAATGCAATCTCTTCTTAATCATATATGTTTAATGCTAAATTAACAAAATCAATATTTTTAACACGTTTTTAACCCCTTCATGACCTGGGTTTTTTTTCGTTTTCGTTTTTCACTCCCTTCCTTCCCAGAGCCATAACTTTTTTATTTTTCCGTCAATATGGCCATGTGAGGGGTTATTTTTTGCAGGACAAGTTGTACTTTTGAACGACACCATTGTTTTTACCTTTTACCATGTCGTGTACTCAAAAACAGGAAAAAAAATTCCAAGTGTGGTGCAAAAAAAGTGCAATCCCACACTGTTTTTTTGTTTGGCTTTTTTGCTAAGCTCACTAAATGCTAAAGCTGCCATTTTGATTCTCCAGGTCATTACGAGTTCATAGACTCCGAACATGTCTAGGTTCTTTTTTAATCTAAGTGGTGAAAAAAAATTCCAAACTTTGCTAAAAAAAAAAAAAAAAAAGCGCCATTTTCCGGTACTCGTAGCATCTCCATTTTTCGTGATCTGGGGTTGGGTGAGGGGTTATTTTCTGCTTGCCGAGCTGATGTTTTTAGTTATACCATTTTGGTGCAGATACATTATTTTGATCGCCCGTTATTGCATTTTAATGCAATGTTGCGGCGACCAAAAAAAGCGCGATTCTGGCGTGTTTTTTTTTTTCTCGCTACGCCGTTTAACGATCAGGTTAATCCCTTTTTTTATTGATAGATTGGGCAATTCTGAAAGCGGCGATACCAAATATGTGTATGTTTGATTTTTTTATTATTTTATTTTGAATGGGGTGAAAGGGGGGTGATTTAAACTTTTATATTTTTTTTTATTTTTTTCATATTTTTTAAAACATTTTTTTTTTACTTTTGCCATGCTTCAATAGCCTTCATGGGAAGCTAGAAGCTGTCACAACTCGATCGCCTCTGCTACATAGGAGCGAAGCATAGATCGCTCCTATGTAGCTGAATTACAGGCTTGCTATGAGCGCCGTCCACAGGAGACCTGGTTGTCATGCCGACAAATCACTGACTCTCGATCATGTGACGGGGGTCATCGGTGCACACATTTCCGGCCGGAAGCGCTAGTTGAAAGCAGTTGTCAGCGTTTGACAGCAGCATTTAACTAGTTAATAGCGGCAGGTGAATCGCGATTCCAGCCGCTGCTATTGCGGGCACATGTCAGCTGTTCAAAACAGCTGACATGTCCCGGCTTTGATGTGGGCTCACCGCCGGGGCCCCGCATCAAAGCGCGGTGTCTGACCTCGGACATACTATCGCGTTCAAGGTCAGAAAGGGGTTAAATATACAGGTAACAAGTTTTTACAGTAATACAGTAGTAAAATCATCAAACTATAAAATAAAACAATATGAACTAGTATTAAACAATTAATAGTCTTTACACTGACCTTTTATCATCAATTTGTCCCTTCTACTGGGTGAAATGTGACCTGGTCCGCAATCTCTTACTAACAATGGCCGTTTCCTTGTGTCAGAGTCTTTACAGCTGTTATGGTATTTGGGGACACCTGAGGTCATATCTGATTGTTGTTTAGTTTTAAAATGTCTGATTTTCTTGGATACACAAATGACGGTGATGGACCGGAAGGTGCAGAAAAGTCACTTCTACATTATCATAATGTTTGGAGAGTACATTAGCGAACAGTATCGATCATATTCACACGTCACATAACCAGTTATGTCATCCATTGCCAATCTTGTGCCATCTTCAATCACTTCATGGACATCACTATCGCTGCTAAATGAAAAAATCCTTGATTTTATTTCAGTTTCACTACATGGAATGAACTATGGTACTGCGGAGTCCCTTTGATGGGTTCTGTTTCCAGAAACCGATGTTTTAACAAACTCTCCTCTTCTTCGTAGGCCTGGTTTGTACAGTTGATGAACTGGATGTTAGTAATATTTTTCTCCAGTTGAAAAGTTGCATGGATGTTAAGAGTTGGTGTGAATATGGCCTCTTAAACCTAAAGTGCCATTCAGTTTCCACTCCAAAATCTTTCATGTGATGGTATACATTTATAAAGTTTCTCCTGTTCTTATACTGTGCAGAAGAGCCATCGGAGAAGTAGGAGACTTTGCTTAACCTTGGTAGGATGTCAGTTTTTATTGCTGAAATCAATTTTTTTTGCAGAAAAATGAACAGCTATTGAATCATGAAGGAAGTACACAGATATCATAACTACACTTTTGTATTTTATTTCTTACTGTGCTTCATCCTGAACAACAAATTACAGTTCTCTGAAAGGCCTGAGCTTGTTACTGCCTCACTCTGAGATTTTCTTTGAGGTGATTGTAGTAGCCCAACTGTTGGCGAGCTATAAATTTGTGTTTTTTTTTAAGGGTTCGGCCAAAACCCAAGGGAAGTTTTAATTAATAAATCATTAAAAACAAATAACTTTCGTAATTTAAAGTGGTTTTCCCACAAACAAAAGTTAATTTTAATCAATAGATCTTTGAATAATAATTTCCATCTCTGATGTGTTTTAAATAAAAAGTTCCCATGCTGAGATAATTTTAGCATGACTTAGGGTACCGTCACACAGTGGCATTTTCATCGCTACGACGGCACGATTCGTGACGTTCTAGCGATATAGTTACGATCTCGCAGTGTCTGACACGCAGCAGCGATCAGGGACCCTGCTGAGAATCGTACGTCGTAGCAGATCGTTTGAAACTTTCTTTCGTCGCTGGATCTCCCGCTGTCATCGCTGGATCGTTGTGTGTGACAGCGATCCAGCGATGCGTTCGCTGGTAACCAGGGTAAACATCGGGTTACTAAGCGCAGGACCGCGCTTAGTAACCCGATGTTTACCGTGGTTACCAGCGTAAAAGGAAAAAAAAACAAACCGTACATACTCACCATCTGATGTCCTTCAGATCCCTTGCCGTCTGCTTCCCGCTCTGACTGACTGCCGGCCGGAAATGAGAGCAGATCACAGCGGTGACGTCACCGCTGCACTCTGCTCTCACTGTACGGCGGCACTCAGAGCGGGAAGTAGACGGCAAGGGACCTGAAGGACACCGGAATGTGAGTATGTACTGTTTGTTTTTTTTTCCTTTTACGCTGGTAACCACGGTAAACATCGGGTTACTAAGCGCGGCCCTGCGCTTAGTAACCCGATGTTTACCCTGGTTACCAGCGAACCTCGGCATCGTTGGTCGCTGGAGAGCGGTCTGTGTGACAGCTCCCCAGCGACCACACAACCACTTACCAACGATCACGGCCAGGTCGTATCGCAGGTCGTGATCGTTGGTAAATCGTATAGTGAGACGGTACCCTTAGATCTTGGAATAATAAGAATTTCCACAATTGGATTTGTTTAAATAAAATGTACCTGTGCTGAGATAATCTTATAAATGTGTCCCTACTGTGTAATGGCTGTGTCTGATCGTGCAGGAACATGGTCTGTGATCACAGCTGATTCTTTTTGTGAGATAAAGGATTTTTATGCCTGTTTTTAAACAATGTTTTACTTTGAAATAATTTGTGGCATGCATTATCAGATGCCATGTTGTGAAGATACTCTTTGCTAATGTACCTAAGCACTGCTTCTAGGTGAGCATATCTCCCACATACAGCGGCACATAAAGCCTTTTCTTGTTTGCCAGATCTCCAGCTGACAGTTTGTAATTAATGTAAACCTTCATGTACTTACATTACATATTGCCTCTATGAACTATAAATTACATTTAGCGGTAAAAAATGCTGCATGATTGAGTCCTTTTGCCCCCTTTAAATGTAATTAATTTGTTCATAAATTCATTTATTTAATTCACAGCTTGGAAGTTGACTGGTATCATGGTCCTGATTTCCTATCATCTGAACAGGGATTTTCAGCTCTTCGCCATTCAGGTGAGAATTTTTTTTATCTTTTTTTATTGCTATTTGGAGTGTTCTGTTTTTAATATTCAATTCAGTTTGCTGCTTTGTTCCCCTCTACCAGAATGTGCAGTTTTATAGAATGAGCATTATGTCAGCTGTACTTTTCCAGTTTAAAGTACAGTACAGACCAAAAGTTTGGACACACCTTCTCATTTAAAGATTTTTCTGTATTTTCATGACTATGATAATTGTACATTCACACTGAAGGCATCAAAACTATGAATTAACACATATGGAATTATATACTTAACAAAAAAGTGTGAAGCAACTGAAATTATGTCTTATATTCTAGGTTCTTCAAAGTAGCCACCTTTTGCTTTGATGACTGCTTTGCACACTCTTGGCATTCTCTTGATGAACTTCAAGAGGTAGTCACCGGGAATGGTCTTCCAACAATCTTGAAGCATTTCCCAGAGACGCTTAGCACTTATTGGCCCTTTTGCCTTCACTCTGCGGTCCAGCTCACCCCAAACCATCTAGATTGGGTTGAGGTCTGGTGACTGTGGAGGCCAGGTCATCTGGCGTAGCACCCCATCACTCTCCTTCTTGGTCAAATAGCCCTTACACAGCCTGGAGGTGTGTTTGGGGTCATTGTGCTGTTGAAAAATAAATGATGGTCCAACTAAACGCAAACCGGATGGAATAGCATGCCGCTGCAAGATGCTATGGTAGCCATGCTAGTTCAGTATGCCTTAAATATTGAATAAATCCCCAACAGTGTCACCAGCAAAGCACCCCCATATCATCACACCTCCTCCTCCATGCTTCACGGTGGGAACCAGGCATGTAGAGTCCATCCCTTCACCTTTTCTGCGTCGCACAAAGACACGATCGTTGGAACAAAAGATCTCAAAAGATCTCAAATTTGGACTCATCAGACCAAAGCACAGATTTCCACTGGTCTAATGTCCATTCCTTGTGTTCTTTAGCCCAAACAAGTCTCTTCTGCTTGTTGCCTGTGCAGTGGTTTCCTAGCAGCTATTTTACCATGAAGGCCTGCTGCACAAAATCTCCTCTTAACAGTTGTTGTAGAGATGTGTCTGCTGCTAGAACTCTGTGTGGCATTGACCTGGTCTCTAATCTGAGCTGCTGTTAACCTTCGATTTCTGAGGCTGGTGACTTGGATAAACTTAAGAGGTGACTCTTGGTCTTCCTTTCCTGGGGCGGTCCTCATGTGAGCCAGTTTCTTTGTAGCGCTTGATGGTTTTTGCCACTGCATTTGGGGACACTTTCAAAGTTTGCCTAATTTTTGGACTGACCGATCTTCATTTCTTTAAATAATGATTGCCACTTGTTTTTTTTTTTTACTTAGCTGCTTTCTTCTTGCCATAATACAAATTCTAACGGTCTATTCAGTAGGACTATCAGCTGTGTATCCACCAGACTTCTGCTCAACACAACTGATGGTCCCAACCCCATTTATAAGGCAAGAAATCCCACTTATTAAACCTAACAGGGCACACCTGTGAAGTGAAAACCATTCCCGGTGACTACCTTTTGAAGCTCATCAAGACAATGCCAAGAGTGTGCAAAGCGGTCATCAAAGCAATAGGTGGCTACTTGTTGTGAACTCTATTTCTGGGCTCCCTCTTGTGGTCACAAGTGGTACTGTGTGAGTGCTGTCTTTCTGCAGGTTTGTGACTGGCATCAGCTGTCTCGTTATCTGTGGGCTGGTTTTCTATTTAAGCTCACTTGGACTCTCAGTCTATGCCTGCTGTCAATGTATTCAGTGCTATTCTGATTCCTTCTGACTACCTTGCTCCCAGTCTCTTCAAGATAAGCTAAGTTTCCGTTTTGTTCATTTTTTGATCATCAGTGTTCTATATGTTTCTTGTCCAGCTTGCTAATATGTGATTTCCCAGCTTGCTGGTAGCTCTGGGGGGCTGAGTTTCTCCCCCCACACCGTTAGTTGGTGTGGGGGTTCTTGATTTCTCAGCGTGGATATTTTGGTAGGGTTTTTTACTGACCGCACAGTTTGCTATCTCTGTCTTCTGCTATCTAGTATTAGCGGGCCTCATTTGCTGAATCTGTTTTCATTCCTACGTGTGTCTTTTCTCCTTACCTCACCGTTATTATTTGTTGGGGGCTTCCTATATCTTTGGGGTTATTTCTCTTGAGGCAAGTGAGGTCTTGCTTTCTCTTTAGGGGTAGTCAGTTTCTCAGGCTGCGTCGAGACGTCCAGGATTTTAGGCACGTTCACCGGCTACCTTTAGTGTGTTTGGATAGGATCAGGTTTTGCGGTCAGTCCAGTTACCACCTCCCTAGAGCTCGTGTCTATGTTTAGTTACTTAGCTAGTATTTCCTGTGATCCCCAGCCACTGGGATCATAACAGCTACTTTGAAGAACCTAGAATATAAAACATATTTTCAGTTGTTTCACACTTTTTTGTTAAGTATATAATTCCACATGTGTTAATTCATAGTTTTGATGCCTTCAGTGTGAATGTACAATTTTCAAAGTCATGAAAATACAGAAAAATCTTTAAATGAGAAGGTGTGTCCAAACTTTTGGTCTGTACTGTATGTGTCCTATATAATTAGGAAAATAAAGCTGAACCACTGCCATAGACAAGAAGGCACATTTTTCTGAGACAGTATTGATGTACAGAAATGCTTGTGTGGTATCATACAAGTGACCAAATTGTGTGTATCTCACAGAGCAAAGATTTAACCAAATAGTAAAAGTGTCTCAGTCTGCAACCTCGAGGAAAGGCTGAGTTCACACACTTTTTAGCTCTTAATGACGCAGTCATGAACTTTTCCAAGTTTCTAAAAAACTCTTTGACTTTCTTTCTGGCAGTGTCTTTTTTTAGTTGGATTCAATATTATAATAGACTACTGGTAAATCAAAAAAGAGACCAAAGCAAGTGAAAAGTTATGTACACTGCTCAAAAAATTAAAGGGAACACTAAAATCCCACATCCTAGATATCACTGAATTAAATATTCCAGTTGTAAATCTTTATTCATTACATAGTGGAATGTGTTGAGAATAATAAAACCTAAAAATGATCAACGTAAATCACAACTAATATCCCACGGAGGTCTGGAGTTGGAATGATGCTGAAAATCAAAGTGGAAAATAAAGTTACAGGCTGATCCAACAACAGGGGAAATGCCTCAAGACAAAGAAATGATGCGCAGTAGTGTGTGTGGCCTCCACGTGCCTGTATGATCTCCCTACAATGCCTGAGCTTGCTCCTGATGAGGCAGCAGATGGTCTCCTGAGGGATCTGCTCCTAGACCTGGACTAAAGCATCCGCCAACTCCTGGAAAGTCTGTGGTGCAATGTGACGTTGGTGGATGGTGGGAGACATGATGTCCCAGGTGTGTTGAATCGAATTCAGGTCTGGGGAACGGGCGGGCCAGTCCATAGCTTCAATGCCTTCATCTTGCAGGAACTGCTGACACATTCCAGCCACATGAGGTCTGGCATTGTCCTGCATTAGGAGGAACCCAGGGCCAACCGCACCAGCAAATGGTCTCACAAAAGGGTCTGAGGATCTCATCTCAGTACCTAATGGTAGTCAGGCTACCTCTGGCGAGCACATGGAGGGCTGTGCAGCCCTCCAAAGAAATGCCACCCCACACCATTACTGACCCACTGCCAAACCGGTCATGCTGAAAGATGTTGCAGGCAGCAGTTCACTCTCCACGGCGTCTCCAGACTCTGTCACATGTGCTCAGTGTGAACCTGCTTTCATTTGTGAAGAGCACAGGGCTCTAGTGGCGAATTTGCCAATCCTGGTGTTCTGTGACAAATGCCAAGTGTCCTGCACAGTGTTGGACTGTGAGCACAACCCCCATCTGTGGATGTCGGGCACTCAGACCATCCTCATGGAGTCGGTTTCTAACCGTTTGTGCAGACACATGCACATTTGTGGCCTGCTGGAGGTCATTTTGCAGGGTTCAGTCAGTTCTCCTCCTGTTACTCCTTGCACAAAGGCTGAGGTAGCGGTCCTGCTACTGGGTTGTTGCCCTCCTACGACCCCCTCCACATCTTCTGGTGTACTGGCCTGTCTCCTGGTAGCGCCTCCAGACACTACGCTGACAGACACAGCAAACCTTCTTGCCACAGCTCGCATTGATGTGCCATCCTGGATGAGCTGCACTACCTGAGCCACTTGTATGGGTTGTAGAGTCCGTCTCATGCTACCACGAGTGTGAAAGCACAACCAACATTCAAAAGAGACCAAAACATCAGCCAGAAAGCATTGGTACGGAGATGTGGTCTGTGGTCCCCACCTGCAGAACCACTCCTTTATTGAGTGTGTCTTGATAATTGCCAATAATTTCCATCTGTTATCTATTCCATTTGCACAACAGCATGTAGAATTGATTGTCAAACAGTGTTGCTTCCTAAGTGGAGAGTTTGATTTCATAGAAGTTTGATTTACTTGGAGTTATATTCTGTTGTTTAAGTTTTCCCTTTATTTTTTGAGCAGTGTACATTGGACTTCAGTTGCTTCATTGAAGTTAATGGCACATGTGAATCTCGTTTTTTCTGAACTGAGATAGATGCTCCTAACATAGCCATTAACAGGCAGCAAAACGTGGTCTGAACATAGCCTTAGGTCCTATAAACAGCATCATTTTGCGTTCTCTAAAATGGTTCTATTTTACAAGATTAGAGAAATGTACCTGGATTCCTATTCTTTTAATGAACAAGAAACAGAATCAGTCCAGATTTTATTTTCAATAAGACACAAAAAGGTGATCAGCACCATTTTTGTGTCTGGTTGCATCCTGTTTTAAAAGTAAATTTGACCAAACACAACAACAGTACCTTTCAACATGATGCAAATACAAGATGTGAACTGAGCCTTACTTAAACAACAAATTTCGGTTCTGGATTCAGTTTTAAGACCCATAAACTGGATTCCTTGGAAAACCAACATTTATTAAAGTACCGTAAGCATAATTTCAATTTCAAAAAAATTTTAGGCTCTGTTCACACTAATCTTTTGTTTACTTTTGACAGGTACTGCCCCCCCATCCCCCCAAGACAAATAACTAGGAATACATTGTCACCCCTTCCATGTTTTAGACCCACTCCTCATTTTGTCAATTGTGCAGCATTTCAAGGCAGCAGCCTTGTCTTGTTTTCGTTACATCGCGCTGAGTGCCGTACTAGGGCTGAATGGATAGAGATAAGTACCTTCATACAATGTAGCACATTGATTTCCTAACCAGGCGTAAAATGTATCACAGTGAATAAGTATTGTGGTTTTTATAATCCCTGTTTTAATTTAATTTTTGAATAGAAGTCATTTGTGTCAATGAGAAATGCATTAACTGTGGTTTGTTTTTCTTGGATTCTACAAACATTCCTTTTTCTAATTATTGGATACACTGAAAACTGCTCCCATTTTACTGCTTCCCCTCTTTGGAATGTCAACAAAGGGAGTGCTGCTGATCTGCATGTCATGAGACACCTGTGCTTATGCTTCACTCCAATTTAACCCTATTCTTTCAGACACGGCTATGATTGCAGCGGAGAATATTTTAAAATGTTCTTGATCTTTAATTTCTTACTGTTAAAAGTACATTTTTGTCTGCACATAAAATGTAACCCCTCATGACATGCGCAGTACATGTATGGCCCATCTCGGGTCTCTCCCTCTTATGTGGGCTCCGGCGCTGAGCCCACATCTTTCCAGGCACATGTCAGCTGATTTCATCAGCTGATATGTGCTTCTAACAGCTGTGGGTGGAATCACGATCCACCCGCTGCTGTTAATCAGTTAAATGCCGCTGTCAATCTCTGACAGCAACATTTAATGTGATCATGCCGGAAGCAAGTATGTCACTAATGCCACCCATTGGCGCCCGTGTCACATGACCGCAGGTCGCCGATGGGCTGGCATGACAACCCGGGGTCTGCAGCAGACCCCTATGGATGTCATTGCCGGATTGCAAGTGAGCATTTCTGCTACATAAATAAAGGCTGCAGCCCTGCTGTATGTATCATAAATCATATAATGCCCCGTAAAAACTATTTTATTAGAAAAATATTTAAAATACCACCAACCTGTGGTACTCCCAAACAAAGACACAAAAAACACACCGTGAACAAACTGGTATGAGGACCTCGTAATCCTACACTGGTACCTGAGCTGGTACCTGCCTACCTGCGGGGGTTGGCGCCCTAGGGAAAACGTTGTGGCGCCCCCACTCCACGGCGGCTGGCCCTGCGGTCCCTATTGAACCCTACTGTCCGCCCAGGGTCCCACTACCCGATAGCACCACTAAAGGAACCCCTCACTGCTAGACATAGATAAATCCTGCACTTAAGGATTACTGAGCCCCACACTGTGCCATAAAAACAATAAGGAACATGTGGGAGAAATATATATATAGTGACGGTTAGCAATAAGCAGCCTTGGAGCCCCAGGCTTAAATAAATAATCAATGCTATTACCAATCTGCTGCATACAGTACATGCTGACAGTGATATACATTAATATGCTGGTGAGTATGCCTCCAGATAACATATGGCTAATTAATACTCATCCAGCCTCATCATTCCGTCCACCTCTCCCCAGTCCTGCCTCAACGCGTTTCGCCTCTTCGGCTCATCAGGAGGCCCTGATCAAACAACATGTGTCCCGATGGTATCAGATGCATATGAACCACCGATTCCATTACCTCTGATTTTAAAAGGTCCGCCCGGATTGCATATCCGTCCCATTTCCGGTCCGCCTACGTCACCTCCGTATCTTTTAGAAGGCACATTGCGCAGAATCACAATGGCACGCATGCCTGGGAGATGTGCTGCGCAAAATCGCCGTGACACGCAAAATTGCCGTGGCACGCATGAAAGATCGCGCAATGTCAAAAACAGTTCTCGCGCATGTCTACTGCCGCCCCTAATTACATGCAACATCGCCCGATATCATAGGCAGCTCTCGCGCATGTCTACTATCGCACATACTCCTTCTTATATATCACGTGAGTAACCCGGCTCATCGCGCCTGCGTCCAGGTGGCACGCATCATGCGCTCCAGCTATCCTATCCATGCTGGATAAGCATCACTCAGCCCGTTGCGCTTACGTCCTACTGGACCACATATTACGCTCCAGCTCACAATCACCAAATCGATGTTGCAGAATAAAATCTTCACTACAGCATACTGTTTTACGCTTGCATTCGTAAGCAAAATATTCCAGTTTTCACAAATATGGGTAAACTCATTATTCCAACAGGCTAGTGTAGCGCCCCCACTGCCGCAGGGCCGAGGGGTACCTGGTACCGGGCCTCTGAGTCTCTGCTCTGGGGTTGTCACGGTGGCTAGACCCGGTCCGTGACCCTGCTGAGGGGCGTACAATAATAGATGTGGATGGTGGTGGAGGTGCGGTGCAGTAAATAACGAAGACACCAGGTTGCAGTCTCTTTACCTCTTTACTGAAGGCTTCTGAGTCCTCAATCCGGAATACGGTTAACAGGGCTGCGCAAGTCCGGCCGGTCCGATGGCACCTCCAGAGTTCCCTTTGCAGGTGGAAATCTGTGCCTACCTTCCTGGGCTTGTGTTGTGGTCCTCCCCTGCTGTGCTTACGGGATAGTACCCCACAACTGTTGTGTCTGTTTCTCGTGTTCCCTCACAACTCGATTCTGATGTTCTCCCTCTACGTCCCCCTGATCTTACGGTTAGGACGCACCCGTATGACGGGGAGGCTCGGAGCTCTTCCGGGACTCCAGCGTCGCCCCACTCCTGTTGTTACCCCCCTGTGTCTTCCTGGGTCTGGGTGAGACAGCCCGCCTGTAACTGACTGTCCTGCCGTAGGTTTGAAGTTTGGCTTGGAGCTCTATACTTCCTCGGCGTTCCGGCCACCGGTTATGCGCCTCAATAGGATGTTGCCTCGTCTTACAGCACGACTCCTACTGGTATTCTCCTTGTTGCGCAGGCGCGATGAGCCGGGTTACTCACGTGATATATAAGAAGGAGTATGTGCGATAGTAGACATGCGCGAGAGCTGCCTATGATATCGGGCGATCTTGCATGTAATTATGGGCGGCAGTAGACATGCGCGAGAACTGTTTTTGACATCGCGCGATCTTTCATGCGTGCCACGGCAATTTTGCGTGTCATGGCGATTTTGCGCAGCACATCTCCTAGGCATGCGTGCCATTGTGATTCTGCCCAATGTGCCTCCTAAAAGATACGGAGGTGACGTAGGCGGACCGGAAATGGGACG
This sequence comes from Ranitomeya variabilis, assembly GCF_051348905.1. NCBI lineage: Eukaryota > Metazoa > Chordata > Amphibia > Anura > Dendrobatidae > Ranitomeya > Ranitomeya variabilis. The sequence goes on along the minus strand of NC_135236.1, from coordinate 411,309,775 downwards.
GATGTGCAATCCGGGCGGACCTTTTAAAATCAGAGGTAATGGAATCGGTGGTTCATATGCATCTGATACCATCGGGACACATGTTGTTTGATCAGGGCCTCCTGATGAGCCGAAGAGGCGAAACGCGTTGAGGCGGTACTGGGGAGAGGTGGACGGAATGATGAGGCTGGATGAGTATTAATTAGCCATATGTTATCTGGAGGCATACTCACCAGCATATTAATGTATATCACTGTCAGCATGTACTGTATGCAGCAGATTGGTAATAGCATTAATTATTTAAGCCTGGGGCTCCAAGGCTGCTTATTGCTAACCGTCACTATATATATATATTTCTCCCACATGTTCCTTATTGTTTTTATGGCACGGTGTGGGGCTCAGTAATCCTTAAGTGCAGGATTTATCTATGTCTAGCAGTGAGGGGTTCCTTTAGTGGTGCTATCGGGTAGTGGGACCCTGGGCGGACAGTAGGGTTCAATAGGGACCGCAGGGCCAGCCGCCATGGAGTGGGGGCGCCACAACGTTTTCCCTAGGGCGCCAACCCCCGCAGGTAGGCAGGTACCAGCTCAGGTACCAGTGTAGGATTACGAGGTCCTCATACCAGTTTGTTCACGGTGTGTTTTTTGTGTCTTTGTTTGGGAGTACCACAGGTTGGTGGTATTTTAAATATTTTTCTAATAAAATAGTTTTTACGGGGCATTATATGATTTATGATTAAATAAATACCCTTGTGCAAAATTTTAATTTGTTGACTAGCCCTGCTGTATGTAGCACAAGTGATTGGATGATCGTAACTTCTAGTCTCCCATAGAAACTACTGAAGCAAGTGAAAAGATTAAAAAAATACGTTTTTAAAAATATTTTAAAAAATATAAATGTTTAAATCATCCCCATTCAAAATAAAACAATAAAAAAAAATAAAAAAATACACATATTTGGTATCATTCAGATTCGCCCAATCAATATATGAAAGAATTAATCCGATCAGTAATCGGCGTATAGAGAAAAAAGTCAAAACGCCAGAATTACGTTTTTTTGGTCACCGCAACATTGCATTAAAATGCAATAACAGATGGATTCATAAACCTTGCTCATCTTTTCCTCTCCCCTTAGGATCTTCTCCTAATTTTTCTATTTTGTTATAATTTTCTACTAAAAGTTCTTTTCTTTCCTTAGTCAAGCTTGACAAAGCCCAATTTGATTGCAAGAAGTTAATGAACAATTTGTTAATATGTCATACTTTTCTTAAAAAAGGGGTATTCTGATATGTGATTTGACGTTAACATATTATCTTGATATTTTTTTAAACCTTTTGACAGCATCACTATGGTCTGTACCACTGTAATGAAAACTCCCTCTTTGGTTGTATTTAGAAATGTTGTAACTACAGGTGCATCTCATAAAATTAGAATATCGTTAATAAGTTAATTTATTTCAGTTCTTCAATACAAAAGTCAATCTCATATATTACTTAGAGTCATTACAAATAGAGTGATGTATTTCAAGTATTTATTTCTGTTAGGGTATGTGCACACGATGCAGATTTAGTGCAGAATTGGTGCAGAACTGCAGCAGATTTTTCTGCAGCAGAAACGCTGCAGAACTGCACTGTGATTTACAGTACAATGTAAATCAATGTGAAAAAAAAAAAGCTGTGCACATGGTGCAGAAAAATCTGCGCAGAAACGCTGCAGATTTCAGAGAAGTGCATGTCACTTCTTTTGTGCGTTTCTGCAGCGTTTCTGCACCCCTCCATTAATAGAAATCTGCAGTGGTAAAATCTGCACAAAAACTGCACAAAAACTGCACAAAAACCGCATAAAAAACGCACAAAAAAACGCATAAAAAACGCACCTGCGGATTCTGCCAGGAGATGCAGATTTAGTGCAGAAAATTCTGCACCACATTTCCTACGTGTGCACATAGCCTTAAAGTTGATGATTATGACTTACAGCCAATGAAAGCCCAAAAGTCATTATCTCAATAAATTAGAATACTTTATAACACCAGCTTGAAAAATGATTTTAATATCCAAAATGTTGGCCTAGTGAAATGTATGTTCAATAAATGCGCTCAATACTTGGGCGGGGCTCCTTTTGCATCAATTACTGCATAAATGCGGCGTGGCATAGATGCTATACAAGACCTATATCATAGATTCTCTATGGGGTTAAGGTCAGACGAGTTTGCTGGCCAATCAAGCACAGTGATACTGTTGTTTTTAAACCAGGTATTGGTACTTTTGGCAGTGTGGACAGGTGCCAAGTCTTGCTAGAGCATTAAATTTCCATCTACAAAATGCTTGTTGGCAGAGGGAAGCATGAAGTGCTCTAAAATTTCTTGGGAGACGGCTGCGCTGACATTCGTCTTGATAAAACACAGTGGACCTACACCAGCAGATGACATGGCTCCCAAAACCATCACTGATGGTGGAAACATCACACTAGACCTCAAGCAGCTTGGATTGTCTGTCTCTCCACTCTTCCTCCAGACTCTGGGACCTTAATTTCCAAGGTCTAGTGTGAAGTATCCACAATCAATGATAAAATAAAAGCACTTAAAAAGTCAAAGAGCAAAATGTATACCTGCCCAAAATAAGACTAATGCCTACCCTCATCTGTCTAGAAGTAGAAAAATCTACTAGAAAATAGCAAATGTGCAAAATCAAGTAGACCAATATGTCAATAAAGAGACACACAAAGTACTGTAGTTACACCAAAGAATAAGTCATAATGACATCTCTAAGCTAATAACCATAAATGATGTCAACAATGAAAAAATATACCCAAGATCAATAAGAAAATGTATGCATAATCCACACATAAACTTTTATTTCACCCGAGGAAGCCACAGATTGGGTGGCGGTACATACGGAGTTTGTACCCCTCATCACATTACTGCCTTCTGCAGGCTCATTGCATGTTTCATTGCATTAGCATGTGCATTCTTTCATTATGACCATATGAGTGAAGTCTTCAATAGGCCTCCTTCATACATCAGTGTTTTCAGAATGTGTGATATCCATTTTTTTCACGGATACTACACATACCCATTATAACTTTTGGTGCTATGCAGATGTAGGTTTTTTTTCCATCTGCATCGATGACAAGGGCCAATACAAGTCCGTGGGTCCATAAAAAAAACATGTATAGCACACAAATGAGAAATGTGCGCCATCCATGTGCTGTAATTTCTTTCTTTCTTTACTCAGTCCAAAGAAAGATTCATATGCACCATTGATAAACTTGTGCTGATCTTGGCTGGGCATCCCACAAGGTCCAAAAGCAATATAAAAGTTCAGGAAAGCCGAGGCACCGAAACAGCATGTTCTTGATAATAAAACTTGTTTTTTATTCCATGTCAGTTAAAAATATCACAGGAAGACACAGCAGGAAACGTTTCATCTATAATTGGCCTTTTTCAAGCCCTCAAAGATTTCATAAAGTTGTATTAAATTTTTGAGGGCTTGAAAAGGCCAATTGTGGCCACAACGTTGCCTGCTGTGTCTTCCTATGATGTTTTTAACTGGCAAATCATAAAGAACAAGTTTTATTAACAAGAACCTGCTTTTTTTGGTGCCTTGGCTTTCTGGAACTTTTTTTATTTCTATCTTTATCCATACTGGAAAAACACTGATAACACACTGATGGAAAACATGGATGACACTGGTACTGGTTTTTCATGTACATATTTTATACAGATGTGAAGGAGGCCTTAGGCTACATTCCCATGATGAGATTTTTTTGTGAATTTTTTATGCTGCGTATTTTTAAAAAAATGCAAGTAATCTATTTTACTTAATAGGTGCGGAAAAAGTGCAAAAACTCATTGTGGGAACGTAGCCTTTCAGGTATACTTACAGCTCAGCGTTACATTGATTTGATCAGGAATGTACTGGTACGGCCATTTCTCCAGAGTGCTCCAGGAGCCATTTTTCAACACAAGAATGCCAGGCCGCATATTACTTGTGCTACTGTGAGCAGCCTGCATGGTCTAAACTTGCCACCATGGCCTGCAGCATCTCCAGACTTGTCTCCCATTGAGCGCAACTGAGTTGTCAATGTTCGGCAATTGCAAGGGGAGCTGCTATCATCTCCTTTTGATGGTTTCCATACCAAGGTACAGTACATTCAGTATGGCAGAACATTACTTAGACAACCAATCATAACCCTATGGATAGCATGACATGGCCTGTAAGCGCATGTATTTCTAAGCTTGGTGCTCATACTCAATATTGAACAAATTGAAATGTTTTGAACATTTTTACATTATTTCGTAATTTGCATGTCATTAGCATGTCCATCGACCCTGATATTTTCATAATTCCATTAATTTTCCATCTTGCTATTACAATTGCAATGTTGAGGTAGGTATTTAACTGCTAGACTTCAACATACAATTTACTGCAATTTTAAGTAGATGTATAAGAGAATGTCATATTATGTATGAGGTTTTTATTATAAATCTATGTTTTAAACATGTTTGGTTGTTTTCTTATTTTTATTATTTGAGTATTTATATAAAACATATATTACAGTTTTTACACTAGAGCAAGAACTGTTGATTACTTGTCAACTTTGCTGTTTAGATAGAGACATTATGAATAGAGTCCTCTCACTATTATTAGATGATGGTCAAGTTAATATTCACTCAATAACTCTTGCTATACAAGACCTATGTACACTACATATAAATATCTAGAGGTATCTCTACATTGCATATATACAGATCTGTATAGGTCTCTCATATAGAGAAAAAATACCACAATCAGATTGAGATTACTTCTGGATAAATACATATCCATTACAATAAGTTTTTACTACAAGTTACATATAAATTCACAGGTGTATACAATTATATGTATGTACTTGTATTTTAGGAAAGTGTGAGTGCAAGGATCAAGTTTTAGAAAATGCAAAGGTGTTCTGTGACATGAGATACTCCTATGGTGAGTTACATTATTTATTCTTACAATAGCAACATCTCTTTGGGATTAACTCCTTTCTCAGAAGATAGTAGAAATGTATTCACCGTATTTCAGAGCAAATTTAATAATAATAATAATAATAATAATAATGTTGTATTTTTTCCATGCTCTAATTTAATGGTATGTTATTTGTTAATCTAAACAACGACTTCTGTAGAATTGCCTTCATAGTTGTGCTCAATTTCAGTATACAGTGACATCTAAAATTTGGGGCACCCCTGGTCAAATTTACTATTATTGTGAACGGTTAACCCCTTAACAATCTCCGATATACATTAAAACAGCAGCCGCTAAGGGGCTTTATTCCCTCATTGCCGTTTTAAAACTGCGATCGGGAATAAGCCTATAGTGTCCCCCAGAGTCCGAAAATCTCTGGGATCTTAGGAAGCGGTGGTAGTTGAGACCCTGGAGAACACGATCAGGGCTAGATTTTCCAGTCCTCGATCACGTAAAAAAAGAAAAAAATGTTCCAACTGTTAAAAACATTTTCTCTCTTCTGAAATGATATACATGTCACAAGAAAGAAAAAATACGTACCCAGCCCACCCCACCCCAATACCTCCACCATCCCGTGGGCCCTCCTGCTCTGTCCTCCGGCCCTCTGCCTCCTCTTCAGGAAAAAAAAATGTCAGGCGTATGCGCAGTGCGCCCGCCGACGTCTGCCAGCCAACAGCCAGCATCAGCAGGTATTCTTCCTTTCCTTTTGTTCACTGTTATAACACAGTAATCAAAAGCCAATAAATTAGTATGTCATCCCGTTAGATTACTTTTTTTAATGTTATAATTTTTATTTAATTCATTCTTTGCCATCAGGCTTAGGATTAGGTTTGGGCTTAGGGTTAAGGTTGAGCTTATTGTTAGAGGTTGGGGTTAGGGTTTTTTCAAAAGTTCTAAAAATGATGACTATATGACGTCTAGAGTTGAGTGCAAATGTTCGTTACTAGAGTTTAAATCGAGTGCTCAGATATTCTCCAAGTATCGTGGGTGCTCGAGTGACAAGTTCGAGTCTCTGCTCCTCATGTTTAGCAGCTGTTTGACAGCCAAACAAAACATGTGGGGATTGCCTGCCTTACAGGGGCAATCCCCGCATGTTTTTTTGGGTGTCTAGCAGCCACGAAACGTGCGGGGCAGGGACTCGAGCTTGTCGCTCAAGCACGCCCAATACTTGGTGAATAGCCAATGCATACTCAAGTTTCGAGCGCTTGCACTCTACGCTAATGACGAGATATTCAATATGACGACCTAATGTTATCAAATTTTGTGCGTTGCTTTTGGGTTAAAAATCCTCACTAAATGCCTGGATGAAATGCTTGAGGAGTGTAGTTTCCAAAATTGGGTCACTTGTGGGGGGTTTCCACTGTTTGGGCACCTTAGGGGCCCTGCAAATGTGAAATGTCGCTCGCAATCTTTTTAAGTCAATTTGTGTTCTAAAATTAAAATATTGTTCTGAGCACTGCCGTTTGTCCAAACAGAACTTTTTAACTACATGTGGTATATGGCCATGCTCATAAACTGGGTAATGAACTGTGGGGTCTATTTTTTGGTGTTACCTCTTGCAAAAGTAAGAAATTTGAGGCTAAAGCAAGATTTTTGTGGAAAAAAATGAACTTTTTCAATATGACGCCCTAATTAGTGATGAGCGAGTGTACTTGTTGCTTGGGTTTTCCCAAGCACACTCGGGTGACCTCCGAGTATTTATGACTGCTCGGAGATTGTTTTCATTGCGGCAGCTGAATGATTTACAGCTATTATCCAGCTTTAGTACATGTGGGGGTTGCCTGGTTGCTAGGGAATCCCCACATGTAATCAAGCAGGCTAGTAGCTGTAAATCATTCAGCTGCCGCAATGAAAACTAAATCTCCGAGCAGTTATAAATACTCGGAGGTCACCCAAGCGTGCTCGGGAACACCTGAGCAACGAGTACTCTCGCTCCTCACTAGCCCTAATGTTTCAAATTCTGTGTCATACTTGTGGGTTCAAAAAGCACACTATACCCCTGGATAAAATACTTAAGGGGTGTAGTTTACAAAATGGAGTCAGTTGTGGGGGTTTCTGCTGTTTAGCACTGTAGAGCCCTGCAAACGTGACAGGATGCCAACCATCAGCCAAATTTGTGTTTCAAAATTTGTGTTCCGCTCCGAGCCTTGCTGTTTGTCCAAACAGAACTTTTTGACTACATATGGGGTATCGCTGCACTCGTTAAAGTATTTGAGGGGTGCGGTTTTTAAAATAGTATCACTTTTGGGGAGTTTCCAATATATAAGCCCCTCAAAGTCCTCTTTCCCAGTGGGTCATTACACTCGCAAACCACAACAGTAAATTATGCACTATAATATGGCACTCCCTCCCTTCTTAATTTTGCACTGTGCCTCAAAAGTAGTTCCCGATTACATGTAGGGTATTCGTGTATTCAGGAGAAATTGCAAAACAAACTGAGAGGTAATTTTTTCCTGTTAGCCCTTATAAACGTTCAAAACTTGGGGCTAAAACAACATTTTAGCTGTAAAAATGTAATTATTCTTTCTTCACCGCCTAATGGTATAACTTTCATGTGTCAACATGATCCCTGCAGCCCTAGATGAAATCAGCCCTAGCCCAGTAATAAAAAAAATATATAAAATATACTCAGAGCTTAGCGGAGGGAGGAACTCCTCAGGATAATACACAGAACTATAGCAAGCTGTACCTTCCAGGACTAACAAATGACCAAACCCAATTTCTGCTTTTTATTAGATCAAAGTTACGCCCACATCCCTCCCTTTTTTAAGCTCATGTGGGAGATGGTTGTGGATGTGCTGGGCCTTTCAGAATTTGATGATGTCCCCAACTTACCGGATATGTTCGCCTCTGGAAGTCCCAGACGGTAGATATTGTTGTCATGTTTCTTGCGATTTTACTTTCATATCCAGATGAAACGTGGCCTGAATGGCATCATCCATCGAACTGTCACAAAGTTGGAGGGATTAGAATGGTCTTACAGTGATGTGTGTGAATGTGTTATGTTCATCCCTTCGCTACGATGCCGAAAATATATCTCCCGTATCGGAGCTATATTTTCGGATATATATATTATCAAATCAATGCAGACTGCAATATTCATCATTGACCACTGGCTCAGAAGTATCTCAGAAAGATTCTTTGATCAGAGGAAGCTTTTTGGTTTGGAGGCATTCTTCCCTGCCTCTGGGTAAACGAATCTCAGACTTGGTGACTTTTTCCCAACAAATCTCCCTCCTGCAATTACCTGGTCAGTGCAGGTAGCCCCTACTTAAATAGAGATGGAAGTGTCACCTCTCTTTCTAACTTCGCCTGTTTTATTAGTTTTCTCTCTTCCCTAGTTATAATTAGTTCAATGTCTGGGTGATATGTCCCCTTTCTGGAGATGTCTTATGGATTTTAAATTTTTATCTATGACAGTATTTGTAAGCCAAAATCAGGAGTGGATCATTCAGGGAAAAAGTATAACACGTGCACCACATCTGCATTTTTCATCCACTCCTGGTTTTGGTTTACAATTACTGATGTAAAATACTAAACAAATACTGAACATGTGAGCATGGCCTTATTCTGCATATATACACTGCACAGTACCACTTCTCCTCTCCTCTTGTAATAGAGGTGACATTTTGTTTCGGAAGGTCAGTATGGGTTTAATATTTTCTATATACCGTATATACTCGAGTATAAGCCGACCCGAGTATAAGCCAAGGCACCTAATTTTGCCACAAAAAACTGGGTAAGCTTATTAACTTGATTATAAGGCGGGTATGTATTGTCCCCTCATTCCTGTCCCTGTATGTGTGATTCCCCTGTCCTGTCCTGCTCTCTGGCTCTCCCTGTTGTATGCATGGCTCCCCGGTCCCATCTTGTATGCATGGCTCAGCTCCCCCCCTCCCATCCTTGTATGCATGGCTCCCTGTCCCATCTTGTATGCATGGCTTGGCTCCTCCCCTCCCATCCTTGTATGCATGGCACCCCTGTCCCATCTTCTATGCATGGCTGGGCTCCTCCGTCCTCCCCATCCTCCTCCGTCATACTCACCCTCCTCACACAGTCGCTGAACATCCCTGCGTCTCTGTCCCGGTGCCACAGCTTCTTCCTGTGCTCAGGGGTCACGTGGTACCGCTCATTAAGGTCATGAATATGCGCTCCACGCCTATGGGAGTGGAGTCGCGTCCATATTCATGGCCTTAATGAGTGGTACCACGTGACTGCTCAGCACAGGAAGAAGCTGCCGTGCTGTGCCAGAGATGCAGCGACTGAGGGTGAGTATTGAGGTCTTCTGGAAGCCGGCGGCTGCAGCTGTCACTGTGCTACAGCCGTCGGCTCCCCGCTCCCCGCCGGCTTTCTGGACCATGACTCGTGAATAAGCCAAGGGGGGCACTTTAAGCACAATTAAATGTGCTGAAAATCTCGGCTTATACACGAGTATATACGGTACCTATGGGCAAATAAAAAATCTTGGAAAATTTGTTTAAATGGATTACCCTAAGTAATCACACTCTTCTCTGGATAGGGGATAACTTTCCAATCGCCGAGTATCTGCCCACTGGGACTCCCCTGATCACAAGAACCGGAGTTCTGAAGAGCACCAGGTAAATGGAGCTGTGGTCGATTTTGCACACTGCGGCACCATTAACATGTGACTCTTCAAATAACTCCTTTAAGAGAATGTTGAGGGGCATGACCAAGTAAAGCAAAATTCACTGATCGGAGGTGGGGAGTGTTATAGTATGTGGGCTGGTGGGCTTTGTGTGACATGACTGCTTTTTTGTCCCAGTCCGGTCCAGCTTGACACTATATAGAATTTTCTTCTGTGGACACAAGTATTCAATTTAGATTAGTTCAGATTAGTTGCTTGATTGTTCCTTAGAAGCATGTCATTTATAAGATTTTTCAAAGGTACTACTGAGATAAGTTAAAGCGAACCTGTCACCAGGTTTGGCCGATATGAGATGCGGCCACCGCCTTTCAGGTCTGATATACAGCATTCTATAATGCTGTATATCGGCCCCCAACCCGACCTGGAAGAACTGAAAAATAACTTTTATTATGCTCACCTTCGGGGCTGTCCAGTCCGACAGGTGTCTATCTTCTTGGTTGGCACCAACCATCTTCTTGTGATGCCGCCCTCCTTCTTGGTTCATGTGGATGACGCATCCCTGCATCGTCCACACAGTCTGCTCAGCATCTCGCTCCTGTGCAGGTGTACTTTTCTGCCCTGTTGAGGGTAGAGCAAAGAACTGCAGTGCGCAGGCGCCGGAACAGGTCAGAGAGGCCCAGCGCTTGTGCACTGTAGGACTTTGCTCCCTCAACAGAGCAGATAAATACACCTGCGCAGGAGCGTGAATGCTGAGCTGGAGGACAGCATCGCAAGAAGATGGGAAGCGCCAGAACAAGAAGAGCGACATCCTTCAGACTGCCCACAGGTGAGTATAATAATAGTTTTTTTTCTTCTCTTACACGTCGGGTTCGGGGCTTATCTACAGCATTATAAAATGCTGTATATCAGCCCTGAAAGGCGGAGGCCGTAATTTGTAAAGGCCAAACCTGGTGACAGGTTCCCTTTAAAGGGAGCCTGTCACTCGATTTATACTGCCCAAACTATGGCATTTCGGAGAAAACTTATTTTGAAGAGCTAGCTGGGAACCGTAAGGATAGATGTGATTAGTCTGGCGCCACCCGTTGCTGGCTTCTTCCTGCTCCTTTCCAGATGATTGAAAGGTCTTTTCCTAAGTATACAAATGAGACACGTGTCAATCACCTGAAGTGACCAGACTAGCCTTGTCATCAGACATTTTCACCATTTTAATCCAGGTGGTGATTCGAGACAAGATCACAACATTACATCAAACACTGTGATTCGGACCTCGAACCAGAACTTGCATCTCTCCTGCACAATAACTGATGTGATAGACATGTGGGAATACACAGTGCTCAAAAAATAAAGGTGTGACAACACAGGATTTAACAGGACAAATATTTATCTCTAATATATTATTTCCTTCAGTTTATCTTCTGTTATCTTTGTAAAACAGTAAGGGTACTGTCACACTCTGCAACTTTCCAACGACCACGACCAGCGATACGACCTGGCCGTGATCGTTGGAAAGTCGTTGTGTGGTCGCTGGGGAGCTGTCACACAGACAGCTCTCCAGCGACCAACGATGCCGAAGGCCCCGCGTAACCAGGGTAAACATCGGGTTACTAAGCGCAGGGCCGCGCTTAGTAACCCGATGTTTACCCTGGTTACCATCGTAAAAGTAAAAAAAAACAAACAGCACATACTCACATTCCGGTGTCCGTCAGGGCCTTCGCAGTCTGCTTCCCGCTCTGACTGAGTGCCGCCGTAAAGTGAAAGCACAGCACAGCGGTGACGTCACCGCTGTGCTCTGCTCTTACTTTACGGCCGGCAGTCAGTCAGAGCGGGAAGCAGACTGCGAGGGCCCTGACGGACACCGGAATGTGAGTATGTACTGTTTGTTTGTTTTTTACTTTTACGATGGTAACCAGGGTAAACATCGGGTTACTAAGTGCGGCCCTGCGCTTAGTAACCCGATGTTTACCCTGGTTACAAGCGAACGCATCGTTGGATCGGTGTCACACACACCGATCCAGCGATGACATCGGGAGATCCAGCGACGAAAGAAAGTTCCAAACGATCTGCTACGACGTACGATTCTCAGCAGGGTCCCTGATCGCTGCTGCGTGTCAGACACAGCGATATCGTATGGATATCGCTGGAATGTCATGGATCGTACCGTCGTAGCGACAAAAGTGCCACTGTTAGACAGTACCCTAAGGCATGGCTACTGAACAATGATGTTTGCTGATATGCTAATTATGCATTGTGATATGGAGCCAGTTTGTTGACTTCAAAAGCAGAGAGGGAAAAACTATGCAAATAGTTTAAATAAGCAAATAATTATACTTGATGTCATCACCATTCTTCCCCTTATCTGTGATTCTGGACTGAAGGACACTTATTAAATCTAAAAATAGGTTACATGCCACTATATAAAGAGACTTTTTCTTCTGGTCGGTATGGCTCTTTAGGATCACAGCTTAAGGTACTATGGACTCGGCTGGAAGGACACAGGGACTGCTTCATTAACTATCACTGAAACCTCAGAGACATCTTAAAGAATCCAGGTTGGGCCATTTGGTTCACCTGGCCACATATCTCACTTCTCTCGGTTAGCTTCCTAAGCTTGTAATTATCTCCCAAAAGTGGGGGTATGCGACACTGGAAGCAGCTCTAATCCCGGCGAGTCAGCGGAAGAGTGAGACTCTGTAATTTGCACCATCTTGGGTATTTGCAGGGACTGTTCTGTATGCTATTGTGTGTTAGTGGGTCAATAAATTATTCCCACACTGTTTTACCCTCACCCTGTGTTGTCTGAGTAGTGTTCTGCCCACGGGGAAAGAGAGCGGGCATTCAGTAATATGAGCCCTGGTCCATGCAGTCTTTCTACAGACAGCCGGGCCAGCGGACGAGAGCACCCACTGACCCCTGTGTCTCTACAAAAGGGTACACTAAAATACCACATCCTAGATTTCAGTGAATGAAATATTCAAGTTGCAAATCTTTATTAATTACATAGTGGAATGCGTTGAGAACAGTAAAACAAAAATGATCAATGTAAATCAAAATTAATATCTCAAGGAGGTCTGGATTTGGAATGATACTCAAAATCCAAAGTGGAACATCAAATTACAGGCTCATCCAACTTCAGTGGAAATGCCTCAAGACAAGGATATGATGCTTAATAGTGTGTGTGGCCTCCATGTGCCTGTATGACCTCCCTACAACACCTGGGCATGGTCCTGATGAGGCGGCGGATGTTCTCCTGAGGTATCTCCTCCCAAACCTGAATAAAAGCATCAGTCAACTCCTGGACAGTCCGTGGTTCAACGTGACATTGGTGGATGGAAAGAGACATGATGTCCCAGATGTGCTCGATTGGATTCAGGTCTGGGGAATGGGCAGGCCAGCCAGTCCATAGCTTCAATTCCTTCATCATGCAGGAACTGCTGACACACCGGCCACATGAGGCCTAGCATTGTCATGCATCAGAAGGAATCCAGGGCCCATTGCACCTGCATATGGTCGCACTATGGGTCTGAGGATCTCATCTCGGCACCTAATGGCACCTCTGGCTGGCACATGGAGGGCTGTGCGGCCCTCCAAATAAATGGCTCCCCACACCATTACTGACCCACTGCCAAACCGGTCATGCTGGAAAATGTTGAAGGTAGCAAGACATTCTCCACAGCGTCTCCACACTCTGTCACGTCTGTCACATGTGCTCAGTGTGAACCCGCTCTCATCGGTGAAGAGCACAGGACGCCAGTGTTGAATCTTCCAATCTTGGTATTCTCTGGCAAACGCCAATCATCCTGCACAGTGTTAGGCTGTAAGCACAACACACATTTGTGATCATCGGGACCTCATTCCACCCTCACGGCGTCTGTTTCTGACAGTTTGAGCAGACACATGGATGTTAGTGGCCTAGTGGAGGTCATTTTGCAGGGCTCTGGCACTTGAGTGATTTCACAGAAGTGTGATTGACTTAGAGTTACATTGTGTTGTTTAGTGTTCACATTATACAGGGGTTGGACCAAATAATGGAAACACCTGGAAACATCAACAAAAGTTAGTTTAATATGGTGTAGGTCCACCTTTTGCGGCGATTACAGCCTTAATTCTTCGAAGTATGGATTCATACAAGGTGTGAATTGTTTCCAAAGGAATTTTAGCCCATTCTGCAGTTAAAACACCCTCCAGTTTTTGAGTGACGATGGTAGCGGAAATCGACGTCTAACTTGAATCTCTAAAATCGACCATAAATGCTCAATAATGTTGAGGTCTGGGCATTGCGGGGGCCAGATGAGATGCTCAACTTCATTACAATGTTCCTCGTGCCATGCTTTATTCTAGCTGTATGAATTGGTGCATCATCATCCTGAAATATGGCGTTCCCCTCAGAGAACAGTGCTTGAACCATTGGATGCACTTGGTTACCCAAAATGCCTAAATAATCTCGGCTGTTAATTCTTCCATGAAGGGATATCATTGGCCCGGCAGATCTCCACGAAATAGCACCCCAGATCATCACAGAACCTCCGCCGTGTTTTACGGTTGGGAGAAGGCAGTCTGGATGGAATGCTTCTTTCGGCTGTCTCCAAACGTACACTCGGCCGGAGGTCAGAAATAGGGTAAACGATGATTCGTCTGAGAATATCACGTTTCCACTGCTCGAGGGACCAATTCTGGAGGTTTCTACACCACTCTTAACGCTTGGAAACATTTGTCATTAGAGCTGCGGTTTTCTAATTGCAGTTCTTCCATGGAATCCAGATTTGTGCAGCTCCCGACAAACAGTTTTTGTGGAAACTGGGTTCTGTAGGTGTTCATTGAGCTCAGCAGTGATTTTCGGAGCTGTGGTCTTGCGATCCTCTCTCACAATTCGCTTTAGAGTCCGACGGTCTCTCTGTCAACTTTGACTTTCGGCCGGACCTGTGCTTTGCTGCGGACATTTTTCCTTCTCTTCCAAATGCAGTCATTACTTTGGAGACAGTACCTCTTGATACGCCAAGCATTCGGGCACTTTCTGTTACCCTAGCGCCTTCCATACAAGAACCAACAATTTGGCCTCTTTGAAAATCTGAGAGGTCTGCCATTGGTATCAGGTTCTCATCAATGTTCTTACAATTCTACAAAACAAACAGTTAATTTACATATACATAACACATAACACAAATAATCAACTACAAAACATAACCATATGTCACGGTTTGCATGTTTATAACATGTTCGAAGATTATGATGCCAAAACGTTAGTTGTTTCCATTATTTTGTCCAACCCCTGTATGTGTATATATATATATATATATATATATATATATATATATATATATATATATATATATATATATATATATATATATATATATATTGAGCATGGTCATGCTATGCACTGACGTTGTGTTTGCATAGAGCTCCCTTCTAGTCTGTAAAAGCTGTCCCCACCTGTTTCCTTTCTGGGAGTGGATGAGGAGATAAGTACTAACCGATAAAGACAGTGCAACCGCAAAGAAAGGTTCAAGGGGTCTGCTGTTGGTGAATAACTATGATTACTTGTTGCTCTGGCTTCCTGAGTGTGATAGTGATGATATTTAATCTCCCTTCAAGATAAGAAGTGGACGCAAAAAAAAGTATAAATCCTATTGCAGCACCCAAGTCCTTCACTCTTTCATCACTCTGTGTATGGAGGAGGAATATGTGTTTCATTACTGTCACAAGTTATCATCTGACAACACTTAAGATCTTGAAGTAAAGTGAACACATACAATTCAATGCATGATTTATAGATAGCACTATAACAGTAATATAATGCCTTTCTTATTTCTGTAGTAATGTTTCTTGAGAAGCTGAATACCTCTTCAATTATAGATTAATTTAATTAAAGGGAATCCGTCAGTGAGGTTTGCCCTACAGAGCTACTACAGGTTAAGGATGTGTATAATCTTTCTAAGGATTCTTTTTTTGGAGCTATTCGATGCTCCTTGTTGTGAAATTCTTTTTTTTTTTTTTTTTACTCATGGTAATTAGCTTTGCAATTGCACTGGTAGGTGCAGTTATCATCTTCTCTGTGCTTCTCCCCGCTGGCACCCTCCTCCGTACTCATGATAGACAGTAGAGACATGATGTCACCTCTGTTCTCCACTGAGAGATACCATTCACACACTCCCAATCCATACTCTCTCTCCCCCACCCACCGCCTCCCAACCCACCCCACTCCCGTTGAGAAGCACAAACCCTTTTTGATCTTGAAGTGCACTAGAGCATTTGTGTAAAAGTCAGGGAAGATACTGGTCAGTTGGACAATAAATGGCCAGCCTGAAATTCATATTGACAGAAGTGTAATCTAAATTCTTTTCATCTCTAGAATATTTAAGACCCTTTAGATATCAAAAACGCACATTGAGTGTTTGGGATTTTTCAATTAATTTTTAGTCTACTAAATGTTTATTTGTTGTTGTTTTTTCCTCCCTTTGGACAGTGCTTAAAGTAAAGATACTTTCAGCTCATGATAAGGGCTCACACGCTGAAGTGATAGTGAAAATTAAAAAGGTTTTAAAAATGACAAAATTGAAGATTCCACGTGGAAAAAGAACATTGTATCCGGAATCATGGACAAATCGGGGCTGTACCTGTCCTATTCTAAACCCTGGTATGTTACTTTGACTATTACCTGCTTGATTGTTGTACCAGATGTATTTAGAACTTATATTTTGTTATGTTTTATATTTTACTGTATTTGTATTACATGAGCAGGTAAAGGTAATTTGACTATAATTAGTACTGTATATATAATTTAAAAAATGACAGGAAAATAGATGTAATGTTGTGACATGCAATTAACCCTTTAGTGACAGAGACAATTTTGACCTTAATGACCAAGCCAATTTTTAAAATTCTGACCACTGTCATTTTATGAGGTTATATCTCTGGAATGCTTCAACGGATTCCAGTCATTCTGAGACTGTTTATTTGTGACATATTGTATTTCATGTTAGTGGTAACATTTCTTGGATATGACTTGCGTTTATTTATGAAGAAAATGGAAATTTGGCCAAAATTTTGAATATTTTGCAATTTTTAAAATTTTTATTTTTGTGCCCTTAAATCAGAGAGTCGAGTCACACAAAATAGTTAATAAATAAAATTTCCCACATGTCTACTTTACATCAGCACAATTTTGGAACCATATTTTTTTTTTATTAGGAAGTTATAAGGGTGAAAAGTTGACCAGCGATTTCTCATTTTTCTAACAAAATTTACAAAACCATTTTTTAGGGACCACCTCTCATTTGAAGTGAGTTTAGGAGGTCAATATGACAGAAAATACCCTAAAGTGACACCATTCTAAAATCTGCGCCCCTCAAGGTGCTCATAACCACATTCAAGAAGTTTATTAAAGGGAATTTGTCACCCCATAATTGGCCTATAAACTAAGGCCACTGGCATCAGGGGACTTATGTACAGCATTCTGTAATGCTGTAGATAAGCCCCCGATGTATCCTGAGAGATAAGAAAAGCAGGTTAGATTATACTCACCCAGGGGCGGTCCCGATGCGGTCCGGTCCGATGGGCGTCGCGGTCCGGGTCCGGCGCATCCCATCTTCATACGATGACGTCTTCTTCTTGTCTTCCTGCTGCGGCTCCTGCGCAGGCGTACTTTGCCCTGTTGAGGGCAGAGCAAAGTACTGCAGTGTGCAGGCGCCGGACCTCTCTTACCTTTTCCGGCACCCGCGTACTGCAGTACTTTGCTCTGCCCTCAACAGGGCAGATAAAGTACGCCTGCACAGGAGTCATGACAGGAAGAAAAGAAGAGAACGACATCGTATGAAGATGGGAGGCGCCAAACCCAGACAGCGACGCCCATCGGACCGAACCGCACCGGGACTGCCCCTGGGTGAGTATAATATAACCTGTTTTTCTTATCTTTCAGGATACATCGGGGCTTATCTGCAGCATTACAGAATGCTGTAGATAAGCCCCTGATGCCGGTGGCCTTAAGGTACCTTCACACTGAACAACTTTCCAACGAGAACGACAACGATCCGTGACGTTGCAGCGTCCTGGATAGCGATATCGTTGTGTTTGACACGCAGCAGTGATATCGTTGGTCGGAGCTAGAAGGCCAGCACCTTATTTCGTCGTTAGGTCGGTGTGTATCGCTGTGTTTGACAGCAAAAGCAACGATGCCTGCAATGTTTTACAATGGTAACCAGGGTAAATATCGGGTTATTAAGCGCAGGGCCGCGTTTAGTAACCCGATATTTACCCTGGTTACCATTGTAAAGGTAAAAAAAAAAAACACTACATACTCACCTTCTGATGTCTGTCACGTCCCCCGCCGGCGGCTTCCCTGCACTGAATGTGTCAGCGCCAGCCGGCCGTGAAGCAGAGCACAGCGGTGACGTCACCGCTGTTACTGCCGGCGCCGCTGACACATTCAGTGCAGGGAAGCTGCCGGCGGGGGACGTGACAGACATCAGAAGGTGAGTATGTAGTGTTTTTTTTTTAACTTTTACAATGGTAACCAGGGTAAATATCGGGTTACTAAGCGCGGCCCTGCACTTCATAACCCGATGTTTACCCTGGTTACCCGGGTGCTGCAGGGGGACTTCGGCATCGTTGAAGACAGTTTCAACGATGCCGAAGTCGTTCCCCTGATCGTTGGTCGCTGGAGAGAGCTGTCTGTGTGACAGCTCCCCAGCGACCTAAACAGCGACGCTGCAGCGATCGGCTCGTTGTCTATATCGCTGCAGCATCGCTGAGTGTGACGGTACCCTTAGTTTATAGGCCAATTTGGGGGTGACAGATTCCCTTTAACCCTTCAGGTGCTTCTTGAGAACTAAAGTAATGTGGAAGGAAAGCATGAACATTTTACTTTTTTTCACACAAAAAATTACTTTAGACCCAACCTTTTTTTTTTTATTTTCACAAGGGTAACAGGAGAAAATGGACCACAAAATTTGTTGTGCAATTTCTCCTGAGTATGCCGATACCCTGTATGTGGGGGAAAGCCAGTGTTTGGGCGCATGGCAGGTCTCAGAAGCGAGGGAGCACCATTTAACTTTTTGAATGCAAAATTGGCTGGAGTCAATGGCGGGTGCCATGTCGCGTTTGGAGACCCCCCCCTGTTGTACCTAAACAGTGGAAACCCCCCAATTCTAACTCCAACCCTAAAACAGCTCTAACCCTAATCCCAGCCATAACCACAACCCTAACCCCAACTGTAACCTCAACACAACCCTAACCTCAACACAACTCTAACCCCAACACCCCAACCATAACCCCAACACCACAACTGTAACCCCAACCTAACCCTAGCCCAACCCTAACTCTAACCCTGGCCCTAACCTTAGCCCCAACCCTAGCTCTATCCCAACCCTAACTGCAAAGAATGGAAAAAAAATAAATTTTTCTTATATTATTACTTTTACCTTACTAAGGGGGTGACAAAGAGGGGTTTACTATTTTTTTTATTTTGATCACTGTGATAGGGTCTATCACAGTGCTCAAAAGGAACCAATAGGAATAATCTCCTATTGTTGCCGGGTACCTGCCGGCAGATCTCTGCAGGCGCACTGTGCATGTCCGCCAATTTCTTCCAGGAAGAAGATGCCGAGGACCAGGGGACAGAGCCGGAGGGTCCAGGGATGGCAGGCAGAGGTACCGGGGTGGGTACGGGGAACCCCATTTCTCTCTTTACTGGTTTGCTAGATCATATCAGAGGAGAGAGAAATAAATAGGAAATCTGCCTTTTTTTGTGATAGCTGTTATTCACCGAATAATGGCAATCAGGAGACTGGGGATGGTAAAAACCGACCCGAATCATGTTTTACGGAGTATCCGAGACCCTGGAGATTTTCCGACGCTGGGGGGAGCTATACCCTTATTTCTCAGCGCCATTAAAAAGCGGCACTGAGGAATAAGGCCCCTCAACTGCAGCCGCTAAAAGGTGTATTGGCGGTCGTTAAGTTAAATATCAAATGTTTAAAAAAAACCCATTGCTATAAAGTCTCCTTGCTACTGCTTCGGAATACAGGCTACTATTTGCAGACTACCAAAAAATTAGTCTTACAATGTGTCCAAATGTGTGGCAAATCACGCAAATACAGTGTAATTGCCTATGGCAAAATATTAGAGCTGAGGGTCTCAAACTGTGGTTCCCTACTTTTAGTGGCAGATTTGGTAAGATACACAGATTTTTCTTCAGCTGTCCCAACAGCTTTTTTTTTATTTTGAAGTGGTTTGAAAAGATTAATGTTCTATTCTGATTTCTTTTAGGTCTAGAATATCTAGTGGCTGGATATGAAGACGTACGTACAGGTCGTCTCATTGTGAACATGAAAAGTTTTGTCCAGCCCTGGAAACCTTCCATTGGCAAGAAAGTAATGGAGATACTAAGCAAAGACTGCAATTGAAAGAAAATAAGACAAATTGTTGAATACAGAAGTAAAAAATTTGTATTTATTGACCGGTTTAGTGAAAAGCGCACATAAAGATACCGCACAGCAACCCTACGCTTCTATCCTTCAGCTGTATGCGTTACAGATTTATACTATACATATGTCTTACATCCAAATGGTTCTCCTCTGGCACATCTGCAACCTAGTAGCAGAAGACTGCATTTAAAATGGATAAACCAAGGGGGAAAGTGCGTAAGCTAAAGTCTATACAATCAGCATACTTATTATTTAATTGAAGGTACAAAAGGAAAGCTTGGACTATTATTGAGGTATCGTTCCACGTCACCTCTGTAAATAGCATTTTTATGAAGCACTTTACTAATTGTTCTTGCAGTTTTTATTTTTGTTAAACAAAACAGTGGTGTTTAGGGAGCAACAGAACAGAAATGACACTAGAGACACCTTAAAGCAATTTCTGTGCTTTGTAATATTTGTTTTCTTCAGATGTATTTATATTTTATAGTCATTTCATGTTCCCAGAGATACAGTGAGACAATGGACATTAATATTATCTGTTTTATTCCTCATGCAGTGTCCATTTCAAACTTTTGCTTGTAAATGTGAATGCTTAATTTAATTAGGATTTTTTACACTGATCTGAAAGAAAAAATAACAGAATTTAATGTAAAAGTGAAGAAAATCTCTGCCAAGTGATCTTCATTCATTACAATTGTTAAACCCTATGAGACCCCTTCCATGTGTTGGATCAAATCATCACAATCTCGCTCACCCTATTAGGGATCAAGCTGTCACGATTAGCTGCAGCCGCTGCTGCGGCCCAGCCCATAAACACCCCCACAACAACCGACCACGACGGTGTGGGGCACTTGTCCCCCGGCGACGCAATGCAGACCCTTTATACCGCAGAGGGGGACCGGGGCCTACCCAAAATAGGGGAGGGCAGAGACCGGGGCTCTGTGGCAGCTGAGCATGTGAACAAGGAAAGAGACACGTTGGACTTGATTACACCGCACAACTTCAGGTGTTGTTTCACACGTGGAAAGTCAGACACCAGCTGCAAATGACCTCGCAACCAGCGGACAGCTTCCACAGCGGCAACCAGGGACCGCACATGCGGATGGTAATGCAGCAGAGCAAAGACCTAACCACCCATGTACGGCTACGCAGCAGAGCAGGGAACTAAGCAGGCTCCATACAGGTAATAGCCAACAGTATCCCAGCTCAATTAGGGGGAAAGGAGCAAAGGGTTAAAGCAAAGACATGCATTGTCACGCCGAAAAGCAGATACAGACAGAGCGGCGTGACACAAGCAAGTCCAGCTTTTGTCGAGAGTGCCCAAGTGCTTATCCTTTATATGATGGTGGATTGTTGGATGTGTCCTTTGATCCTCTAGTAGAGTACCATAGCACCTGCATAGACTGGATCTATGGCACATATAACATTGTTAATGACATTTCTAAATTAAGATTTAAGATGTTTTTTACATCAATGCAGTCTCTTGGAGTTCATTGGGGAACTTTATTAAAACTCTTCATACAGATGCATATCTAGGCTTTCCTGCACCCAGTGCAAAAATCAAATTTGCCCTTACATTCATGTAAGACTCAAAGATAATGCCAGATAATGGGGGCCACATCACTGTTGTGAAATTGGATTTTGGGCTCCCCCGGTGGCCACTGGTGGAATTGAACTGGTGTGCATCATCCTCTCTGTTCACCTGTTTCCATCAGGATGTGGGAGTCGCTATTTAGCCTTGCTCCTCTGTCACTTCCATGCCGGTCAACATTGTAATCAGAAGCCTTTCTGTGCATGTTCCTGCTGTTAGACAACTCCCAGCTAAGTTGGACTTAGTCCTTGTTTGTTTTTGCATTTTGTTCCAGTTCACAGCTGTAGTTTCGTTTCTGTGTCTGGAAAGCTCTTGTGATCTGAAATTGCCACTCTGATGTTATGAGTTAATACTAGAGTCTTAAAGTAATTTCAGGATGGTATTTTGATAGGGTTTTCAGCTGACCATGAAAGTGCCCTTTCTGTCTTCCTGCTATCTAGTAAGCGGACCTCAATTTTGCTAAACCTATTTTCATACTACGTTTGTCATTTCATCTAAAATCACCGCCAATATTTGTGGGGGCCTCTGTCTGCCTTTCGGGGAAATTTCTCTAGAGGTGAGCCAGGACTATATTTTCCTCTGCCAGGATTAGTTAGTCCTCCGGCCGGCGCTGGGCGTCTAGGGATAAAACGCAGGCTACGCTACCCGGCTACTGTTAGTTGTGCGGCAGGTTTAGTTCATGGTCAGTTTAGTTTCCATCCTTCCAAGAGCTAGTTCGTATGTTTGCTGGGCTATGTTCTCTTGCCATTGAGAACCATAACAGTTTGACCGGCCAAAAGGGTTAAATTAATTGACAGAGAAAGGAGAGAAAAGAGAAGTCTGCTGAAGATTTTTTTTTTTTTTTTTTTCTCAGTTCTGAGTGTGCTTGTAATTGAATCTCTTGCAAGTCTGCCTATATTGCAGCCTTTCTCTCTCTCTCTCCTTCTAATCCTGGAATGGCTCTGTGTTCACCTGTTTAAAATGGATATTCAGAGTTTAGCTGCAGGTTTGAATAATCTCACCACGAAAGTTCAAAACTTACAAGATTTTGTTGTTCATGTTCCTATATCTGAACCTAGAATTCCTTTGCCTGAATTTTTCTCGGGGAATAGATCTTGCTTTCAAAATTTCAAAAATAATTGCAAGTTGTTTTTGTCCCTGAAATCTCGCTCTGCTGGAGATCCTGCTCAGCAGGTCAGGATTGTGATTTCTTTGCTCCGGGGCGACCCTCAGGATTGGGCTTTTGCATTGGCTCCAGGGGATCCTGCGTTGCTCAATGTGGATGCGTTTTTTCTGGCCTTGGGGTTGCTTTATGAGGAACCTCAGTTAGAACTTCAGGCGGAAAAGGCCTTGATGTCCCTATCTCAGGGGCAAGACGAAGCTGAAATATACTGCCAGAAATTCCGTAAATGGGCTGTGCTTACTCAGTGGAATGAGTGCGCCCTGGCGGCGAATTTCAGAGAGGGTCTCTCTGATGCCATTAAGGATGTTATGGTGGGGTTCCCTGTGCCTGCGGGTCTGAATGAGTCCATGACAATGGCTATCCAGATCGATAGACGTCTGCGGGAGCGCAAACCTGTGCACCATTTGGCGGTGTCTACTGAGAAGACGCCAGAGAATATGCAATGTGATAGAATTCTGTCCAGAAGTGAACGGCAGAATTTTAGACGAAAAAATGGGTTGTGCTTCTATTGCGGTGATTCAACTCATGTTATATCAGCATGCTCTAAGCGTACTAAGAAGCTTGATAAGTCTGTTTCAATTGGCACTTTACAGTCTAAGTTTATTCTATCTGTGACCCTGATTTGTTCTTTATCATCTATTACCGCGGATGCCTATGTCGACTCTGGCGCCGCTTTGAGTCTTATGGATTGGTCCTTTGCCAAACGCTGTGGGTATGATTTGGAGCCTCTTGAAACTCCTATACCCCTGAAGGGGATTGACTCCACCCCATTGGCTAGCAATAAACCACAATACTGGACACAAGTAACTATGCGGATTAATCCGGATCACCAGGAGATTATTCGCTTTCTTGTGCTGTATAACCTACATGATGTGTTGGTGCTTGGATTGCCATGGCTGCAATCTCATAACCCAGTCCTTGACTGGAAAGCTATGTCTGTGTTAAGCTGGGGATGTAAGGGGACGCATGGGGACGTACCTGTGGTTTCCATTTCATCATCTATTCCCTCTGAGATTCCTGAATTCTTGACTGAATATCGTGACGTTTTTGAAGAACCTAAGCTTGGTTCATTACCTCCGCACCGGGAGTGCGATTGTGCCATAGATTTGATTCCGGGTAGTAAATACCCTAAGGGTCGTTTATTTAATCTGTCTGTGCCTGAACATGCTGCTATGCGAGAATATATAAAGGAGTCCTTGGAAAAGGGACATATTCGTCCTTCGTCATCTCCCTTAGGAGCCGGTTTTTTCTTTGTGGCTAAGAAAGATGGCTCTTTGAGGCCGTGCATTGATTATCGGCTTTTGAATAAAATCACGGTTAAATATCAATATCCGTTGCCACTGCTGACTGATTTGTTTGCTCGCATAAAGGGGGCCAAGTGGTTCTCTAAGATAGATCTTCGTGGGGCGTATAATTTGGTGCGAATTAAGCAGGGGGATGAGTGGAAAACCGCATTTAATACGCCCGAGGGCCACTTTGAGTATTTGGTGATGCCTTTTGGTCTTTCAAATGCCCCTTCAGTCTTTCAGTCCTTTATGCATGACATTTTCCGTGATTATTTGGATAAATTTATGATTGTGTATCTGGATGATATTTTGATTTTTTCGGATGACTGGGACTCTCATGTCCAGCAGGTCAGGAGGGTTTTTCAGGTTTTGCGGTCTAATTCCTTGTGTGTGAAGGGTTCTAAGTGCGTTTTTGGGGTTCAAAAGATTTCCTTTTTGGGATATATTTTTTCCCCCTCTTCCATCGAGATGGATCCTGTCAAGGTTCAGGCTATTTGTGATTGGACGCAACCCTCTTCTCTTAAGAGTCTTCAGAAATTTTTGGGCTTTGCTAACTTTTATCGTCGATTTATTGCTGGTTTTTCTGATGTTGTTAAACCATTGACTGATTTGACTAAGAAGGGTGCTGATGTTGCTGATTGGTCCCCTGCTGCTGTGGAGGCCTTTCGGGAGCTTAAGCGCCGCTTTTCTTCCGCCCCTGTGTTGCGTCAGCCTGATGTTGCTCTTCCTTTTCAGGTTGAGGTCGACGCTTCTGAAATCGGAGCTGGGGCGGTTTTGTCGCAGAGAAGTTCCGATTGCTCTGTGATGAGACCTTGTGCTTTTTTCTCGCGTAAATTTTCGCCCGCCGAGCGGAATTATGATGTTGGGAATCGGGAGCTTTTGGCCATGAAGTGGGCTTTTGAGGAGTGGCGTCATTGGCTTGAGGGGGCTAGACATCAGGTGGTGGTATTGACTGACCACAAAAATCTAATTTATCTTGAGTCCGCCAGACGCCTGAATCCTAGACAGGCGCGCTGGTCGTTGTTTTTCTCTCGGTTTAATTTTGTGGTGTCCTACCTGCCGGGTTCTAAGAATGTTAAGGCGGATGCCCTTTCTAGGAGTTTTGAGCCTGACTCCCCTGGTAATTCTGAACCTACAGGTATCCTTAAGGATGGAGTGATATTGTCTGCCGTTTCTCCAGACCTGCGGCGGGCCTTGCAGGAGTTTCAGGCGGATAGACCTGATCGTTGCCCACCTGGTAGACTGTTTGTTCCTGATGATTGGACCAGTAAAGTCATTTCTGAGGTTCATTCTTCTGCGTTGGCAGGTCATCCTGGAATCTTTGGTACCAGGGATTTGGTGGCAAGGTCCTTCTGGTGGCCTTCCCTGTCTCGAGATGTGCGAGGCTTCGTGCAGTCTTGTGACGTTTGTGCTCGGGCCAAGCCTTGTTGTTCTCGGGCTAGTGGATTGTTGTTGCCCTTGCCTATCCCGAAGAGGCCCTGGACGCACATCTCGATGGATTTTATTTCGGATCTTCCTGTTTCTCAGAAGATGTCTGTCATCTGGGTGGTGTGTGATCGTTTCTCTAAGATGGTCCATTTGGTTCCCCTGCCTAAGTTGCCTTCTTCTTCCGAGTTGGTTCCTCTGTTTTTTCAAAATGTGGTCCGTTTGCATGGTATTCCGGAGAATATCGTTTCTGACAGAGGTACCCAATTCGTGTCTAGATTTTGGCGAGCATTCTGTGCTAGGATGGGCATAGATTTGTCTTTCTCGTCTGCTTTCCATCCTCAGACTAATGGCCAGACCGAGCGGACGAATCAGACCTTGGAGACATATTTGAGGTGTTTTGTGTCTGCAGATCAGGATGATTGGGTTGCTTTTTTGCCTTTAGCGGAGTTTGCCCTCAATAATCGGGCCAGTTCTGCCACCTTGGTGTCTCCCTTTTTCTGTAATTCGGGGTTTCATCCTCGATTTTCTTCTGGTCAGGTGGAATCTTCGGATTGTCCTGGAGTGGATGCTGTGGTGGAGAGGTTGCATCAGATTTGGGGGCAGGTAGTGGACAATTTGAAGTTGTCCCAGGAGAAGACTCAGCTTTTTGCCAACCGCCGGCGTCGGGTTGGTCCTCGGCTTTGTGTTGGGGACTTGGTGTGGTTGTCTTCTCGTTTTGTCCCTATGAGGGTTTCTTCTCCCAAGTTTAAGCCTCGGTTCATCGGCCCGTACAAGATATTGGAGATTCTTAACCCTGTGTCCTTCCGTTTGGACCTCCCTGCATCTTTTTCTATTCATAATGTTTTTCATCGGTCATTATTGCGCAGGTATGAGGTACCGGTTGTGCCTTCCGTTGAGCCTCCTGCTCCGGTGTTGGTTGAGGGCGAGTTGGAGTACGTTGTGGAAAAAATCTTGGACTCCCGTGTTTCCAGACGGAAACTCCAGTATCTGGTCAAATGGAAGGGATACGGTCAGGAGGATAATTCTTGGGTGACTGCCTCTGATGTTCATGCCTCCGATTTGGTCCGTGCCTTTCATAGGGCTCATCCTGATCGCCCTGGTGGTTCTGGTGAGGGTTCGGTGCCCCCTCCTTGAGGGGGGGGTACTGTTGTGAAATTGGATTTTGGGCTCCCCCGGTGGCCACTGGTGGAATTGAACTGGTGTGCATCATCCTCTCTGTTCACCTGTTTCCATCAGGATGTGGGAGTCGCTATTTAGCCTTGCTCCTCTGTCACTTCCATGCCGGTCAACATTGTAATCAGAAGCCTTTCTGTGCATGTTCCTGCTGCTAGACAACTCCCAGCTAAGTTGGACTTAGTCCTTGTTTGTTTTTGCATTTTGTTCCAGTTCACAGCTGTAGTTTCGTTTCTGTGTCTGGAAAGCTCTTGTGATCTGAAATTGCCACTCTGATGTTATGAGTTAATACTAGAGTCTTAAAGTAATTTCAGGATGGTATTTTGATAGGGTTTTCAGCTGACCATGAAAGTGCCCTTTCTGTCTTCCTGCTATCTAGTAAGCGGACCTCAATTTTGCTAAACCTATTTTCATACTACGTTTGTCATTTCATCTAAAATCACCGCCAATATTTGTGGGGGCCTCTGTCTGCCTTTCGGGGAAATTTCTCTAGAGGTGAGCCAGGACTATATTTTCCTCTGCCAGGATTAGTTAGTCCTCCGGCCGGCGCTGGGCGTCTAGGGATAAAACGCAGGCTACGCTACCCGGCTACTGTTAGTTGTGCGGCAGGTTTAGTTCATGGTCAGTTTAGTTTCCATCCTTCCAAGAGCTAGTTCGTATGTTTGCTGGGCTATGTTCTCTTGCCATTGAGAACCATAACACATCACGTGCTTGGTGCTGCTTTGAAGCAACCTAAAGCTGCTGCAGCATGAAGTTGCAGTGGTTCCTTCCAGGGCACATCTTGGCCACCACGTGGATGCTCTGCCTGCCCTTTTTGTCTCGTTGTTTGCTGTGCCCTTCTTCCCCCTTAACATGGCAGCCCCAGCCAGACACACAGATCAGAACTTAATTGAGCTCTAGCAGCCGACAGACTTAGCTGCTCCTGTCACACAGAACAGACAGCTGCAGCAATAACGGCCAAGCTGCATCAGCCGCAGAATATTGCTGTCCATGCCTGACACACATAATTGAGCGTGGCGGTGACTTCACCTCGCCTTATTATTGATGCAGCCATTGACACACATAGCATCCCTAGCAGGTAAATAATACAGCTGATTGCCACTGACAGAGGTGCTCTGTGTGTTGAGTGGCTGCTCCAGCAATCGTCTATTGTGGAACATACTGTATTTTCATGCTGCCAGCTTCTCTGCTGCATACTGTGCTTAAAGCATAGTCTCTGCCCTTAACCAGCTGGACCCCTGCTTTGTAGAAAAAAGTATGGTAAGCTTTTGCAGCTGTTGTGTGACAGACTTGTCATCAGGAAACGGGCTAAACTCTTGGTATGGAACCAGTCGGCTCATATGACAATTGACATTGAAAATGTTGTACTTTGAAAAAAATCTTCATATTCTTAGTTTTAGGGTACATTCACATTTAGCTACAGCACTTTGCAGCTTTTGGTTATTGAAGATGATTTCTGTGTTGTCAAGGTGTTTCCAGTGATTGCAGTATAATGCAATTGTATGTAAAATGTCCAATTTATGGGAAGGCAGTTTCAGGCAAAAAGAAAACAAACCATGGAGAAAGATAAAACACTTATACAGCTCAATGACAAGGTCATTAACAAATACCAGTCCGGTGATGGATACAAGAAAATTTCAAGAAGTCAAGAACAAGTCACACCTGTAAATCTGCCTAGAGCAGTTCATTGTTAAAAGATGTGAAAGGAAACCAATGAAGAGATTAATGGCTGTCAGTAACCAGCTTCTGTGGCTAAATTTGGCATTGAACAATTGTTACCAGAGTGTAGGGTTGAGCGACTTTTGCTTTTTTAGGATTGAGTCGGGTTTCGTGAAACCCGACTGTCTCGAAAGTCGGATCGTGTGAAATCGGCCGATTATTGTGAAAAGTCGGGGGGCCGACCGAAACACGAAACCCAATGCAATTTTTTTTTATTTATTCTCTCTCTCTCTCTCTCTCTCCCCTCCGTCCCTGCAAAATTTGTGTTTCACTGTGGGAATCGCTATATCCCAAACGTTAAGATGGCGGTTTTACCCCTTGTGACGCCGCACAAAGCGAGCCGGAACCCATGTCATCACGCTGCACACACTCCTTCATTGGCTGAAAAAATGGTGGGGAAAGCGTCATACGAAACGCGACTTTGGCGCGAAGATCGCCGACCGTGTGCCCGATCCCACGCTGGGGTCGGGTTTCACGAAACCCGACTTTGCCAAAAGTCGGCGACTTTTGAAAATGACCGATCCGTTTCGCTCAACCCTACCAGAGTGCCTTACTAAGGCACTGCTTAGAAAAGTGTTATATGACTATCTATTATCTTACGTTAGCTATTTATGTGGTAGATACTAAAAATGCTGTATGATGTAGGCACAGCATTCCAATACACCAAATACAATTACAATATCTACAGCTCAGTTCCATTGAGAAATTAAGCTGGAAACAATATTGCAATTTAAACAATTTTATAGAGCAGAGCAAAGCTTCTTCTAAATCTTGACTTCATTTTGTTTGTGTGTAACAGTTTCAGTGACTATGGTGTATCACTTTGTACAGATTTGTTTTCACTTGCTAATGGAAGACTCTGTTGATCAGCGGCAAAATTATTTTACTCAATATTGTTACACAATAAAACATGAAAAAGCGTGGGATATGTAACCTGGGTATGTATATAAGCACTATACTGTCAACCATCATGAAACCAAATGTGACTAAATGACCTACTTCAGGTCTTGTAAAACTTTCACATAGTCTTGCAGTTCTGTGTGGACATAACATTGGGGCATCCTGTGCAGCTGCACAGGGGGACCAAGAGGTAAGAAGGCCCACAACCACAAGGATATATACATGAATTGTTTCCCTGCCAACATGCATGAACTATACCCTGACATATATATTACATTTTAGCTACAGCAGGCTCTATGGTAGACCCTTTAGAAAAAAAAAAAGTAGTTTGGCAATTTATCAAGACTGGAGGAAGATGCTCCAAATTCATTTAGAGATGTGCACCTTTTAATGAGTTTGACACATCTTTCAGCTGCCACGTGTCAGAGAAATTTACTACAAATCTACAAAAAATGTTGCTTCTGTTCATCAGCATATTCCGTCCATTGGAACCTGTCACCACATTTGACCTACCTAAACTATTAGTATGGGCATACAGGATATAGACTGCTGAGTATAGTGATACTTGTATGCCTCATCTCAGATGCATTGTTGCTGATAAATAATTATTTAGCACTTTATATAAATGTCCTCTTCCAGGCTCTGGGGAGGATGTTATCAGAAAGAGAACTCTGCCTCCAGAGCTTGTTTACATGAAGGAGGTGTTACCAGTGTGATGTGTAATGGCCGCTCTCTTCTCTCCTGATCTCACTGCAGAGCTGTGTGTGGTTTCCAGCTCACTAGCAGACAGGTTTCCAATATTGTTGCAATACAGCAGAGCTCAGGAGCTGCAAAAAATGTGTTTGCAAGAAGACAATTTTTAGATCTCCTTTCTGTGTTAGTTATATGTCTCACACTGATAACTCCCCCTTTTATAATAATCTCTGATGGGAGTTATCTTCCAGGCAATATCCGCCCCATAGACTGGAAGAGGTAATTTAGATATAATAAAGTGGATTTCTCTGGAATAAGACATCAGATTGCAGATATCAAAGTATCATTTTATTCAGCTTCCTATGACCTACATGTTCATATAGACGGCTTAGAAGGTCTGATCCTACTGATAGATTCCCTTTAAAGACATCATGCAGAAAAGGTACGAAGTTTAGGCATAGAATCAAGTCTTTACCAAGCATAACAACTGTGTACAAAACATATATAAATAGTAGATGGGAGGGATCTAAAATGTTCAGTTTCTAAACCAGCACCTAATTAACTTGTGTATAACCCAATCCATGGCTGGAGCACATTGATAAACATATACATGTGTTGGACCGCCCATCGTGGACTTTAAGTAAGTATTATCTTTATTATATTGTCTAATATATGATATATACCCTGCTTGAAAATGTATGTACTTCCAGCATATCAGCAATTTCGTAGTACCCAATCCGAGCATATCTTGCTGAGTTCTGCTGACTATGGCAATATAGGTTGTCATGGTAACGTAACTGTATGCTATAGATTGTTAAGAAGGGCACGATAGTACGAAGTAGGAATGTTCTCTTTATTTCATCAGGAAAACTTTACGCTAGGTAACACAGACATTTTGTTTTTTTTATGGTCTTTTCCATTATGATAATTATATGAAATCTAGGCGCACACATATGGAATTTCACACAAGTGGATTAAACTGTTATCTGTCTACTTCCCAGAGTGAGACAGAGCAACAAGCAGAGGCCTCTCATTATGGTGTATCGCACAAGCATGCTATACTCTGGCTTCTTGCAGAGTAGTGAGATCATCTAGCAGAGTTCCTTCATTATGGCATATCAAGTAAGCGGACATGACAGTTTTCTGACCACTTTCCAGAGCAGTCACACCATCCAGACTTCTTTTAACAGGAATACCAATGAAGAAAAAAACAACAAACTGTGTAGTCATAAATCATGCCATTATTAACAACATAGAAAACCTTTATTGAATAGATGGTTGGTATAATGGCTGCACTGCTAAAGACCAGTGCACACACATCACAATGATTTGTGCAATTAATAAAAAAGAGCACATGTATAAAACAGATGTAGTTGTAACTATACACAATAACAGGATAGTATTAGCATAAAATATAAGTATGAGATAAATCTCAATACAAAGTATTGTCACAGGATAAACATGTATGTAAAAGTATACAGATAAAGCATGACCCGCACTGATGAGGAAGCATCAGTCAAAATCTTATGTACTGTATATACTCGAGTATAAGCCGAGATTTTCAGCCCATTTTTTTAGGCTAAAAGTGCCCCTTGGCTTATACTCAAGTCATTGTCCCAGGGGTCGGCGGGGGAGGGGGTGCGGCAGGAGTGGCAGCTGTCACATGATACTCACCTGCTCCCGGCGCGGTCTCTGCACTTCCCTGCTTCTCCGATTGTCTCCGGTGCCCGCAGCTGTTCCTGTGTTCAGCGGTCACATGCTAACGCTAATTAAAGTAATGAATATGGATGAGACTCCACTCCCATAGGAGTGGAGCGCATATTCAATAATTGAATGAGTGGTACCATGTGACCGCTGAACACAGGAACAAGCTGCCGTCACCAGAGACCATCGGAGAAGCAGGGACTGTGACAGGAGGGGGTGAGTATGACGGGGGAGGGTGAGCCATGCGATATTCACCTGTCCTCGATCCACCGCTGGGCTCTGTCTTCCGCAACCTCTGGCTGTGACGTTCAGGTCAGAGGGTGTGATGATGTGTTTAGTGCATGCCCTCTGCCTGAACAGTCACTGCAGAGACCCGGAAGACACAGCTGCGCACGGCGGTGGAACGGGGACAGGTGAATATCGCCAGTGCCGGTGTCCTGAGCCAGCGGCAACTCCCGCACCTGGCCCCCATAGTGCGCCAGTGTCCCCGCCTGCTCAGGACTCCGGTACCAGACCCCCAGTGATGAGAGGTGAGTATGTAATTTTTTTGTTTTAATTGCAG
This sequence comes from Ranitomeya variabilis, assembly GCF_051348905.1. Taxonomy (NCBI): domain Eukaryota; kingdom Metazoa; phylum Chordata; class Amphibia; order Anura; family Dendrobatidae; genus Ranitomeya; species Ranitomeya variabilis. The sequence goes on along the minus strand of NC_135236.1, from coordinate 411,277,546 downwards.
CAGCACATGGGGCATATTATTCTATGGAACATCTTATGGGACCATCAACCTTTATGGAGCATTATATGGGCCATATTATTCTATAGAACAAGTTATAGGGCCATCAACCTTTATGGAGCAGCATATGGGCATATTATTCTATGGATCATCTTATGTGGCCATTATTAACTTTTGTGCAGCATTTTATGGGGCATATTCTATGGAGCATCTTATGGGGCCATCAACCTTTGTGCAGCATTATATGGGGCATAATCTATGGAGCATCTTATGGGGCCACCAACCTTTGTGCAGCATTATATGGGGCATAATATTCTATGGAGCATCTTATGAGGCCATCAACATTTATGGAGCAGCATATGGGCATATTATTCTATGGTGCATCTTATGGGGCCATCAACCTTTGTGCTGCATTATATGGGGCATATTATTCTATGGAGCATCTTATAGGGCTATCAACCTTTGTGCAGCATTATATGGGGCATATTATTCTATGGAGCATCTTACGGGGCCATCAACCTTTGTGCAGCATTATATGGGGCATATTATTCTATGGAGCATCTCATGGGGCCATCAACCTTTATGGAGCATTATATGGGGCATATTCTATGGTGCATCTTATTCGGCCATTATTAACTTTGTGCAGCATTATATGGGGCATATTATTCTATGGAGCATCTTATGGGGCTATCAACCTTTGTGCAGCATTACATGGGGCATAATATTCTATGGAGCATCTTATGGGGCCATCAACCTTTGTGCAGCATTATATGGGGCATATTATTCTATGGAGCATCTTATGGGGCCATCAACATTTGTGCAGCATTATATGAGGCATATTATTCTATGGAGCATCTTATGGGGCCATCAACCTTTATGGAGCATTATATGGGGCATATTCTATGGTGCATCTTATTCGGCCATTAGTAACTTTGTGCAGCATTATATGGGGCATATTATTCTATGGAGCATCTTATAGGGCTATCAACCTTTGTGCAGCATTATATGGGGCATAATATTCTATGGAGCATCTTATGGGGCCATCAACCTTTGTGCAGCATTATATGGGGCTTATTATTCTATGGAGCATCTTATGGGGCCATCAACCTTTATGGAGCATTATATGGGGCATATTCTATGGTGCATCTTATTCGGCCATTAATAACTTTGTGCAGCATTATATGGGGCATATTATTCTATGGAGCATCTTATGGGGCTATCAACCTTTGTGCAGCATTACATGGGGTATAATATTCTATGGAGCATCTTATGGGGCCATCAACCTTTGTGCAGCATTATATGGGGCATATTATTCTATGGAGCATCTTATGGGGCCATCAACATTTGTGCAGCATTATATGGGGCATATTATTCTATGGAGCATCTTATGGGGCCATCAACCTTTATGGAGCATTATATGGGGCATATTCTATGGTGCATCTTATTCGGCCATTATTAACTTTGTGCAGCATTATATGGGGCATATTATTCTATGGAGCATCTTATGGGGCTACAAAATTTCAAGATGTGTGAACGGCACTAAGCTGTGATGCACAATTTGTGATGGAAGTACGCTGGATCCTCTACAGGCTCATAGAGCAAGCATTCCTGCAGCAATCAACGGGGGTGCTCAACATAGAAAAATGAGCAATGTCCAAGAAATGAAAAACGAGAGATGTGGCACTCACCCGGATAGACTGCTCAATTAATATCCTTTATTCGTCATGCGGTAAAAACACATACCAATTGGAGAGGCGGCTGGGATCGGGTAATGGTGCGGGGAGTGAAGGAGAGGACGACGGCCGTTTCGCGCCGGTGCGCTTCCACGGGTCCAGGACCCGTCTTGGGTCTATCAACCTTTGTGCAGCATTATATGGGGCATAATATTCTATGGAGCATCTTATGGGGCCATCAACCTTTGTGCAGCATTATATGGGGCATATTATTCTATGGAGCATCTTAAGGGGCCATCAACCTTTATGGAGCATTATATGGGGCATATTCTATGGAGCATCTTATTGGGCCATTATTAACTTTGTGCAGCATTTTATGGGGCATATTATTCTATGGAGCATCTTATGGGGCCATCAACCTTTGTGCAGCATTATATGGGGCATAATATTCTATAGAGCATCTTATGGGGCCATCAACATTTGTGCAGCATTATATGGGACATAATATTCTATGGAGCATCTTATGAGGCCATCAACCTTTATGGAGCAGCATATGGGCATATTATTCTATGGAGCATCTTATGGGGCGATTATTAACCTTTGTGCAGCATTATATGGGGCATATTATTCTATGGAGCATCTTATGGGGCCATCAACCTTTATGGAGCAGCATATGGGCAAATTCTATGGAGCATCTTAGGCTACTTTCACACTAGCGTCGGGCTCGGCCTGTCGCGGTGCGTCGGGCCGAGGTTCCCGACGCTAGCGTTGTCTCCGCCGCACAACGGGGGCAGCGGATGCATTTTTCCAGCGCATTCGCTGCCCCATTGTGAGGTGCGGGGCATGCGCGGTCGGAAAAAGCGGACCGTCGTGAGCAAAAAACGTTACATGTAGCGTTTTTTGGTCCCGACGGTCCGCCACAACACGGCGCAACCGTCGCGCGACGGTTGCGACGTGTGTCAATCCGTCGCAATACGTCGCTTAATGTTAGTCTATGGGGAAAAAACGCATCCTGCAAGCACTTTTGCAGGATGCGTTTTTTCGGCAAAACGACGCATTGTAGCGGATTGCAGTTAACGCTAGTGTGAAAGTAGCCTTATGGGGCCATTATTAACCTTTGTGCAGCATTATATGGGGCATATTATTCTATGGAACATATGGGGCCATCAACCTTTATGGAGCAGCATATGGGCATATTATTCTATGGAGCATCTTATGGGGACATTATTAACCTTTCTGCAGCATTGTATATGGCATATTATTCTATGGAGCATCTTATGGGGCCATCAACCTTTATGCAGCATTATATGGGGCATATTATTCTATGGAGCATCTTATTGGGCCATCAACCTTTATGCAGCATTATATGGGGCATATTATTCTATGGAGCATCTTATGGGGCCATTATTAACTTTGTGCAGCATTATATGGAGCATATTGTTCTATGGAACATACTATGAGACCATCAACCTTTATGGAGCAGCATATGGGCATATTCTATGGATCATCTTATGGGGCCATTATTAACCTTTGTGCAGCATTATATGGGGCATATTATTCTATGGAGCATCTTATGGGGCCATCAACCTTTGTGCAGCATTATATGGGGCATAATATTCTATGGAGCATCTTATGGTGCCATCAACCTTTATGCAGCATTATATGTGGCATGTTATTCTATGGAGCATCTTATGGGGCCATCAACCTTTGTGCAGCATTATATGGGACATAATATTCTATGGAGCATCTTATGAGGCCATCAACCTTTATGGAGCAGCATATGGGCATATTATTCTATGGAGCATCTTATGGGGCCATTATTAACCTTTGTGCAGCATTATATGGGGCAAATTATTCTATGGAACATATGGGGCCATCAACCTTTATGGAGCAGCATATGGGCATATTATTCTATGGAGCATCTTATGGGGACATTATTAACCTTTCTGCAGCATTGTGTATGGCATATTATTCTATGGAGCATCTTATGGGGCCATCAACCTTTGTGCAGCATTATATGGGGCATATTATTCTATGGAGCATCTTATTGGGCCATCAACCTTTATGCAGCATTATATGGGGCATATTATTCTATGGAGCATCTTATGGGGCCATTATTAACTTTGTGCAGCATTATATGGAGCATATTGTTCTATGGAACATACTATGAGACCATCAACCTTTATGGAGCAGCATATGGGCATATTCTATGGATCATCTTATGGGGCCATTATTAACCTTTGTGCAGCATTATATGGGGCATATTATTCTATGGAGCATCTTATGGGGCCATCAACCTTTGTGCAGCATTATATGGGGCATAATATTCTATGGAGCATCTTATGGTGCCATCAACCTTTATGCAGCATTATATGGGGCATGTTATTCTATGGAGCATCTTATGGGGCCATCAACCTTGGTGCAGCATTATATGGGACATAATATTCTATGGAGCATCTTATGAGGCCATCAACCTTTATGGAGCAGCATATGGGCATATTATTCTATGGAGCATCTTATGGGGCCATTATTAACCTTTGTGCAGCATTATATGGGGCATAATATTCTATGGAGCATCTTATGGGGCGATCAACCTTTGTGCAGCATTATATGGGCCATATTATTCTATGGAGCATCCTATGGGGACATTATTAACCTTTCTGCAGCATTGTGTATGGCATATTATTCTATGGAGCATCTTATGGGGCCATCAATCTTTGTGCAGCATTATATGGGGCATATTATTCTATGGAGCATCTTATTGGGCCATCAACCTTTATGCAGCATTATATGGGGCATATTATTCTATGGAGCATCTTATGGGGCCATTATTAACTTTGTGCAGCATTATATGGAGCATATTGTTCTATGGAACATACTATGAGACCATCAACCTTTATGGAGCAGCATATGGAAATATTCTATGGAGCATCTTATGGGGCCATTATTAACCTTTGTGCAGCATTATATGGGGCATATTATTCTATGGAACATATGTAGCCATCAACCTTTATGGAGCAGCATATGGGCATATTATTCTATGGAGCATCTTATGGGGCCATTGTTAACCTTTGTGCAGCATTGTATGGGGCTTATTAATCTATGGAGCATCTTATTGGGCCATTATTAACTTTGTGCAGCATTATATGGGGCATATTATTCTATGGAGCATCTTATTGGGCCATCAACCTTTATGCAGCATTATATGGGGCATATTATTCTATGGAGCATCTTATGGGGCCATTATTAACTTTGTGCAGCATTATATGGAGCATATTGTTCTATGGAACATACTATGAGACCATCAACCTTTATGGAGCAGCATATGGGCATATTCTATGGATCATCTTATGGGGCCATTATTAACCTTTGTGCAGCATTATATGGGGCATATTATTCTATGGAGCATCTTATGGGGCCATCAACCTTTGTGCAGCATTATATGGGGCATAATATTCTATGGAGCATCTTATGGTGCCATCAACCTTTATGCAGCATTATATGGGGCATGTTATTCTATGGAGCATCTTATGGGGCCATCAACCTTGGTGCAGCATTATATGGGACATAATATTCTATGGAGCATCTTATGAGGCCATCAACCTTTATGGAGCAGCATATGGGCATATTATTCTATGGAGCATCTTATGGGGCCATTATTAACCTTTGTGCAGCATTATATGGGGCATAATATTCTATGGAGCATCTTATGGGGCGATCAACCTTTGTGCAGCATTATATGGGCCATATTATTCTATGGAGCATCCTATGGGGACATTATTAACCTTTCTGCAGCATTGTGTATGGCATATTATTCTATGGAGCATCTTATGGGGCCATCAACCTTTGTGCAGCATTATATGGGGCATATTATTCTATGGAGCATCTTATTGGGCCATCAACCTTTATGCAGCATTATATGGGGCATATTATTCTATGGAGCATCTTATGGGGCCATTATTAACTTTGTGCAGCATTATATGGAGCATATTGTTCTATGGAACATACTATGAGACCATCAACCTTTATGGAGCAGCATATGGAAATATTCTATGGAGCATCTTATGGGGCCATTATTAACCTTTGTGCAGCATTATATGGGGCATATTATTCTATGGAACATATGGAGCCATCAACCTTTATGGAGCAGCATATGGGCATATTATTCTATGGAGCATCTTATGGGGCCATTGTTAACCTTTGTGCAGCATTGTATGGGGCATATTAATCTATGGAGCATCTTATTGGGCCATTATTAACTTTGTGCAGCATTACATGGGGCATATTATTCTATGGAGCATCTTATGGGGCGATCAACCTTTGTGCAGCATTATATGGGGCATAATATTCTATGGAGCATCTTATGGGGCGATCAACCTTTGTGCAGCATTATATGGGCCATATTATTCTATAGAACAAGTTATAGGGCCATCAATCTTTATGGAGCAGCATATGGGCATATTATTCTATGGATCATCTTATGTGGCCATTATTAACTTTTGTGCAGCATTTTATGGGGCATATTCTATGGAGCATCTTATGGGGCCATCAACCTTTGTGCAGCATTATATGGGGCATAATCTATGGAGCATCTTATGGGGCCATCAACATTTATGGAGCAGCATATGGGCATATTTGTTGTGATTCGGTTCGTGGGCTCCCCCGGTGGTCTCTTGTGGTACTGGTGTCCTGCAAGCTTTGCCTTCTCAGTTCACCTGTTCCTATCAGGATGTGGGAGTATCCTATTTAACCTTGCTCCTCAGTCATTCTAATTCTGGCCATCAATGTATCCAGAGTGATTCTGTTGCATGTTCCTGCTCCCAGTTTTCTGCTCAGCTAAGTTGGACACTTTAGTCCTTAAGTCTATTTTTGTATGTTTTGTCCAGTTTGCACTTATGTGAATCTCTGCAGCTGGAAGCTCTTGTTGGGCTGAAATTACCACTCCAGTGGCATGAGTTGTCACATGAGTTAAGGTAATTTCAGGATGGTGTTTTGAAGGGTTTTGCAGCTGACCGCGAAGTCCTCTGTTGTATCTTTCTGCTATTTAGTTAGCGGGCCTCTCTGTGCTAAATCTGCTTTCATACTACGTGTGTCTTTTCATCTGCTCTCACCGTTATTATATGTGGGGGGCTGCTATCTCCTGTGGGGACATTCTCTGGAGGCAAGCCAGGACTGTGTTTTCTTCTACCAGGGGTAGTTAGTTCTCCGGCTGGCGCGCGGCATCTAGAGACAACGCAGGAATGCCCCCTGGCTACTTCTAGTGTGGTGTGTAGGTTTAGCATCGCGGTCAGCTCTAGTTTCCATCACCCGAGAGCTTGTCCGTTTATTCTATGCTTCTGATGTTTCCTTGCCATTGGAAACCATAACAGTATGGCCAGCCCAAATGTTTAATCTATAGGCTGAAGCAGGAGAGAAAAGGAACTGTGTGAAACCTTTTTTTTTTTTTTTTTTCCTCTGAAGTTGCACTCCAGCTCTAATTGCAGTCTCCTGTTTTCCTCTCCTCTTAACCCCTGAATGGCTCAGACTTTATCTGTTGAAATATGGATCCCCAGAGTCTGGCTACCAATTTGAATAATCTTGCCTCTAAAGTTCAGAATATACAAGATTTTTTGTTACATGCTCCTCGGTCTGAACCTAAAATTCCTATACCGGAGTTTTTTTCTGGAGATCGATCTTGTTTTCTAAATTTTAAATACAATTGTAAATTGTTTCTTTCGCTGAGATCTCATTCTGCTGGAGATCCTGCCCAGCAAGTAAAAATTGTTATTTCTTTACTGCGGGGTGACCCCCAAAATTGGGCATTTTCATTGGCACCAGGGGATCCTGCGTTGCTCAATGTGGATGCGTTTTTTCTGGCTTTGGGGTTGCTTTATGAGGAACCAAATTTGGAGATTCAGGCTGAGAAAGCCCTAATAGCCCTCTCTCAGGGGCAAGATGAAGCCGAAATATATTGCCAAAAATTTCGAAAATGGTCTGTGCTTACTCAGTGGAATGAGTGCGCTCTGGCGGCAATTTTCAGAGAAGGTCTCTCTGATGCTGTAAAAGACGTCATGGTGGGGTTTCCTGCGCCTACTGGTCTGAATGAGTCCATGACAATGGCAATTCAGATTGATCGGCGTTTACGGGAACGCAAACCTGTGCACCAGTTGGCGGTGTCTTCTGAAGAGGCACCACAGAGTATGCAATGTGATAGCTTTCTGTCCAGAAGCGAACGACAGATTTATAGGCGCAAAAATCATTTGTGCTTCTATTGTGGAAATTCTACTCATGTTATATCAGCATGCTCTAAACGAACAAAGAAAGTTGATAAATCCTCTGCTATTGGCACTTTGCAGTCCAAGTTTATTTTGTCTGTAACTCTAATTTGTTCGTTATCTTCTATTGTTGCGGATGCGTATGTGGATTCTGGCGCCGCTTTGAGTCTTATGGATTGGTCCTTTGCCAGGCGCTGTGGGTTTGATCTAGAGCCTCTGGAAGTTCCTATACCTTTAAAGGGTATTGATTCTACACCATTGGCTAGTAATAAACCACAATACTGGACACAAGTGACTATGCGTATGACTCCAGACCATCAAGAGGTGATTCGCTTCCTTGTACTGTATAATCTACATGATGTGTTGGTGCTGGGATTGCCATGGTTGCAAACTCATAACCCAGTCCTTGACTGGAAAACAATGTCTGTACTAAGCTGGGGATGTCAGGGAAATCATGGGGACACATCTTTGGTCTCCATTGCTTCATCTATTCCCTCTGAAATTCCTGAGTTTTTGTCTGATTATCGTGAGGTTTTTGAGGAATCTACTCTTAATTCTCTTCCTCCTCACAGAGATTGCGATTGCGCCATAGATTTGATCCCTGGCAGTAAATTTCCTAAGGGTCGTCTATTCAATCTGTCTGTACCTGAACATGCTGCCATGCGAGAGTATATTAGGGAGTCCTTGGAAAAGGGACATATTCGTCCATCTTCGTCTCCTCTTGGAGCGGGGTTCTTTTTCGTAGCTAAAAGCGATGGTTCTTTGAGACCTTGTATTGATTATAGACTCTTGAATAAGATCACAGTCAAGTATAAGTATCCTTTGCCATTGCTGACAGATTTATTTGCTCGCATTGAGGGGGCGAAGTGGTTCTCTAAGATTGATCTTCGCGGTGCGTATAATTTGGTGCGAATTAAGCAGGGGGATGAGTGGAAAACCGCATTTAATACGCCCGAGGGCCATTTTGAGTATTTGGTGATGCCTTTTGGTCTGTCAAATGCCCCTCCGGTCTTTCAGTCTTTTATGCACAATATTTTCCGTGAATATCTGGATAAATTTATGATTGTGTATTTGGACGATATCTTGATTTTTTCGGATGACTGGGAATCTCATGTTCAACAAGTTAGGAGGGTTTTTCAGGTTTTGCGGACCAATTCTCTGTTTGTTAAAGGTTCAAAGTGTGTTTTTGGGGTTCAGAAGATTTCTTTTTTGGGGTACATTTTTTCCCCCTCTTCTATTGAGATGGATCCTGTGAAGGTTCGGGCTATTTGTGACTGGACGCAACCGACTTCTCTTAAGGGCCTTCAGAAATTTTTGGGCTTTGCTAACTTTTATCGTCGATTCATAACTGGTTTTTCTAGCATTGTCAGGCCTTTGACTGATTTGACTAAAAAGGGCGCTGATGTTGCAGATTGGTCTCCTGCTGCTGTGGAGGCCTTTCGGGAGCTTAAGCGCCGTTTTTCTTCTGCTCCGGTGTTGTGCCAGCCTGATGTTTCTCTTCCTTTTCAGGTGGAAGTTGATGCTTCCGAGATCGGAGCGGGGGCGGTTTTGTCGCAGAAAAGTTCAGATTGTTCAGTGATGAGACCTTGTGCGTTCTTTTCTCGAAAATTTTCGCCCGCCGAGCGAAATTATGACGTCGGTAATTGGGAGCTTTTGGCGATGAAGTGGGCATTCGAGGAGTGGCGTCATTGGCTTGAGGGTGCTAAACATCAGGTGGTGGTCTTGACTGATCACAAAAATTTGATTTATCTTGAGTCGGCCAGACGTCTGAATCCTAGACAGGCGCGCTGGTCGTTGTTTTTCTCCCGGTTTAATTTTGTGGTTTCGTATCTGCCAGGTACTAAGAATGTGAAGGCGGATGCCCTTTCTAGGAGTTTTGAACCTGATTCCCCTGGTGATTCTAAACCTACGGGTATACTTAAGGATGGGGTGATATTGTCTGCTGTCTTCCCAGACCTGCGACGTGCTTTACAAGAGTTTCAGGCGGATTGGCCTGATCGTTGTCCGCCTGGTAGATTGTTTGTGCCGGATGAGTGGACCAATAGAGTCATCTCGGAGGTTCATTCTTCTGCGTTGGCAGGTCATCCGGGAATTTTTGGTACCAGAGATTTGGTGGCTAGGTCCTTCTGGTGGCCTTCCCTGTCTCGGGACGTGCATACTTTTGTGCAGTCTTGCGATGTTTGTGCTCGGGCCAAGCCTTGTTGTTCTCGGGCTAGTGGGATGTTGTTGCCCTTGCCTGTTCCTAAGAGGCCTTGGACACACATCTCTATGGATTTTATTTCTGATCTCCCTGTTTCTCAGAAGATGTCCGTCATTTGGGTGGTGTGTGACCGCTTTTCTAAGATGGTTCATTTGGTGCCCTTGCCCAAGCTGCCTTCCTCATCTGAGTTGGTGCCCCTGTTTTTTCAGAATGTGGTTCGGCTGCATGGTATTCCGGAGAATATCGTTTCCGACAGGGGATCCCAGTTTGTGTCCAGATTTTGGCGGGCGTTTTGTGCCAGGATGGGCATTGATTTGTCTTTTTCGTCTGCATTTCATCCCCAGACAAATGGCCAGACGGAACGTACTAATCAGACCTTGGAGACTTATTTGAGGTGTTTCGTGTCTGCTGATCAGGATGACTGGGTCTCCTTTTTGCCGTTGGCTGAGTTTGCCCTTAATAATCTGGCCAGTTCTGCCACTTTGGTCTCCCCTTTCTTTTGCAATTCAGGGTTCCATCCTCGTTTTTCATCTGGTCAGGTGGAGTCTTCGGATTGTCCTGGAGTGGATACCATGGTGGATAGGTTGCATCGTATTTGGGGGCAGGTGGTGGACAATTTGGAGTTGTCCCAGGAGAGGACTCAACGTTTTGCTAATCGCCATCGTCGTGTTGGTCCTCGTCTTCGTGTTGGGGACTTGGTGTGGTTGTCCTCCCGTTTTGTCCCTATGAGGGTCTCTTCTCCTAAGTTTAAGCCTCGGTTCATCGGTCCTTATAAGATTTTGGAAATTCTTAACCCTGTGTCTTTTCGTTTGGACCTCCCAGCATCCTTTGCTATCCATAATGTCTTCCACCGGTCATTATTGCGGAGGTATGAGGTACCACTTGTGCCTTCTGTTGAGCCTCCTGCTCCTGTGCTGGTTGAGGGTGAATTGGAGTACGTGGTGGAGAAAATCTTGGACTCCCGTGTTTCCAGACGGAGACTTCAATATCTGGTTAAATGGAAGGGCTACGGTCAAGAGGATAATTCTTGGGTTACAGCTTCTGATGTTCATGCTTCTGATTTGGTCCGTGCCTTTCATAGGGCTCATCCAGATCGCCCTGGTGGTTCTTGTGAGGGTTTGGTGCCCCCTCCTTAAGGGGGGGGTACTGTTGTGATTCGGTTCGTGGGCTCCCCCGGTGGTCTCTTGTGGTACTGGTGTCCTGCAAGCTTTGCCTTCTCAGTTCACCTGTTCCTATCAGGATGTGGGAGTATCCTATTTAACCTTGCTCCTCAGTCATTCTAATGCTGGCCATCAATGTATCCAGAGTGATTCTGTTGCATGTTCCTGCTCCCAGTTTTCTGCTCAGCTAAGTTGGACACTTTAGTCCTTAAGTCTATTTTTGTATGTTTTGTCCAGTTTGCACTTATGTGAATCTCTGCAGCTGGAAGCTCTTGTTGGGCTGAAATTACCACTCCAGTGGCATGAGTTGTCACATGAGTTAAGGTAATTTCAGGATGGTGTTTTGAAGGGTTTTGCAGCTGACCGCGAAGTCCTCTGTTGTATCTTTCTGCTATTTAGTTAGCGGGCCTCTCTGTGCTAAATCTGCTTTCATACTACGTGTGTCTTTTCATCTGCTCTCACCGTTATTATATGTGGGGGGCTGCTATCTCCTGTGGGGACATTCTCTGGAGGCAAGCCAGGACTGTGTTTTCTTCTACCAGGGGTAGTTAGTTCTCCGGCTGGCGCGCGGCATCTAGAGACAACGCAGGAATGCCCCCTGGCTACTTCTAGTGTGGTGTGTAGGTTTAGCATCGCGGTCAGCTCTAGTTTCCATCACCCGAGAGCTTGTCCGTTTATTCTATGCTTCTGATGTTTCCTTGCCATTGGAAACCATAACACATATTATTCTATGGTGCATCTTATGGGGCCATCAACCTTTGTGCTGCATTATACGGGGCATAATATTCTATGGAGCATCTTATGGGGCCATCAACCTTTGTTCTGCATTATATGGGGCATATTATTCTATGGAGCATCTTACGGGGCCATCAACCTTTGTGCAGCATTATATGGGGCATATTATTCTATGGAGCATCTCATGGGGCCATCAACCTTTATGGAGCATTATATGGGGCATATTCTATGGTGCATCTTATTCGGCCATTATTAACTTTGTGCAGCATTATATGGGGCATATTATTCTATGGAGCATCTTATGGGGCCATCAACATTTGTGCAGCATTATATGGGGCATAATATTCTATGGAGCATCTTATGGGGTCATCAACCTTTGTGCAGCATTATATGGGGCATATTATTCTATGGAGCATCTTATGAGGCCATCAACCTTTGTGCAGCATTATATGGGGCATAATATTCTATGGAGCATCTTATGGGGCCATCAACCTTTGTGCAACATTATATGGAGCATAATATTCTATAGAGCATCTTATGGGGCCATCAACCTTTGTGCAGCATTATATGGGGCATGATATTCTATGGAGCATCTGATGGGGCCATCAAACTTTGTGCAGCATTATATGGGGCATAATATTCTATGGAGCATCTTATGGGGCCATCAAGAAGTTTAGGTTTGGGTACCAGAACAGGACCCGAACCTGGACCCCATTCACTTGAATGGGGGGCACGAACATCCATTGTTTTCTGCGCTGTCATGTGCATGACAGCGTGGCAAACACCGCTTCTGATCGGCGGTGAAATCATCCCCGCCGGTCAAAGAGCCACGTTCCCACGCTGTCCGAAGACAGCGTGAGCGCTCAGCTGTGATCGGAGGTATAAAGTTTACCTCCGGTCACTGGTGTCCGCTGATGGGACAACTGCTCCCATCATCCGATGCCTGCTGCCGCCAATAACAGCATGAGCAGGAGCGGTGGATGGGAGTATTCATCAGCCGCTCCTGCACTGTAAATAATTTTTAAAAACCTGGCTTGGGTTCCCCTGCATTTTTGTTAACCAGCTAGGCAAAACTCACAGCTGGGGGCTGCAACCCTCAGCTGTCAGCTTCAGCAAGGCTAGTTATTAAGAATAGAGGGGTCCCCACGCCGCATTTTTTATTTATTTAAATAAATAATTAAGAAAAACAGCGTGGGGTCCCCCCCATTTTGACAACCAGTCTTGCTAAAGCAGACAGCTGGGGGCTGATATTCTCAAGCTAGTAAGAGGCCATGGGTATTGCCCCCTCAGCCTAAAAATAGTGGCCGTTAGCTGCCCAGAAAAGGCACATTATTAGATACGCAAATTCTGACGCTTTGCCCGCCTCTTCCCACTTGCCCTGTAGTGGTGGCAAGTGGGGTGATAGTTGGGGGGTTGATGTCACCATCAGGTGACATCAAGCCCCGAGGCTAGTAATGGAGAGGCGTCAATAAGACGAGCCCATTACTAACCCTATAGTCACATTGTAAGAAAACACAGACACCAACAATAAAGTCCTTTAATTGAAAGCATGACAAAGACTCATTTAATAATCTCAAGCCATACTTACGACCTTGCCTAATTCCACTGAAGCCCTCGTCCTGTAATAAACCAAAAATAGAAAAAACAACAATACACTATACCTGTCCGTCGTTCTGTTCCACACCATAGTCCATGTCTGGAGGATAATTAGTTTTCAACCTGGACGATGCCAAGATGCGAGCGTTCAGGCTGAGAACCACTGGGGAATGAACAGCTGCGAGCGCAGCCTCAGTGACTAGCGGTGATGTCACTGAGGCTCTGTTCCCGGCTGGGATGAACTGCCGTGACCTTGGCAAGATCCCCCTAGCACCGTGAGAGTTTTTCTAATAGATGTGCCTTTTCTGGGCAGCTGCGGGCTGCTATTTTTAGGCTGGGGGGCCAATATCCATGACAGTCCCCAGCTGTCTGCTTTAGCAAGGTTGGTTGTCAAAAATGGGGGGGACCCCACACCGTTTTTTTAAATGATCTATTTAAATAATTAAAAATACGGCTTGGGGACCCCTCTATTCTTGATAACTAGCCTTGCTGACAGTTGAGGGTTGTACCAGTGACTGGAGGTAAACTATATACCTCTGATCACAGCTCAGCACTCCCGCTGTCTTTTGACAGCGTGGGATCCACGGCTCTCTGACCTGCGGGGATGATTTCTCCGCCAATCAGAAGCAGTGTTGCACATGACAGCACGACAAACACCCGATGTTCGGGCAGCCAAACCCGAACAGTAACATGGACTTCCTGGTGAAGTCCGTGTTTCTTGTCCATGACCGAACAGTAGGTGTTTGGTACGGATGCCAAAATTTACTGTTCGAGTTCGCGAAGCTCTAATGCAGGATAGCAAAAATGCAACATATTAGGTGACTGCAATTACAATAAGTATGAGGTCCAGTTAGTGCGTGTGGTGCCCACCTCGATGCGCATTTCAGTATAGACCTTCATCAGGGATTGGCATGAAAATGGGGGCGTGAGATATAAAAAGGATTTGCAGCCAATAGAAGCAGACTGGATGCATGATACGCATCCAACAGCAGGAGAGGCCAGGAAGGCAGCCAGCACTCAGGTGACCTGCCGCGTCCAGCCACATGAGAGCCATGTGATCTGACGTCATGAGTACACATAAAGATACAGGCACCGGAGGATGAACCAGCCACAGGCGGCACTTGCGTACTGCTCAGGTTATAAATATGGGCCTGTGGGAGTTTTTGGTGTTTTTCCTTATGATTTCTTCTCCTCTATATAGTCTGGCAGGTATATGTGCTTGATACATTGATTAGGAACAACTATTATTCATATTAACGTTTCCACATATATTATATGCCTTACCCATGTTTTTTGTCTAATGTTCTTTTAACATGGCATATCATGCAAGAAAACCAAATGGTACTCTAGCCACTTTCCAGAGTGGATCACCTGGGAAAGTTCGCTGAGTATGACATATATCACACGTAAGCCAGACAGTATTCCAACCACTTCCCAGGGTGAATCATACCATCTAACAGGACTTCTCAGCTTATCATTTTTCGTGTAAATGAACAAGACAGTTCTTAGACTACTTCCTAGTGAGTCCATCCAGCAAACTAAAACCCCCTCAGTATTGAATATTGCCTAGGTGAGCCAGGCGGTACCCTGACCACTTACCCAAGTTAGTCAGTCCAGAAAAGTGAGATCCATAAGTGCAGTGTATTGCACAATTGAACAAAATGTGCCTAGCCACTTGCTAGTTGAGTCAGTCCAGCAATCTGAGTCTCCTCATTGTGGCTTATCGCAAAGGTGAACCAAATGGTAACCAGCCTACTTTCTAAGTTGAGTCCATATAGCAATCTGAGGCATCTCAGTGCAGCATATCTCATAGGCAAATCAGATGATACTCTGACTAGTTCTCAGGGTGAGTCAGACAAACATGCAAAGACCACTCAGTAGGATATTTCACACAAACAAGTTAGACACTACTGTTACCACTTCCTAAGGTGAGTCATCATTCATAGAGGTGAACCAGACAGTACTCTGACAACTTTCATCAGTGAGTCAGACCAACCATCAGAGACCTCTTGGTATATCTCATACCTCTAGGGAGTATATCCTCAAGCTGGAGTCAAATTTTCCATTACAGACCTCTGTTCAGGTAGCCTTGCTCTAGCTTTTATTGCTGGCAAAGGATGAATTCCACTTGGGCTTTATTCTGAATTTAGCATGGACCATTCCACTAATTGAGGAGCATGGCTGACAGCCTCACTCTGATTTCCTTACAGTCGATAGATGCTGATATGAAATGCACTCTTAAACACATCAATAGTCATTTAGAATCTTATTCTTTGTCTTTTCCAAAGATCATAGGCACTAAGACAGGCATTCTCAGAAGCCTTATTGTGGACACCTTGCATCCTTCCAGCTGAGCTGACCTTTTACATAACGTGTTGCTCTTTCTATGGATCCTCATATCATCAACCCATGCAGATGCAGCCATTTACGGATTACAGATGCATGATTTCCTGACACCCCCCCCCATTGTGATGGGTGACTCAGTTCTTACATTCTGCCCTTAGCCTGGCTCAGCCCCTTAAGACAAAATGTTAGGACAACGTGGAGACCATCCTAAAGTCCTGGAGGTGTGAGTCAGAGAGTTCTGTATAGTGTTCTCCATTTTCTCATTTCGGCTGCTTCATGCTCTTCCCAAACTGATCATCCTCATCAGGACCTAAAGCATTTCTTCTAGATGTATCCCAATTTATATTATTTTGCCAGGCATCTTCGGTATGACGTTTCTGGATGCAATCATGCATTACCCTTTCTGGGTGTTTTTTTCTCTTCTCCATCTCAGTCTTAGATCTTAGTATGCCAGTGAAAGCCCATGGTTTCTCTTGCTGATCTATTGCTCTCCAAGTTTATAAACGACTGAGCAGTTGAGGAAAAGATATTTCCCCCAACTCTCAAAACCTCATAAGAGAGACCATAGTCCATCAGTGCCGATGGTAAAAAAAAAAAAAAAATCAGGGGAGTACATATATCTCATCTATAAGAATCTTAGAAATAGAAGAAATAAATGGGAATTAAAGTTAATGAGGGAAGGGTGAGAGTCAGGGGTGAAGCAAATGATTAGGAAAAAAAAAATGGGGGGAACCTTTTCCATCATTTCCTCAATGGGGAGAGACTGTGGGTGGGACACCCAAAAGGAGTCTGTGTTCCTCTGAGAATGTTTCTTCATTCCAATAAACCATGCTTTCTTCAAAAGCGAATTATTTTTGCTTTTTAGTGAAGTTAATAGCTCCATATTATAAATCTCATTAACCCCAGCAAAATTATGAGATAATGGAAGGGGCTTGTAGAATTCAACAATACTGTAATACACGCCTCCATTAACTGATTGAAATAATTAGTGGCGGTAAGTTTTAATAGGAATATTGCTGTGATGGAGAAGAACTAAAGCCCGGTGCTCCGAAAGTCTCTTTCCTGAAAGCTCAGATGAAATCATGCGTACTTCTTTCCGATAGTCCAAGAGTAAGGGAAAGAACCAAAATGTGTCAAGTGCGTTACCCTCCCCAGATTCGCAGCACCAACTATGAAATGGGGCAGATGTAAGTAGAATTTTCTGCAATACAGTTGGGATACGGTACCACCTAGTTAATAATTCTAATTAGTCTCTTGGTATCTCGAAGAAATAGTGGTCTTATGAGCTAAAATAAGGATTTTAGTTTTCTCCTCTAAAAACTAGGATATCTTCAGGTCTTTTTCCCATTTTGCCAGATAAGGTAAAGGGTAAAGAAACATATTTATAACAACATTTATAGGCCATTTTTATGTGACATGTAGAGAGTTATTGGAATAACGCAAACTTTGAAAATGCCATTATTTTTACAGTACTTCTATTCATATCAGTTTTTTGTGTGGGATGCCTCTGGAAAGAGTTCCACAGTTCAGTACTTTACAGAAAAAAAAAGGTATATCGAGGTATACCAGTCCATCAGATGCCAAGAGGAAGCTCTTGCTATCTATTTGGGGGGAAAGGGGTTTTATGGATGTACAGCTCTTACGTGTTGTAAATAGAGCCTCAGTTAATTTGCTGCATTGTCTGTATTTTGCAGGGGTGCACAACATTTTATGGTCCAAGAGTCACATTGTCAGAATGAAACAATCCCAATGACTGTAAAAAATGTAAATGGTACTTCCTTAAACCACTTTCAGTACATGAATAAATCACAAAAGCGAAGCTTTGAGATTTTGTGAAGGATTTGGAAAGTATCTGCTTCAAAACTCGATGTGAACACACCCTAAGTCACACTGAGCTTTTGGAGCACAAACTTTCCAAATCTTCCTTATAACCTTAAAACTACAAGTTTTAACATAGCCACGTAGCACATCAGCAGACCAGTTATGGATTGCTACGCGTCCAAGATTAGATCGCTGTGAGTACATGAATCCATTACAGAACACCATCTGTAAATGAATTCAGTACCAGAACCATTATCAGTACATGAATCTATCACTCTAACTGCCTTCCATACAGCAATGAAGCCTCAGAACCACTGTCAGTACATGAATGCAGCACCAAGTTTAGTACAGTGATCAATTGCAATGTCAGGTCACCCCCATATACACTTGTATTAAGTAAACCTGCAACTCTGCTGATTTGCTGATCAGATCCACTGGAAGTACATGAATCCATCATCAGAACCACCGGCAGTAAATGAATCCAGCATCCGAACCATCATCAGTAAATGAATCCATCACTGGAACCACCGTCAATACATGAATTCATCACTCTAACTGACGTCCATACAGCAATACAGCATCAGAACCCCTGTCAGTACATGAATACAGCACCAATCTTACTACAGCGAGCAATTGCAATGTTTGGTAACCTGCATATACACTTGTACTGCATAAACCTGCAACTCCCTGACTGTCCTTAACAATGGTGTGGAGGTACTGGGAATTGTTACCAGCCATCAACATAGTTATAGTTCCACACATCCACTTCTGCATAAAATGTCTTAATGTTCCCCATGTTTCAATATTGTCCCCAGATCTCTTCATAACCCCCCCCCCCCACACCTCACTCTGTTGTTCTCTATAGTGTGCCCCTCTCTCACAGTAACACCACTCTCCTTCCCACCTGTAACAGTAGTCTGTACATTAACTCTTCATCTCCTCCATAGAATGCTTACCCAACCCCGCTGTGTCTTTGCCACCTCTGCAGTACAACACTGACAGCACCGAGTAACACATAATTCAATAGTCACATGAGAGTGAGGGCCAGGAAATAGGGGGTCACAATAAGTAAAAAGTGCTTGTCATATACAGTATAGTCCAGCCATCATTATAATAAATAATGGATTCAAAAAAAGCTGCATCGACCAGTCATCAGCCAGTATCTAAGTATAAATGCTAAGGGCTATTGGATGTATGGAGGATGTGGAGGCAGATAAACAGGAGGGACCAGTTTCTGAGGAAAATGTAGAAAGTGGGCACAGGGAAGAGTTAGATTAGGTTAGTGAGGTCATAAGCTTGTCTAAAGAGGTGTGTTTTTAGAGTACACTTAAAAATGTGAGGGCTAGATATTAATCGGATTGTCTGGGGTAGTGCATTCCAGAAAACTAGCTCAGAACAAGAGAAGTTGACAGAGGTGGGAGGATCAGATTATGGAAGTTGCAGAACAGAGAACACTGGTAGGGTGATATAGAACAGGGAAGAGTTGTATAGTTGTGCATAAAGGTGGAGCGCTGTGTGGTTGAGAGAAATAAGTATATATTGTACTCTGTAGTAGATGGATAACCAGTGCAATGACTGGAATACAGTGAAAGCATTGGTGTAGTGCCTCCCCGGTATGTTACCCTCCCCAGAGTTGCAGCACCAGCAATGAGATGGGGCAGATATAGGGAATCTTTTCTGGAACAAAAATAGAGGTCTTATGAGATAAAAAAAAAATGGATTCTAGTTTTCTCCCCTAAAGATCAGGATATCTACAGGTCTTTTTCCCATTTTGCCAGATAAGATGGCTAAAGGGTAAAGAAACATATTTGTAACAAACTGGCAATCTCTGCATATGTTGCAGCTGTCGAACAGTCGCGAGATTTGCAGCCACGGGGACTCAAACATATTTTTTGAGCACGCCGAAGACACTGTTAGCTCCCAAGTATGCTCAGATAACACATTTTCCGAGCACGTTCGCTCATCACTAGTATCCAGATGGAGGTCTGTCTCTCTTAGTTAAAACTATATTTAGCAAAATATGATCCTGACTGCCCTTAAGTAAGGTGTCGTAGATCTCACACAGCCAAACTAGATCTCACACTTTGCACTGATGAGGGGCAGTACCCCGAAACACAGTGTCTGCAAATTGAGATTCTGGTTTGGCTTTTATCCTAAGTCATGTGACAAGGCTCGTTAATGGGTCAACATTGTCTTTTAGGATTGCTACTATCAATAGGTAGCACTAGAGTTCTAGTCCTCTTCCTCTCTGAAGAGACAATTTGCATAGATCATAATATTGAAACGTGTTGTGTCACGGATCCGGTAATACACAAATATGACGATAGTCAATCCTCTGTCCAAAGGTCCACTACAATCCAGGAGACACTTGTATCCTAATACAGAATCGTTTTTAGGACAATTGAATGTTAACCCCTTAGTGTAGTGACAGGGCCAATTTTAACCATTATGACCAGGACTAATTTTTGACACAAAACCACTGTCACTTTATCTGGTAATAACTCTGGAACGCTTCAACTTATCCCACTGATTCTGAGACTGTTTTTGTGACATATTGTACTTCATGATAGTGGTAAAATCTGTTCAGTATGACTTGTGTTTATTTGTAAACACATTGGAAATTTTGCAAAAAGTTTGAAAATGTCAGAATTTTCAAACTTTTAATTCTTATACCCTTAAACCAGCGAGTTACAGTATGTCACACAAAATAGTTAACAAATAACATTTACTACATGACTACTTTACATCAGCATCATTTTTTAAACATAATTTTTTTTGTTACGAAGTTACAAGGGTTAAAAGTTGATCAGCAATTTCCATTTTTCCAACAAAATTTACAAAAACATTTTTGCAAGGACCACACCACATTTGAAGTGACTTTGGGAGGCCTATATGACAGAAAATTCTCCAAAATGACAACATTTTATAAACTTCACCCGTCAAAGTGCTCAAAACCACACTCAAGAAGTTTATTAACCCTTAAGATATTTCACGGGAACTAAAGCAATATGGAAGGAAAAAAAATTAACATTTTACTTTTTTTCACAAAAATTTTACTTTAGCCTCAAATGTTTTTTTATTTTTACAAGGGTAACAGGAGAAAATAGACCCGAAATTTGTTGTGCAATTTTTCCTAAGTACACCGATACCCATATGTGGTAGAAAGATACTGTTTGGGCATTTTGACCACCCACAGGTACTACACAGAATTTGATAACATTATGTCATCATATTGAAAATGTTCATTTTTTAATGAAAATTCTGTTTTAACCCCAAATTTGTAATTTTCACATTGGATAATAGGTGAAAACGGACCCCATAATTTGTTATGCAATTTCTTTTGAATGTGATGATACCCCATATGTGGTCAAAAACTTTTGTTTGGGTACAGGGCAGGGCTAGAAAAGGAAAGAGCGCTATTTATCTGGAATAGATTGTGTATGCCATGTCGCATTTGGAGAGCCACTGACAAGCGAAAACAGCACAAACCCCCCACAAGTGACCGCATTTTGAAAACTAGACCCCTCAAGCAATTCATCTAGGGTTGCACTGAGCATTTTCAACCTACAGGTGATTCACAAAACATTATAACGTTTAGATGTGAGAACAAAAAAAATATTTTTTTTCCGCTAAAATACAGTTTTAGCACCAAATTCAGGATTTACACTAAGAATAATGGGAGAAATTGAAAACCCAAATTTTTTATGCAATTTCTCCCAAATGTGGTAGTACCCCATATGTGGTTGCGCACTACTATTGCAGCACACGACAGGGATCGGATGGGAAGGAGCGCTACTTGGTTTTTAGGACGCAGATTTTGTTTGAATAGATTGTGGACTCCATTAGCTGAGCCCTTGAGGTGCTAGAACAGCAGAAACACCCCCCAGGTGACCCTCCTTCACTGCCAAAAGAATTTATCTAGGGTGGTTGTGAGTATTTTAGACCCATAGGTACCTCACAGAATTTTATAACACTGAGATGTCAAAATATGTCATTTTAGTGGTAAAAATGTAATTTTGTATTTGCTGCAAATTTGTCGTCAGGTACACAAGTGTGGTGAAACTGGAATCCAAAATGTATTGCATAATTTCTCCCGAACACAGTGATGCCCCATGTGTGTTCAGAAGTTAAGCCACATGTCAGGGCTGAGAAGGAAGGATCGCTATTTGGCTTTTGGAGCACAGATTTTGGTAGAATAGTTTACAGACAACATTTGAGGAGCCCTGATTGGCCAGAACAGCAGAAAAAAAAAAAACAAGTGACTCAATTGTAGAAATTGCACCTCTCTATGAATTCATCTATGGGTGCAGTGACTATTTTGTAACATCCATGCCATGCTTTTTTTCTGGAGAATTGCCAATATGCCATTTAAGTGCCCATACAAAATGTAGAGCCTGCAGATATTGTAGTGCCCCCATACATGGTGCCCAGCTTGAGCTTCTGTTATGTGCTCTCTCCCCATTACAGAAATGCCAAATGTAACAACTCTGCTGGCATCACGACATGGCCTCTCATCTCTCACACTATCTTACCCACTGCTCCAGGTCATGTTGTGAATTCTGATTCTCGCCAGCTCCATATTCTGTGTCTCTGCTCTCTGCATGCTTCCTGGCTGTGTGCCTAGGGGGCCGGCGCCTGAACTCTCTGGCTCTTATAGAAATCATGTGCATCTGTCTAATCTGTTCCTGACCAATTGCCAGGAGGCCTCCAGTATTTAGTGCAGCTCCACCCAGTGGACTGGGCCTGTGCAATGTGTTAGCTCAGTTTGTGTTTAGCTTCTGAGTTTGCCAGGCCTTGCTCTGTGTTACTCCCTCTCTGGAGGCTTTTCTCTGTATTCTTGCCTTGATCTTGTTGTCCGCCCTCCAGGAGGCAGAATATCCTGGTCCCTGTGTCTTTGTCCTTGTTTCTTGTCTTGTTCCATTTCCTTGTCTGAACTTAGTCTTATCTCGGTCTCCTTGTCTGTGGCTTCCTTCCCTGCTGTGTCTTTCCTCGTGTTCTCAGTCTGCTTACACTCCACACTCTTGTGGCTCTGCCTGCTCTGTACCTTTGTGGCTTTACCTCTGCTCTGTACTCCTGCGGTTCAATCCCCTTTCTACTCTGCTTATCTTCTGCAGCTGCAGTAATCTCTTGCTGCAGCTCCTCTCCACATTCCTTGCGGTTCTGCTCTGCTTTGCTGCTACAGAAACCTCTTGCTGCAGCTCCTCTCCACATTCCTTGTGGCTCTGCTCTGCTTAGCTTCTGCAGCTGCAGTATTCTCTTGCTGCAGCTCCTCTCCATATTCCTTGTGGTCCTGCTCTGCTTAGCTTTTATTGCTGCGCTATCTCTTGCTGCTCTACTGCTCCTATCCGCAGCCTTGCGGTTCTCTTCTTGGCTGAACAGGTCCCAACCTGTTCCTTCATTCTCCTTTCCTTCTGGCTTGTTTCCGTACCTGCATCTCCTGTGTGAACAGGTCCCAACCTGTTCCTTCATATCTCATTCCTTTCTGCTTGTTTCCTTTCCTGCACCTCCTGTGTGAACAGGTCCCTACCTGTTCCTCCATACTACATATCCGTACCTGCACCTCCAGTGTGAACAGGACCCTACCTGTTCCTTCATACACCACATCAACCTGCCCTGTGTTCTCTGCCAGCCCTGTGTTCTGTGCCGTGCCTGCCAGCCCTGTGTTCTCTGCCATGCCTGTCAGCCCTGTGTTCTCTGCCATGTCTCTGCCAGCCGTGTCTCAGCCGTGCCAGCCTACTCGCCTGAGTTTCAGCCGTGCTCTTCTGTCAGTCCTGCCTGATACCCGCACCAATCCTGAAGTTCCTGTCTCCCAAGTGGGATCAGCAGCCACAGCCAGACACCACCCTTTAGTAGCACCTGGCAGCTGCCTGCTGCACAAGTCTGACCTCACCATCAGAGGCTCCAGTGAAAACCCAGGCAGCTGTCATAGTCACGCCCCTTCCAGGGTAGTCTGGTTTGTGGCAGTGGGGCCACAAACCCCCCAAGCTCACACCCACCAGTCCGGGCGTGAGCATGACACCAAACATGTAGCTACTTACTGTGGTTGAGGCACAGTGGGGCTCAGTATTTGGATTTGGGAGTGCAGAATTCACTGGATTTCATTTGAGGGGCCTGGAGCTATGTCACTTTTCCAGAGTCTTTGTCCTTCCAGTAAGGTGGGAACCTCCTATAGTTCCACTCAGGGCTGCTATGAGGGCATTACAGCCCTTACTGGTGTATGGGGCCAGATGAGCAGAGGGGGCCTGCAGCTGATTCCTCTTGCACGGCAACAGTTAACAGCTACCAGTCAATCACATGCCCGCAGCTGACGTCAGTACGCACAACATCGCCAACGTATGATGTCACTGTCATACGCCGGAACAATGCTGCGCGCCTCGTCTGAATCGGAGAGTAAGCCACCGCTGGAGCTCGGCCAGGTAAGGAAAACTTTTTTTTGTGGTAAGCTGTGGTATTGGGCATATTATATCACTATGGGGCTACATTATACTACTATAGGGGTGGGGGAGGAAGGGAAAGATGCTGCATTATACCATGGGGGTGCATTATACCATGGGGGTGCATTATACCATGGGGCTGCATTATGCCATGGGAGTGCGTTATACTGCAATGGGGGAGCATTATTCCACAATGGGGTGGATTATACTGCTATGTGGTGCATTATACCATATATGACTATAGGGTACATTATACTCTTATAGATGACTATGGGGCAATATGGTGAGACATGGGGGACGTATGGAGAGATATGAGGCAGAATAGGAGGACACATGTTAAATATTAATGATTGATTATTGACTTATTATTATACTCAATTCTGTACTGAGCTTCGTGGAAGGTTTGGCTGACTCCTCGCACCCTTGTTACTTCTCAGTATGTGTTTGAATTAATCTGCACATGGATTAAACACTTTGAATCAGCAAACTGGTGAGTGCCGCTATTTTCTAAACTTTCTGTGAAATTTTTTATTTTTTTTATGCTTTGCTAATTTTACACACTAAAAAAATATTTTTCAAAAATGAATTTGTTTTTGCATCACCATATTCTGAGAGCTGTAACTTTATTTTTTTGTCGAATGAGCCATAGTAGTTTTTGCGCGACGGTTTGACATTTTCATTGATACCTTTTTTTATATATATGAGTTTTTGATTGCTTTTTATTCATGTTCACTCGGTATGAGAAAAAAGCGAAATTGTTGGCATGATTTTTATTATTCCTTTAGCGGCGTTCGCCATATGGAATAAATAACATGTCAATTTTATAGAGCAGGATGGCAATACCAATTATGTGTACTTTTTTGTTTATTTTTTGGTTATTACCCTCTTAGTGACAGTGCCAATTTGGTACTTAATGACCAAGCCAATTTTTACAACTCTGAACAATGTTACTTTATAAAGTTATCGCTCTGGAATGCTTCAACGTATCCCACTGATTCTGAGAATGTTTTTTCGTGACACTTTGTACTTCATATAAAAAAAAACCCTGTTTGGGAGAGAAG
Source organism: Ranitomeya variabilis (assembly GCF_051348905.1). Lineage (NCBI taxonomy): Eukaryota > Metazoa > Chordata > Amphibia > Anura > Dendrobatidae > Ranitomeya > Ranitomeya variabilis. Next base: position 411,252,269 of record NC_135236.1, on the reverse strand, counting down.
AACAGAAATTGCGGCGCCCTAAGTGCGTAAACACAATAGTATAGTCTTTAAAGGGTGCACAATTTTATGCACTCACTTGATAGAAGACTAAAATGGCTTTAGATTGTATGTCCTCAAAAATTCCTCTTGGATACTTTTCAATAGACAGGGCTTGCAGCATGCCTCGGGTGGATCCAAGTGAAAGAGCCAGAGTCAGACTCACACAGGATGAGTAAATCAAGAAAAGCACATCCAGCCCATGAGCAGAGCTTCCCAGGACTCACATCCAAAGATGATATTTCATATTTTTTTCATAGGTTAAAATAGAGGAGATACAATGCGTTTTGGATACAATATATAGCCTTCTTCAGGTATCATAAAACACAGTACAAATCCTCAATCCTCAGGATTTGTGCTGTGTTTTTATGATACCTGAAGAAGGATATATTGTACCTGAAATGCATTGTATCTCCTCTATTTTAACTTATCAAATAAAAAAAAATATGAAATATCATCTTTTCCAAATCACACCTCACCACCTGTGCACTTGACCCCATCCCCTCCCACTTGCTCCCCAACCTCAACTAACATGCTCATTCAAGCCCTAATCCATCTCTTCAACCTATCGCTATCTTCTGGTACCTTCCCCTCTGCCTTCAAACATGCCACCATCACACCCATCCTCAAAAAAACTAACCTTGACCCACCTGCTTTGCCCAGCTACCGCCCCATATCACTGCTCTCGTTTGCTTCAAAACTCCTTGAGCAGCATGTCCATACTCAAATTTCCTCCCACCTCTCATCTAACTCTCTCCTTGACAACCTCCAATCTGGCTTCCGCCCCCACCACTCCACCGAAACTGCTCTGACCAAAATTACTAATGACTTAGTCACAGCCAAAGCTAACAGACAGTTCTCCATCATCCTCCTCCTTCTTGACCTGTCCTCTGCTTTCGACACAGTCGATCACTGCCTACTGCTACAGATTCTTTCTTCCCTTGGCATCAAAGACCTTGCCCTGTCTTGGATTGGCTCATACCTTTCCGACCGCACATTTAGTGTTTCCCACTCCCACACTACCTCCTCATCCCGCCCTCTCTCTGTTGGAGTCCCTCAAGGCTCTGTCCTAGGGCCCCTACTTTTTTCCATCTATACCCTTGGCCTAGGGCAACTAATAAAGTCCCATGGCTTCCAGTACCACTTGTATGCGGACGACACTCAGATCTACCTCTCTGGCTCAGATGTCGCCTCTCTTCTGTCCAGAATCCCGGAGTGTCTGTCAGCCATATCCTCCTTCACCTCTTGCTTCCTAAAACTCAATGTAGACAAAACCGAACTCATCATCTTTCCCCCATCTCACGTATTCCCCCTACCTGATCTATCCATTATGGAAAACGGCATCACGTTCTCTCCCGCACCTGAAATCCGCTGCCTCGGGATAACTCTCGACTCTGCCTTGTCCTTCAAACTGCATGTTCAAACTCTTGCCACCTCCTGTCGCCTCCAATTCAAAAATATTGCCAGAATCCATCCCTTCCTCACCCCACAATCTACTAAGACTCTTGTGCATGCCCTTATCATCTCCCGCCTCGACTACTGCAACACCCTCCTCTGTGGCCTCCCCGCTAACTCTCTTGCACCACTCCAGTCTGTCCTCAATTCTGCTGCCCGGCTAATCCACCTCTCTCCTAGCTACTCCCCTGCTTCTCCCCTTTGCAAATCCCTCCACTGACTCCCAATTCCCCAACGAATCCAGTTCAAACTACTAACACTGATCTACAAAGCCATCCACAACCTGTCCCCTCCCTATATCTCTGACCTAATCTCCCTATACCTTCCCTCGTGCGATCTCTGATCCTTCCAAGACTTCCTTCTCTCCTCCACACTTATTCGTTCCTCACACAACCGCCTCCAAGATTTCTCCTGAATATCCCCCATCCTCTGGAATTCCATGCCTCAACACGTCCGACTATCCACCACCCTCGGATCCTTCAGACGGAACCTGAAAACCCATCTTTTCAAGAAAGCCTACAGCCTGCAATAACCATTCTGCCACCTCGCCATCACCAGAGCAGCCGCCTCACCACCGCCAGAGCTGCAGCACCTCCGACCTTCTGTCTCTTCCCCACTATCCCATAGAATGTAAGTCCGCAAGGACAGGGTCCTCTCCCCTCTGTACCAGTCTGTCAGAGTAAACTTGTTTACTGTAAACGATATTTATAACCCTGTATGTAACTCCTTTCTCATGTACAGCACCATGGAATTAATGGTGCTATATAAATAAATAATAATAATAATAATCTTTGGATGCGAGTCCTGGGAAGCGCTGCCATTCACGGGCTGGATGTGCTTTACTTGAAATTGTACTAAATCTTAGTGGTAAAATTTCTTCGACATAATTTGCGTTTATTTCTGAAAATAATGGAAATTTGGCAAAAAAATTAGAAAATTTTGCAATTTACATTTACATCAGCTCAATTTTTGAAACATATTTTTTTGTTAGGACATTATAAGGGTTAAACGTTGATCAGTGATTTCTCATTGTTCCAACAAAATTTACAAAACCTTTTTTTTTAGAAAAAAACTCACATTTGAAGTGAGGTTGAGGGGTTAATATAACAGAAAATACCCAAAAGTAACACCATTCTAAAAACTGCACCCCTCAAGGTGCGCAAAACCACATTCAAGAAGTTTATTAACCCTTCAGGTGCTTCACGAGAACTAAAGCAATGTGGAAGGAAAAAATGAACATTTTACTTTTTTTCGCAAAAAATTTACTTTGGAATCAATTTTTATTTTCACAAGGGTATCAGGAGAAAATGGACCACAAAATTTGTAGTCCAATTTCTCCTGAGTACGCCGATAACCTGTATGTGGGGGAAAGCCACTGTTTGGGCGCATGGCAGGGCTCAGTAGGGAGGGAGCACTGTTTGACTTTTTGAATGCAAAATTGGCTGGAATCAATGGTGGCGCCATGTTGAATTTGGAGACCCCTGATGTGCCTAAACAGGGAACCCTCCAATTCTAACTCCAACCCTAACCCCAACACACCACTAACCCTAACCCCAACCATAACCACAATCGTAACCCCAACACACCCCTAACTCTATCACAACCATAACCCTAACCACAAACCTAACCCACCCCTAACCCTAATCCCAACCCTGACCGTAATCTCAACCATAACCACAACCCAACCCTAACTTTAACCCAACCCTAACCCTAGCCCCAACCCTAGCCCAACCCTAGCTTTAGTCCAAACCTATCACCAACCCTAACTTTAACCCAACCCTAACTTTAGACCAACCATAACCATAGCCCCAGCCCTAACCCTAGCCCAACCCTAACCCTAACTTTAGCTCAACTCTAACTTTAGCCCAACCCTAACTTTAGCCCAAATCCTAACTTTAGCCCATCTCTAACTTTAGCCCAACTCTAACCCTAATGGAAAAATGGAAATAAATAAATTTTTTTAATTTTATTATTTTATCTAAGAGGGTGATAAAGGGGCTTTTAATTTACTATTTTTATTTTGATCACTGTGATAGGGTCTACCACAGTGATCAAAATGAACCAATAGGAAAAATGTCCTATTGTTGCCAGGTGCCGGCTGTGCATGCGCCTGCCATTTTCTCCCAGAAGAAGATGCTGGCGGACTGGGGGAATTCATGGGGGGGTTGCAGGGACACCGGAGGTACTGGGGAGATCGAGGGCCCCCATTTCTCTCTCCTATGATGTGTGAGCACATCAGAGGAGAGAGAAATTAAATGGGAAATTGAACCTTTTTTTGCGGTCGCTGTTATAACGTTAATAACGGCGATCGCAATACTGAGGTCGATAAAAACCGACCTCAACCATGTGGTTGGCTCCTACTGTACCATGTTTTCTTCTGACCCCTTAAAAGCTTTTCAGTGACACAGTCACATTACTGAGCCACCTGACTCTTCTCATTCCTCTCCAAGGAAGGTATTCATAGCACAAACTTATTGGTATTTTTAATAGAAATGAAATTTGTGTTCTTGCAAATGCATTTTTGCTTCTCTCTGAGCTCTGCTGTATTGTAACAATATTGCAACCCTGTTTGCCTGTGACCTGGAAGCTGAAGCTGAGAGGAACCTACAGATGTGTATCAGGAGAGCAGAGAGCCGCCATTACACATCACACTAGGAACAGTGATAACCATGTCACATCACACTGGTAACTCCCGCTTATAATTAAAATAAGCTCTGGGGGCAGAGTTATCTCCAGGAACCATCTGTCCCATAGCCTGGAAGAGGTCACTTATATAAAGTGATAAAAGATGATTTCTCAGCAACACAGCTGATATGAGGCATAGGCAGGACTGTTTTCAGCAGTCTATAACCTTTATCAAATGTGGTGACAGATACCCTTTAATGGTTAAGATGTTCTTTTCCTTAGACTCTGTGCCCTTTTTGTCCACATGTACTTTTGATCATTGTTGCCAAAGAGTTATATTTTAACTTCATGGGTCCACAGGACGTGTTTCCAAAATACATTAGGCTGGTTTAGATATTTGTTTGCATACTTTTGAAGCTGAATTTTATGGTCAGGACAAAGGAGAGGTTTTCTTCTGATGACTCTTCCATGAAGGCCATATTTGTGCAGGTGTCTCTGAACAGTAGAACAATGTACCACAACTCCAGAGTCTGCTAAATCTTTCTGAAGGTCTTTCGCAGCAAGCAAAGATTTTCATTTGCCTCTCTAGCAAGCCTACGAGCAGCTCTCACTGAAATTTTACTTGTTGTTCCAGACCTCCACTGTTTCTGTTAACTGCCATTTCTTAATTATATTTCGAACTGAGGAAAGGGCAACTTGAAAATGCTTTGCTATCTTATAGCCCTCTCCTGCTTTGTGGGCCTTCAGCATTTTTATTTTCAGGGTGCTGAGCAGGTGATTAGAAGAACCAGTGGCTGCTGTTTTTTGGCACAAGCTTAAAGGAAGCTGGGTTTTTATAAAGCTGTGAAATTTGCATCACCTGGCCTTTCCTAACAATGATAGTGAACAAGCCATAAACCTAACAGGCTAATAAAGTTCTGAAACCTTGGTCAAAGTGATCTGAGCACACAGATCTCCTAAGGTGCCCAAACCTTTGCATTGGCCCATTTTCCTTTTTGTAATTTTTGAAATGCAAAAAAATGACAATATATATTTCCTAAAATTCTAAGGAAATGTGTCATCTTTAATTTCAGCCTTTTTTAGATCATTTCATCTTCAACTTGCTTAACTGTTCACAATAATAGTAATTTTGAACTTTTAAATATCACTGTATATGGCACTGTGTATGTAAGGATTCTGGACTTCCCTTGTTCCTGTTCGCACCTGTGGAAGGATTTCACTTATTTGCTAAACTTTTCCCAGAGTTGTGCCTCTTCGCACAACCACACCAGGTGAGCAAGATTCTAGTGTTGCTTTTCTCACCAAGAGAGTTTTGTACTCATCTACTACGCTTAGATAGCGCTCTCCCTCTTTTTCCCTTCATCCTCTTTCACCAGGACTTCATGCTCAATGCACCACCTGCATATTATTGAACTTCCACAAACAAGTGCTGTGCGCACGTGTGATCAAGTTTTTCTGGACTTCCTCGTTTAAGTACTGTGTGCATTTCTACTTCACTTCTGCTGGATTCCCAAGTTTAAGTACTGTGTGCATTTCTACTAATAACCTACTGGACTTCCTTGTCAAGTGTCTTGTTTGCCCCCTCGTCATATCCTTGCTGGACTGGTTCATATTAGCGGTCGCGTCCCGCTATTCACTGTGCTGTGATTACCATATTGTGCTGAGCACCTCGTTACAATTGCAGGAATATCTGTGTTAGTTCTGTTAGCATTTCTGTTTTGTTTAAATACATCTTTTACTGCAGCTTTGCTCTCAGACTGGTTTTATCCCACGCTATCAGATTCCTTAGTACCTATATATTGTTACAGTGTACTTACAATTGCTAATTTTGCCCTTCTACCCAGCTAATTCTAATTTTTTGCTCTAGGTTAATCACATGATTAAACACTGACTAACTGAATCCTTCTAAACTCTATGTAGAAACAGGATGCCAATTTTCCCTTCAAAACTCGATGGTGGGGAGTGGGGAAGTAGAGCAGCTGGGTCTGAAGTTGAGAAGTAGAATGATTTCTGCAGGGACAAGATATTTCCTGTTTCTATATAGAGCAGAGAAAATAGTAGAATTATCTGGGTAGAGAGGCAAAATAAGCAATTGTAAGAACACAGTGCTTTATGATGACTGAAATATAGGGTTGAGCGAAACGGATCGGACAAATTCAAAAATCGCCGACTTTCGGCAAAGTTGGGTTTCATGAAACCCGACCCGATCCTAGTGTGGGATCGGCCATGCGGTCGGCGATCAGTGCGCCAAAGTCACGTTTCGTATGACGCGTTCAGCGCAATTTTTCAGCCAATGAAGGAGGACGCAGAGTGTGGGCAGAGTGATGACATAGGTCTTGGTCCCCACCATCTTAGAGAAGGGATGACAGTGATTGGCTTGCTTTCTGCTGCGTCACAGGGGCTATAAAGGGGCGTGCACGCCGACCGTCATCTTACTTCTGCCGATCGTAGCATGGGGAGAGATTGCTGCAGCTTCATCAGAAGAAAGGATATAGTTAGGGAGGGAAGATTAACCCCCAAACTGCTTGTGCTGTAGCGATTTCCACTGTCCAACACCACCTTTGCTTTGCAGGGACAGTGGAAGCTATATTATTGTGCATCAGCTCTGTAGCTTATTAGGCTGCCTTATAAGGCTCCCTGATAGCTGCATTGCTGTTTGCACGCTGCTGTGCAAACCAACTGCTTTTTTAAAAGCAAAAATCCTGTTGCTCCTTTCTGCACAGTTATCTTGTTTATTTGTCCACACTTTTGTGTGCAGCAGTCCTTTTTATTGCTGCCATACTTGTCCTGAGATCATTGTAGGGAGATTGAAATTGTACTACAGTCCTTGTATTTTTTCATATATCTTCCAGCCACTTGCTGCCACTCACATTGTGTTGTTTTATACACTGGGCCTGAGATTTTGTTCAGTCTCCCCCCAAAAAAAGAGAGATTCAAATTCTCACAAAGTGGATATATTTCAGTCCTGTTAGTTTGTCGTATTAGCCAGCCACCTGCTGCCACTCACATTGCATTGTTTTATACACTGGGCCTGAGTTTTGGTTCAGTCTCCCCCCCAAAAAAGGGAGATTCAAATTCTCACAAAGTGGATATACTTCTGTCCTGTTAGTTTGTCGTATATCAGCCAGCCACTTTCAGCCACTTACATTGCGTTGTTTTATACATTGGCCTGAGTTTTGGTTCAGTCTCCCCCCAAAAAAAGGGAGATTAAAATTCTCACAAAGTGGATATACTTCTGTCCTGTTAGTTTGTCGTATATCAGCCAGCCACTTTCAGCCACTTACATTGCGTTGTTTTATACATTGGGCCTGAGTTTTGGTTCAGTCTCCCCCCAAAAAAAGGGAGATTCAAATTCTCACAAAGTGGATATATTTCAGTCCTGTTAGTTTGTCGTATATCAGCTAGCCACTTTCTGCCACTTACATTGTGTTGTTTTATGCACAGGGCCTGAGTTTTGGTTTTGTCTCCCTGTAGCGCCCCCACTGCCGCAGGGCCGAGGGGTACCCGGTACCGGGCCTCTGAGTCTCTGCTCTGGGGTTGTCACGGTGGCTAGACCCGGTCCGTGACCCTGCTGAGGGGCGTACAGTAATAGATGTAGGTAGATGATGGTGGTGGAGATGCTGTAAATAACGAGGACACCAGGTTGCAGTCTCTTTACCTCTTTACTGAAGATCTCTGGGTCCTCAGTCCAGAATCCGGATAACCAGGCTGCGCAAGTCCGGCCGGTCCAATGGCACCTCCGGAGTTCCCTTAACAGGTGGAAATCTGCGCCTTCCTTCTAGCGCTATGTGTTGCGGTCCTTCCCTGCTGTGCTTACAGAAAGTCCCCACAACTGTTGTGTCCGTTTCTTAAGTTCCCTCACAACTCGATTAGATGATGTTCTGCTAATCCTCCGTCCCTCCCTGATGTTACGGTTGGAACGGCACCCGTATGACGGGTAGGCTCGGAGCTCTTCCGGGACCCTAGAGTCGCCCCTCTCCACAAGTTGCCCCCCAAGACTGCACAGGTGATTTAGTTGAGACAGCCCGCCTTAGACTGACTGTCCTGCCGTTGGTTTAGAGTATTGCTTGAAGCTGATACTGTAATACTCCCTCGGCGTTCCGGCCGCCGGTTGTGCGCCTCAGTAGGATGTTGCCTCGGTCTTACAGCACGACCCCTACTGGTGTTCTCCTTGTTGCTTTGATCTCGTTTCTCACTCAGCACAATCTATCTCGCTTCCAATCCATTCTTGGGCACCGCCGCTATACTGAGCAGGCACGGTCCCGTTACGTTCGCTCAAGTTGCCAAGCCTCTGTCAGGATCCCACCCCTGACAGAGACCCTACCGAATCTTCTCCCGCAACACCCTCTGCCACAAGGTGTTGCCTGGTTCCAACCCAGTCAGCTTTCTGTCTAACTTCCTGCCTGACCCCCAGTTTTACCAGTGTGTGGAGAGTGGCCTAATGAATAGAACCCTTAGCTCCCCCTGGTGGCCCGGCGGTGAAATGTATTGGTGTCTGTGATACCTGATCAGATGAACTCCTTCAGTGCCATCAGACGTACCATAGCTCCCCTTAGTGGCGGAGCCACAGTACTGCAACGACCAGGACTCTGGGGCGCTGCATCCCCCCAAAAAAAGGGAGATTTAAATTTTCAACAAGTTTATATACAACTTCTACCTTGTTTTACAGTACCATATAACGGTTGTTATTTTGGTTAGATTTTCCAAATAATGAGGAAGTCTGGTGGAAGAGGCCGTGGGCGTAGGTTGCCAGCTGGTACTGATGGTGGTGGTGGTGCATCAGGTGGTAGTGGGAAAAGCACAATAGCACCTAAGGCTGGAGGTGTTGAGCCAGCGTCATCATCTGGCTACACAAGGCCTCGAAGGCTCCCTTATCTGGGAGTAGGAAAACATCTTTTAAAGCCGGAGCAGCAGGAAAAAGTTTTGGCTTTCCTTGCTGACTCAGCCTCTAGCTCTTTCGCCTCCTCTTCAGAAAGTTCAAAATATAAAAGCAGCGAGTCGTCAGTGGATGCTCCCAGTCAGGAACAAGACGTTTCCTTGTGTCCTTCACCCAAACCAAAAGTGAAGGATACGTCAGGCGACACTACAGGTTACTCCATGGAGCTCTTTACACATACTCTTCACTCAGCACAATCTATCTCGCTTCCAATCCATTCTTGGGCACCGCCGCTATACTGAGCAGGCACAGTCCCGTTACGTTCGCTCAAGTTGCCAAGCCTCTGTCAGGATCCCACCCCTGACAGAGACCCTACCGAATCTTCTCCCGCAACACCCTCTGCCACAAGGTGTTGCCTGGTTCCAACCCAGTCAGCTTTCTGTCTAACTTCCTGCCTGACCCCCAGTTTTACCAGTGTGTGGAGAGTGGCCTAATGAATAGAACCCTTAGCTCCCCCTGGTGGCCCGGCGGTGAAATGTATTGGTGTCTGTGATACCTGATCAGATGAACTCCTTCAGTGCCATCAGACGTACCATAGCTCCCCTTAGTGGCGGAGCCACAGTACTGCAACGACCAGGACTCTGGGGCGCTGCATCCCCCCAAAAAAAGGGAGATTTAAATTCTCAACAAGTTTATATACAACTTCTACCTTGTTTTACAGTACCATATAACGGTTGTTATTTTGGTTAGATTTTCCAAATAATGAGGAAGTCTGGTGGAAGAGGCCGTGGGCGTAGGTTGCCAGCTGGTACTGATGGTGGTGGTGGTGCATCAGGTGGTAGTGGGAAAAGCACAATAGCACCTAAGGCTGGAGGTGTTGAGCCAGCGTCATCATCTGGCTACACAAGGCCTCGAAGGCTCCCTTATCTGGGAGTAGGAAAACATCTTTTAAAGCCGGAGCAGCAGGAAAAAGTTTTGGCTTTCCTTGCTGACTCAGCCTCTAGCTCTTTCGCCTCCTCTTCAGAAAGTTCAAAATATAAAAGCAGCGAGTCGTCAGTGGATGCTCCCAGTCAGGAACAAGACGTTTCCTTGTGTCCTTCACCCAAACCAAAAGTGAAGGATACGTCAGGCGACACTACAGGTTACTCCATGGAGCTCTTTACACATACCATGCCTGGGTTAGAAAGGGAAATTGTTAACTGCCCATTACAAGATGAATTGGACATGGAGTGCACTGATGCACAGCCACAGCTAGATTATTATGCTGTTCCACTGACTCAGATCACTACATTGCCCTCGCAGTGTACTGAGCCAGAATGTGACCCTGATGAGACTATGGTGCCCCGTCCCGAACGCTATAGCACCTTACACGGTGACACAGAGGAAGGTGCACATGACATTGAAGAGGAGGTGATAGATGACCCAGGTGTCGACCCAGATTGGCAGCCATTGGGGGAAGAGGGTACCACTGCCAGTAGCTCAGAAGCGGAGGAGGATGATCCGCAGCAGCCATCTACATCGCAACAGCTGTCATCTGGCAGGCCCGTATCAGGCCAAAAACGTTTGTCAAAAACAAAAACAGTTTTAGGACAGCGTGGCCATCCGGTGAAAGTAGCACAGCGTGCAATGCCTGAAAAGGTATTCCATAGTAGGAAGAGTGTAGTGTGGCAATTTTTTAACCAAGATCCGAATGATCAGTGCAAAGTTATCTGTAAGAAATGCTCAAAGACCTTTAGCAGAGAGAAGAATCTTCAAAATTTAAATACAACGTACATGCTTAGACATTTAACCAGCATGCACTTGCAAGCCTGGACTAACTACCAAACGTCCCGTACCGTTGGTGCACCTGCTCAGAATGTAGGTAGTCACATTGCTTCCCTCACTGTAAGCCGACCGGTTAGGACACCACCAGCAGCAAATGTGGAGGTATCGTCGCAAGGCCATAGCAGTCAGGGAATCACAAGGTTCTTGGTAGGAAACACTGTATGTAGGCCAACATCAAGAATACCATCACCAACCCTCTCTCAATCCGCCATGTCCACCACCCCCACCGCTAGTTCCACCATATGCAGCTCTCCAGTCCAGCTCACCCTACAAGAGACTCTCGATAGGAAAAGAAAGTACTCATTCTCTCATCCGCGTACACAGGGTTTGAACGCCCACATTGCTATACTAATCTCGTTAGAGATGATGCCCTACCGGTTGGTTGAAAGCAAAGCTTTCAAAGACCTGATGGCCTACGCAGTACCACGCTATGACCTACCCAGTTGGCACTTCCTTGCGAGAAAAGCCATCCCAGCCCTCCACCAGCATGTCAAAGACCGCATTGTCCATGCACTGAGGCAGTCAGTGGAAAGGTGCACCTCACAACATGCATGGACCAGTAGGCATGGCCAGGGACGTTACGTGTCCATCACGGCGCACTTGGTTAATGTGGTGGATGCAGGGTCCACAGGGGACAGCCATAATGGGACAGTTCTGCCTAGCCCACGGTCTAGGAAACAGCTGGCTGTAGGCGTTCGCCACCCCTCCTCCTCCTCTTTAAGCAAAAGCTCATCCACACAGCGCAGTCGCACGACAACTCCATCTGCAGCTGCCAGTGTTGCACACGAGGTGTCCCATTATCGAACAGCTAGTGGTAAGCGTCAGCAGGCTGTGTTACAAATGAAGTGTTTGGGCGACAACAGACACACTGCGGAAGTACTGGCCGAGTACTTGCAGCAAGAATCTCAGTCATGGCTGGGCAGTGTACATCTTGAGGCAGGCAAGGTAGTCAGTGATAACGGAAGGAATGTTATGGCTGCCATAGCCCTTTCAGAACTGAAACACATACCTTGCCTGGCTCACACCTTGAACCTGGTGGTGCAGTGCTTCCTGAAAAATTATCCGGGGTTAACAGCCCTGCTCCTGAAGGTGCGAAGACTTTGCTTGCACATCCACCGGTCGCCCGTATACTCCAGCCGTATGCTGAACCATCAGCGATCGCTGACTCTTCCCCAGCACCGCCTAATAATCGACGTTGCAACAAGGTGGAACTCCACACTGCACATGGTTCAGAGGCTCTGCGAACAGAGGCATGCTGTAATTAATTTGTGGGAGGATACAAATACACGGGCAGGCACTTGGATGGCAGACATGGAGTTGTCTAGTGTGCAGGTGGTCGAAGCTACAAGACCTCTGCCAAGTCCTTCAGTGTTTTGAGGAATGCACACGGCTGGTAAGTGCAGACGACGCCATCATAAGCATGATCATCCCACTAATGCGTCTGCTGATGCAAAGTTTGACGCACATTAAGGAGCAGGCGTCTGCAGCCGAGGAGGAGGGAAGCCTTGATGACAGTCAGCCATTGTCTGCTCAGGGAACTCTTCTGGACGAGGTGGCGGACGAAGAGGAGGAGGAGGAGGATGATGGGGATGAATATTTATGGGAGGAGGATGCTTCTCAGGGGGCAATAGAAACTGGTGGTGTTGCAAGGTCAGGTACAGGGTTTTTGTGGGACACAAGTGATGTTGATTTCAAAAAAGTGCTCTTCAACCCAGCACAAGCAGTGAATTGACACCTGGAACATTGGCCCACATGGCTGAGTATGCCTTGCGCATCCTAAAAAGGGACTCCCACATTATCAAAATGATAACCGATGACGATTACTGATTGGCCTGCCTCCTGGATCCACGATATAAAGGAAAATTACAAAATATCATGCCACATGAGAATCTTGAGCAAATATTGGCTACCAAACAAGCAACTCTTGTAGACCGTTTGGTTCAGGCAATCCCAGCACACAGCCGCGGTGATGGTTCTCACACGAGCTGTAGGGGGCAACATGGCAGAGGTGTTAGAGGTGCCCAAATCCGAAGTGGCATTGGACAGAGGGGTTTTATGACCAGGTTGTGGAGTGATTTCGCAATGACCGCTGACACGACAGGTACTGCTGCATCGATTCAAAGTGACAGGAGACAGCATTTGTCCAGTATGGTTATGAACTACTTTTCCTCCCTTATCGATGTTCTCCCTCACAGGTCATTCCCCTTTGATTACTGGGCATCTAAAATAGACACCTGGTCTGAATTCGCAGCATATGCATTACAGGAGCTTGATGGCCCTGCTGCTAGTGTGCTATCAGTAAGAGTCTTCAGTACTGCTGGTTCAATACTGACTGAAAAAAGGACACGTCTGGCTACCAAAAATGTTGATGATCTAACCTTCATTAAAATGAACCAATCATGGATTTCAAATTATTTTGCCCCACCTTCCCCTGCTGACACGTAGCTTGCCTGAAAAATGTCTTGCTTTTGGCCTCCTCTTACTGACTTCTCCAATTCCTCCATTTGCAGCTGCAGAATGTCCACCATAGGCCATTTTTATACCTCCCTAAATGGGCTGACTCCCCCCACAGGGCCGTGGTCACCACCTGGCGCAAGCACCCGTGCGAATGCCGTTTGCCTGGACAGGTGGGTGTGCCCTTTCTTGGGCGATGGCACTGGCACAGGGTCCCTCATAGTACAATGAAGTGTCTCTGACGGTGGTGGTGCACAACCAACGTCAGACACACTGTTGTAATATGAGGGGCCCTGTGCCAGTACCGCCGCCCACGAGAGAGTGTTCCCCCCAGCTCGAACAGTGCTCTACCACTTGCAATACTTACCTCTCCCTGCTCCACCACTGTGTAGTCTGTGCTGTTAAATCCTTTAATGGCACTGCCAATACAAATTTGTTGAAATGATAGATGATAGTTAAAATATACAGGGGCCCTGGCCTCCATTTAGACCAGTTAATACTTTGCGCCTACTACCACTGTCTGCTACTCAGCAGAGGAGCCCACCTCTGTACCTAGCTATGCCACCTGTTTATTTATGAACAATTTTTTGGCAGACATTTAGCCCACTGTATTATTTGCTACTCATTACAGTTTTCCTCCACTGAACAAAGCAATGCCGCCAGTTTAGTCCTGTTACCAATTTTGAACTGCATTTAGGCTACTTTATTATTTGGGCCTACTAACTGTGTCTGCCACTCATTACAGTTGTCCTCCACTGAACAAAGCAATGCCGCCTGTGTAATCCTGTTACCAATTTTGAACTGCATTTAGCCCACTTTATTATTTGGGCCTACTAACTGTGTCTGCCACTCATTACAGTTGTCCTCCGCTGGACAAAGCAATGCCGCCTGTTTAGTCCTGTTACCAATTTTGAACTGCATTTAGCCCACTTTATTATTTGGGCCTACTAACTGTGTCTGCCACTCATTACAGTTGTCCTCCGCTGGACAAATTAATGCCGCCTGTTTAGTCCTGTTACCAATTTTGAACTGCATTTTGCCCACCTTATTATTTGGGCCTACTAACTGTCTGCCGCTCATTACAGTTGTCCTCCACTGAACAAAGCAATGCTGCCTGTTTAGTCCTGTTACCAATTTTGAACTGCATTTAGCCCACTTTATTATTTGGACCTACTAACTGTGTCTGCCGCTCATTACAGTTGTCCTCCAATGAACAAAGCAATGCCGCCAGTTTAGTCCTGTTACCAATTTTGAACTGCATTTAGGCTTCTTTATTATTTGGGCCTACTAACTGTGTCTGCCCCTCATTTCAGTTGTCCTCCAATGAACAAAGCAATGCCGCCTGTTTAGTCCTGTTACCAATTTTGAACTGCATTTAGCCCACTTTATAATTTGGGCCTACTAACTGTGTCTGCCGCTCATTACAGTTGTCCTCCACTGAACAAAGCAATGCCACCTGTTTAGTCCTGTTACCAATTTTGAACTGCATTTAGCCCACTTTATCATTTGGGCCTACTAACTGTGTCTGCCACTCATTACAGTTGTCCTCCACTGGACAAAGCAATGCAGCCTGTTTAGTCCTGTTACCAATTTTGAACTGCATTTTGCCCACTTTATTATTTGGGCCTATATCTGTGTTTCCTCCTCATCCTGCCCATTGCCCAGCCACTGCTAGATGAGTCTGCTGGTACATTGACCCAGACCACTACATTCCCCTTGCACTCTACACAGCCAGAATCTGACCCTGCTGAAAGTCAGGTTCCCCTTCCCGCATACTATACCACCTTACACGGGGACAAAGAGGAAGGTGCAGATGAAAGTGCAGGTTCCTTCATCAGGTGGGGGGGCATACTCGGCAACGTCACTGGCACAGGGCCACTCATAGTACGCAAAAGTGTCTCTGCCAGTGGGAGGCGCCACCCTCCGTCAAACACACCGCCGTACTATGAGGGGCCCTGTGCCAGTGCCAACGAGTGGGCCCCCCTGCTTGCTCAGGATCACAGCACTTGCAAAGTTGAAATACTTACCTCTCCCTGCTCCACCACCGTGTTGTATTCTGCGTTTCCTGGGCCCACGAAAATCTTGAGCCAGCCCTACCCCCCCACAACTTTAGCCAAATGACCCCCAGTTTTCAATGCCTAACTATTATTATAAAGTAAATTAAGATTGACAAGCTTAAGTAATAAGAATTGATGTTTTTGGCATTAAAATGGGCACTGTAGGTGTTTTCCTATCCTCCACTCACTGCCGACTTTGATTCCCCATTGACTTGCATTGGGTTTCGTGTTTCAGTTGGCCCCCGACTTTTCGCAATAATCAGCGATTTCACCCGACCCGACTTTTCACAAAGTCGGGTTTCACGAAACCCGACTCGATCCCAAAAAAGTAAAAGTCGCTCAACTCTGCTGCAATATATTTAGAGGATAAAAACTTTGATGGGAGTGCTTCTTTTAGAAGAAAATGCACTTACACCTGAAGGCCACCGGAGGTAACATTCATATAAAAATGACAAACTGATCAGAGACTAAGACGCATTGCCCTGTTGTCTACGATCACCAGTGTTTCAGTCTCTTAACTTTCACTTCCTAAAAATAGACACTAATGTATACTCCGTGTTGTGAAAATTCTTAGCACTTGATATGTACTCCTTTCAGATGCATGGTCGTACATGAAGATTTATGGTAATTTTGTTTAAATTGCATATGTCAGACAGGTATTGTTACATACCTTCAACCTGTTTAACTGTCAACAGATCCGAGCACATAACTGCAGACATGTCACGACACAGCGAAAAGGTAACAATCAACTAGAGTCAACGAAAGATACCAAGGAATTCCTTTCTTACTTTCCTGAGGGAAATTCACACACATTAAAAAATCTAAACTACTGTGAGCAGAAATATTGTAATGGAGTTGTTTATTATCTCTAGTCACCTGAATATTTGTGCCCCTCATTGTACCTGGTTCTCAGGTTACCTATTGCAGCCCCCGTTCCAAATAATGTGGGACGCTGTGCAAAATGTAAAGAAAAAAACAAGAATGCAGTGATTTAGAAATCTCTTGTAGCCATATTATATTCACACTAGAACAGAGTGCACAGATCAAAAGGTGACAGTTAGACATTTCTTTATTTCATTTGAAAAAATTAACTTATTCACAAATTGATGGTAGCAACACATGTCAGAAAAGTTTGGACGGTGCCATGTCTGCCATTGTGTAGAATCCACTCTTTTTAAAACAATCTGAAAATATCCAGGAAGCAAGGAGAAGGGTTGCTGGAGTTTTGGGAAAGGAATTCTTGTCTGCTTAACTGTCCTGGGTCTTTTTTTGATGGATTTTTTGTTTCATAATGTTCTAAATGTTTCCTATTAGCAAAAGGTACAGGCAGCCAGTTCATCACTACATCTACAAAGCCATGTTGTTGTGATGAATGCAGTACTAGGTTTATCATTGTCTTGTTAAAATATGCAAGGTCTTCCCTGGAATAGACTTAATCCGGATGGGAGAATATGTTATTCTAAAATATCTATAGTTGAAACAAGAAGTTTACATACACTATATAAAGAGACACATATTAATGTTTTTCTCAATATCTAACATGAAATCAGAATAAACCTTTCCCATTTTAGGTCAGTTAGGATTACCATAATTACTAATATTTGCCAAATGCCAGAATAATGAGAGAATGTTTTAAGGCATTTTTATTACTGTACAGACAGAAGTTTACATACACTAAGATTACTATGCCTTTAAACAATTCTGGACTGCCCATATAATGATGTCATGTGTTTGGAAGCTTCTGGTAGGTTTTTTGGCAACATCTGAGTTAATAAGAGACATACCTGTGGATGTATTTTACTGCACACCTGAAACACACTGCTTCTTAGCTTCATGGGAAAGTCTAAAGAAAACAGAAAAGATATCAGGAAGAGAATTGTGGACTTGTACAAGTCCGGCTCATCCTTGGGTACAATTTCAAGATACCTGAAGATACCTCGTTCATCTGTACAAACAATTATACGCAATTATATTGTATGTATATTGTATGTAAACTGGTTTCAACTGTATATGATACTCATCATTAATAGTGCCTTTAAAGATGTGCAAACGTCCCAACTCATAGGCACTAATGCAACCCGATACCGTCAAAGATGCAGACTTTTCATCTGTAAACTGATAACAGGATGGATGATAAGTCTCCTCTTGAGTCCGCATGACATGGCGCCCTTGGTTTCCACAAAGAATTTCACATTTCAAATTCATCTAACCAAAGAGCAGTTTTCCATTTTGCCTCAGTCCATTTTAAACTAGCTTTGGCCCAAAAAAGACGGCACTGTTTTATGATTGCCTTAGTATATGGCTTTGTCTTTGCATGATAGAGCATTAACTTGCATTTGTGGATTGCATTTTAAACTGTGTTCACAAACAATGATTTTTGGAAGTATTGCTGAGCCGATGCAGTGATTTGCATGACCGGATCATGACTCTTTTTAATGTAGTGCCACCTGAGGACCCATAGATCACGAGCCAAGCATATAATATTGACCATTAGCCTTCTCCTTTGTGCAAATGGATTCCTCCAGAATCTCTGAATCATTTGAAAATATGCACAAAAAAAGGGCTGCACAGCACTCCTCTGTAGGTGGGTGCTCGAATAGGATTCCACTCCACAATAATGTAAAAAACAGATTTGAAACTCCAAAGAAAATGCCAGATGTCCAGAAGGTGTCTCTAAACAGTAGAGCAATATAGCACAACTCTGATAAATCTTTCTGAAGGTCTTTTGCACTCAAACTGGGATTCTGATTTGCCTCTCTAGAAATCCTATGAGCAGCTCTCACTGAAATTTTGCTTGGTCTTCCAGAGCTTTTCTTGACCTCCACTGCTCCTACCTACTGTTAACTACCATTTCTTAATTACATTTTGAACTGAGGAAAGGGCAACTTGAAAATGCTTTTCAATCTTCTTATAGCCTTCTCCTGATTTGTGAGCCTCCACCATCTTCATTTTCAGAGTGCTACACAGCTGTTTAGAAGAACCCATGGCTGCTGTTTTTTGGCACAAGGTTAAAGGAGGCTGGGTTTTTATAAATTTGCACCACCTGGCCTTTCCTAACAATGATAGTGAACAAGCCATAACCCTAACAGGCTAATTAAGGCCTGCAACCTTGGTCAAAGTTATCTGAGCACACAAATCTCCAAGGGTGCCAAAACCTTTGCATTGGCCCGGTTTCCTTTCAGTAATTTTTGAAATGTAAAAAAATGACCATATATATATATATATATATATATATATATACATATATATATATATATATATATATATATATATATATATTCAGTTGTGCTCAACAGTTTACATACCCTGGCAGAATCGTTGCTTTCTTGGCCTTTTTTCAGAGAATATGAATGATAACACCAAAACGTTTTCTCCACTCATTACTCCATCCATGAAGGTCATCCACTCCACTTTTTCTTCACTCAGTTAGTGGTTGGGTGATGCCATTTATGGTTAAACTACTTTGTTTTCTCTTTTTAAATAATAATGACAACCCAAAACGGAGAAAAAGTTTTGAGCGCAACTGTAGTTGCCTAAAATACAAAGGAAATGTGTCATCTTTAGCTTTAGGCCTTTTAGAGATCATTTCATCTTCAACTAGGTTAACTGTTCCCAATAACAGTAATTTTGATCAGGGGTGCCCAAACGTTTACATGCCACTGTATACAATACTACAACAGCAGTCAGTAGCTAAGATACCATTTATACTTGAAACTGTTCTTTTGCCCCTAACCTTTGGCGTCTGTTTTTTTCACCTTCCCCCCCTCCCCCCCACCCGTTTTCTTTTGAATAAAGCAAAAGAGGATGATTTGAACTTTAACATTTTTTAATTTTTTAAAACTTTTTTTAATTTCTATTTTGTTCAATAGTCTCCTTAGGAGACTTGAAGCTGTGATCTTCTGATTGCTTGTGCTACACATACCAGAGCTTCAGTTGACGTCTTTATTGATACCGTTTTCAGAAACATGACATTTTTTGATTGCCTTCTATTCTGATTTTTGGGAGGCAGAATTAACAAAAAACAGCAATTCAGGATTTTTTTTCAGGGGGGTTATGTCATTTCACATGTGGTAAAATTAATAAGGCAGTTTTCTTCTTCGGGTCAGTACGATTACAGCGATACCACAGTATATTGTGTGTGTTGGCACTTTTGCTCTATAAAACTATTTTATAGAAAAAATAATTATTTTTGCATCGCTTTATTGTGAGATCTGTAACTTTTTTATTTTTCCGCTGATTGAGCTGTATGGTGGCTTGTTTTTTTGCGGGACAAGATGACATTTTTCATCTATACCATTTTTATTTATATTCGCCCTTTTCACCACATTTTATTCCACTTTTTGTTCGGCTGTATGATGACAAAGCAGTGTATTTTGCTTTTTTTTATGGTGTTCACTAAAGGAGTTAACTAGTGGGACAGTTTTATAGGTCGGGTCTTTCCGGACGCGTCGATACCAAATATGTGTACCTTTATTGTTTATATTTTTTTCATACAAATATTTATTTATGAGTACAATATCATTTGCTTTTTTATCATTATTATTTATATATATATATATATATATATATATATATATATATATATATATATATATATATTTGTACAGTTATTTAAAAAAAAAAATGTTTTTACTTTTTGTTTCACCTTTTTACTTTGTGCCACTATGGGGCTAACATTTTAATCATTTTTTGCAGGCTGATCGTTTGTATAGCATGAGGATGCAGCAGCATTCCTGTGCTATGCAAACTGTCAGCTCTGCACTGACAGATAAAGGTGCTGATCATGCTCTAAGCATGATCTAGCGACTTTACTAGCTCTGGTGACCCAGATGTCTTCATGACGACATCGAGTCACCATGACAACGATCGGGACCCCGCTCGGGTCTCCGAGAAGGGGGATACTGTCACGGGTTTACCGCAACAGAGAGGAGCCAGAAGACGGCAGCATCTGATTTCTCCTACTCCTGCACTGATTAGAAGCACGTCACCTTCATATTAAACGGTTCAAGGTTCTTTTAGCAGTGCTGGGGGTTTATTTGCTCAGTTCAGAGTTCCTGGAAGCTTTCCTGCATTAAGGCTCAGCTGCACTGTTAGCTACTCCCATCTCCTATATAATCTGGACTGGCTAGCACTTATTGTCAGAATTAGGGCTCATTTCCACATGCGAGGCACACGTCCGTATCTCGCATGTGGAAACGAAGCTGTGGAGCCGGCACTCCAGAGCGGAGCGTGCGGCCGCATAGGAACACATGGAGCTGCACAGCTCCGCTCCAAAGTGCCGGCGCCAGAGCTTGGTTTCCACATGCGAGATACGGACGTGTGCCTCGCATGTGGAAATGAGCCCTTAGCTTTCGCTGCAAAGGGTCTGAATACTTATGACCATGTAAAATTTCAGGTTTTCTTTTTTAATACTTTTGCAAAAATGTCTGCATTTCAATTTTATTTTCAGTCAAGATGGGGTGCAGAGTGTACATTAACCCCTTCAAGTCGCGGCCCTTTTTCGTTTTTGCGTTTTCGTTTTTCACTTCCCTCCTTCCCAGAGCCATAACTTTTTTATTTTTCCGTCAATGTGGTCATGTGAGGGCTTATTTTTTGCGGGACAAGTTTTACTTTTGAACGACACCATTGGTTTTACCATGTCTTTTACTAGAAAACGGGAAAAAAATTCCAAGTGCGGTGAAATTGCAAAAAAAGTGCAATCCCACACTGTTTTTTGTTTGGCTTTTTTGCTAGGTTCACTAACTGCTAAAACTGACCTGTCATTGTGATTCTCTAGGTCATTACGAGTTCATAGACACCTAACATGTCTAGGTTATTTTTTATCCAAGTGGTGAAAAAAAATTCCAAACTTTGCTTTAAAAAAAAAAAAAAGTGCCATTTTCCGATACCCGAAGCGTCTCCATTTTTCGTGATCTGGGGTCGGGTGAGGGCTTATTTTTTGCGTGCCGAGCTGATGTTTTTAATGATACCATTTCGGCACAGATATGTTCTTTTGATCGCCCGTTATTGCATTTTAATGCAATGTCGCAGCGACAAAAAAAAATGTCATTCTGGCGTTGCGGATTTTTTTCTCGCTACGCTGTTTAGCGATCAGGTTAATGCTTTTTTTTTATTGATAGATCGGGCGATTCTGAATGCGGCGATACCAAATATGTGTAGGTTTGATTTTTTTTTTTAATTGTTTTATTTAGGATGGGGCGAAAGGGGGTGATTTAAACTTTTATATTTTTTATATTTTTTTCATATTTTTAAAAACATTTTTTTTTACTTGTGCCATGCTTCAATAGCCTCCATGGGAGGCTAGAAGCTGGCACAACTTGATCGGCTCAGCTACATAGCAGCAATCATCAGATCGCTGCTATGTAGCTGAAATGCAGGTGTGCTGTGAGCGCCGACCACAGGGGGGCGCTCACAGCAGGCCGGCATCAGTAACCATAGAGGTCTCAAGGACCTCTATGGTTACTGTCCTGACACATTGCCGACCCCCGATCATGTGACAGGTATCGGCGATAACGTCATTTCCGGCCGCCCAGCCGGAAGCGCCGGTTAAATGCCGCTGTCTGCGTTTGACAGCGGCATTTAACAGGTTAATAGCGGCGGGTGAATAGCGATTGCACGCACATGTCAGCTGTACAAAACAGCTGACATGTCGCAACTTTGATGTGGGCTCACCGCCGGAGCCCACATCAAAGCAGGGGACCCGACATGCGCCGTACTATTACTGCGCGAGAAAACAATGAACTTCTTTGAATATTCAAATGGCTGCAATGAAACAAAGAGTGAAAAATTTAAAGAAGTCTGAATACTTTCTGTACCCACTATATGTCTTCTGCTCAAAATACCTATGAAATTAATTTTATTGTACGAATATAGGAGAAAGAAGGCTGCACTCACCAATCTTCTTATGCAGGTAAGTTTTATTTTACATTTTCTTCACGGCATCGGCGGTGAGTGTGTTCAGGGGAATGTGCACATTTCCCTGAACACACTCACCCCCGATGCCGTGAAGAAAATGTAAAATAAAACTTACCTGCATAACAAGATTGGTGAGTGCAGCCTTCTTTCTCCTATATTCGTACACCACATTGGAACTTTCTGAGGCTTTAGCACCCGACATCTGAGGACCAGCTGTGGCCGATTAGTTCCTACGCTTAGGTTAACACGGAACGGTGGTGCGGGTTATTGTCTTTTTTTCTTGTGCTACATATAATTAATTTTATTACTTTTTTTTTTTTGGTAAATCATTCAGCTGCCGGGATGAAAACTTAGTCTCCGAGTGTTAGGGGTCAAGTTCCCGCCTCTGCACAGGGGGAATCTCGGGCCATCTCCACTGCAGTCTCCCATTCTCCTCCTGCCGCAGTGGAGCCTGCTCAGCGGAGACGTCGGTCCCAGCGTCTCGCTCAGTCTGACTCTGTACAAAGAGTTACTGCTGCTTTTCCTGCTTCTGCCATTGAAGTCAGTGCTGGGCAGCGGTGAGCAGACACTTCTGGGACTAAGTTCTGCTTTTCTCGTTCTGAGCATGCCCAGAGTAAGATCTCTCAGTGGAGATCGAGGGTCACATGATCAGATACTGCAGCTAAGGCCACCTCACGCTCTGTGGCAGCCTCTTATTGGTCCTTTTAGGAAGGTCCTGTACGTGCTGCAACTATTTAAGGCTCGCATGGCCGCACGGCCATGCGCTAGTATTGTTCTATGTTATGTGCTTTGCGCCAGTGTGGTCATGTGAGTTTGTGATCAGGGACCCGGCTGAAATAAGCCCCTAGAATGCTGGCACCTACAGCGAGGAGAATTTGTATGAATGTGTTCAGGGACCTGGCTGAAATAAGCCCCTAGAATGCTGGCACCTCCGGCGAGGAGTTTGTGTGCATGCATGACCACTGACTGCTCTCAGTTGGGTAGTTAGCCTGTGCCACTGTGAAGTCAAACAGGGCGCAGTGCTTTGAGTTTCTGCTACTCTGTGAAGTAACAGGGTTAGCTCATACTTGGTGGTCACCCGAGCATGCTAGGGAAAACCCGAGCAACAAGTACACTCGCTCATCACTAGTCTTTATCAATCTTTCTTCGCATTTATACAATTTTTTAATCTTTACTCCCTTTTTTGTATATGATCACTCTTACATGATCACACCTACATTTACACCTACTTATAACAAATATTTTTACCATTCAAACTATATACACATTCTGTGGTTATTAATAAGATAGGCAATTATTATCTCCATCCCTACTTCCATTTCCCTATTCACACTCATTTGCAGTGTAACAAACCCCCTGGTGGTTCTGTTGATGTCGTCATGTACTGATGATGGTATTTGGGTTGTATTTATTTACTGATGGTGGTTCCTATTTATTTACTAGTGATGGTCCTCCTGCCATTTTTGTATACTATTGATGGCTGTGGTGTTATATTTTTGTACTGACAATGATAATGATTTAGGTTTTGTATTCATGTACTGATGATGGTACTGGTGATAAACACAGCACTGGAACCATCATCACTACATGAATACATCACCAGAGCCTTCAGTATCACATGAATGCAGTACCAGAAACACCATCACTACATGCATATGTCACCAGAAACACTATCCGAACAAGAATACGCCAACAGAACCACTATCTGTTTTGTTGCAAACTGTTTATCGCATGATGGATGTAAAAAAATCATCATATGCATCCCTTTATCTATAATGTGGTCTATTTAGATTCAATTAGGGTATCCACCAAATGCTGGACTCCTTAATTGAAACCAATTGGCTCCCATTAGTTAAGTTATATTAGTTTCCATGACTATCCTCAGGTCTAAAATAATAAAGGATGTCAGGGATGAATATCGCTATTTGTCCCTTGTATTGAGTATTGTGCACATAATCAATGATTATATATCTAACTTTGAAATTACATTCCCTGTTGAGCCTCACCACTAAAGTACACCACTTTTTTACTTTTCCTGATACTATTTGTTGAAAAAGGTAACAATTCTAGTAAGAATAGTCATCAGAGCTTGTCACCTGACCCATCATAGGGACGGGGCGTTAGGGGTCTTGTTGCCTTAGTCTTTGACCCAATCCTTTGCTTGAAGGCTGAGGGGGGAACCATCTAATTCATCTTTCTAGGGCACCAAAATAAGTGGTCCCAGCTCTGCTTACGAGACTCTGCTTATAACTGGATATCCCTGGCCAATTTACCCTGGGGTCATCAGATGACCTCAGGGTACCATGGCAACAATCGGCACTCGCGATTATGATTGTAGGGGGTACATCCTGCCATAAGGGGTCTTTCACCCCCTTTTTAACTACTTAGATACTGCTGTTGTGATTGACAGGGGTACTTAAGGCACCAGTCATCTCCAAAACCAACCAGGGCCAATACTGTCATGGACAGCTGTCAACCACAGGAATTGTGCCCATGTGAGGAGCTACTCACTTATTACTAATTACCATTTTAAAACAGCAATCAGTAGAAAGGCCCTTTAAGGCCACCATTTGAATGCGTATTGGCAGTCGTTAATGGGTTAAAACTCCATCAACCATTATAGAGAGAACACAGAAGGCAATTGTATGTCATTGCACATCTGAACACCATCTCTTGATCTTGATCATGTGTGTAGGATGTCTAATTATATCCGGAGATTAGGCATAAAGGACATCTGATGAATCATATCCTTAACAGATGAGTGGTGAATGTGGCGAACCAGATAATAATTGGAATCTCTCCCAGAAATTGTGACTAAACTAAGAAATAAAAAAAATGTAATATAAACTTCCTGATATATTTGTCCTTGTATGTTTGCTTAGAAACAGACTTTATTTAGACTCAGTGTTAGCCTTACCAGTGATGCATGTTTGCTACATGACCAGGCATAAGTATGCAACACGCTACAATTTTATGAACTTTTGTAAAGAAACCTATTTCAATAACAAAGTTAACTTTCTAAAGCCATGTATATTGCACAATTGACATCACAAGCCATACATTTATTGCAGTAGCATTGCCCTGGACCCTGTCACTTGAAGGGGCCCATATGGACCCAAGGTCACTTCTATAATGAGGTGTGAGAGAGGGCAGAAAAATGTCTGCTCCCTTGTCTGACAGACTCTGCAAGCTGGGCAGTTGCACATTCTCAGGCTGTGCAGTGTCATAGCTCCCAACCGTCCCAGATTTGGCGACTCAGTGCCGCATCCCGTCACCTCACAACTTTTCTCCTGGCTTTTATACTCACCTCTCCAACATCTTCATAGCACCACCTCCTCGGGGGTGGGGCTGCTGTCTGCTCAGTGCATACATTAAATTGTATTACTCACCTCTTCAGGACTCAACCTCACATCTCCGTGTTCGCAAGCGGCAGCCCACTATGCTATAGGTAGGAGAATATGGTTATCTTGACCTCTATTGCAAGCAGTGAATCTAGAAGCAGCTTATACAAATCCATAGAGATACATTGTGTATGTAGCAATGTATTTTTATGGTTCCTGTATACCGAGATGAAGAACAAGATTTTTTATTCCTATAAAAATAGTAAATATAATTAAGCAACAACAAAAAAATAATTTTTAGTTTTCTGTGAGTCTCCCCTGGTCTCAAACCCACAACATTTTAACATGTGTTTTCAGCTGCTGAGCCACAAACCCTGATGATATCATGGGGATACTTTTGTGTACTTGATCTGTACTGCAGGATCTGACAACAGTCAGATTATACTGATAGATATTCTCTGCTGTGTACAATGCTTGTTTCTGTATTCAAGAGGGAGAATAAAAGATTTTTTCATACTATAAAATTACTAAACAATAATGAAAAACACTTGAAACAATAATGTCATTTTTAATGTTTTCGTCTTTTTTAAATAATGAACATTATAAATCAGCAAATAATATGGACAGATTTGGTGTCCCTGTAATCGTAACGACCCACACAACACAGTGATCAGATTATCTGCTGGAATTGGTAAAAGTGCCCACCATGGATTTCACTGACACTTTGTGGTCCTGCCTGCAAACTTCATCTGTAAGGATGGTTGGAATTTATGAGATAAATGTAGGCATGTCATTATCTGCTGGGTGAATGTGAATGTGAGAGGATAAGGTGTTGTGGGAGCTGAAGTGGGGGTGGGGACAGAGCACTGGGGGTCTGATTATACTGTTTAATGTTATGAGATTATATCACATATAATAGTTTCTGTATGGAGAAGCTGGAAATGGGTATTCAATGGGCTTTTTACAACTATGTGCTGGATCTTATCGTAAGCTCCAGCCTGTTAGTATAACAAGCCCCCATTCAGTAACCATGGCACAAACTGCATTGTATTTAGCTATTACATAATAAGCAATTTATTATTGTTATAAGTAACTTTCATTTCCTCCTGGCAGCGGGGCTCTCAGTGGGGTCACTGCACTGTGTCAGAATGCTATTAACCTGCAGATTAGCCCCATATCTGCAGGTTACTAGCATTACTTTCCATGAGAGCTTCCTTTTAAAGGGAACCTGTCACCTCAAATTGGCGGGATATGTAAATGCCTTTTTTCCGGTCTGATGGGCGGCGTTTCGTCTTCATTTCTCCACCCCATCCGTCCATGTTGTCCGCAATATGTTCGAGAATTAGAGTATTTGTCCTCCAAAGTTCAAGCGAGCGCAATGCAATCTTTGCTCGCGCAATGCAATCTTCGCTCGCGCACGCACAGTATGCTTTGCCCAACTGCGGGCAAAGCAGAAAAGCATTACTGCGCATGCGCCCACGCACTATGTCCCAGAACACAGAAAAATACTTCTGGGACATAGTGCGCGGGCACATGCGCAGTAATGCTTTTCGGCTTTGCCCGCAGTTGGGCAAAGCATACTGCGTGTGCGCGAGCGAAGATTGCATTGCGCACGCGCGAACTATGGAGGACAAGTACTCTAATTCTCGAACATATTGCAGACAACAGGGACGGATGGGGTGGAGAAATGAAGACGAAATGCCGCCCATGAGACCGGAAAAAAGGCATTTACATATCCCGCCAATTTGAGATGACAGGTTCCCTTTAAGCTCTGCAGTAGTGCAGTGAGACATGATCAATTAGGGTGCGTCACAATAGTTGCAATCAGGGTTACCCGATTAAGGGCCCAATCAGATCTTTCACGCACCCTTCATCACAGTGGTATGATACTCCATCCATTTCAATATGATCGCTTGCACAGTGCTCCTTGGGATGTTTAAAGTTTTGGAAATCATTTTGTATCAAAATCCGGCTTTAAACTTCTCCACAACAGTATCACGGACCTGCCTGTTGTGTTCCTTGGTCTTCATGATGCTCTCTGTGCTTCAAACAGAACCCTGAGACTATCACAGAGCAGGTGCATTTATACTGAGACTTGATTACACACAGGTGGATTATATTTATCATCATTAGGCATTTAGGACAACATTGGATCATTCAGAGATCTACAATGAACTTCTGGAGTGAGTTTGCTGCACTGAAAGTAAAGGGGTCGAATAATATTGCACGCCCCACTTTTCAGTTTTTGAATTTCCACAAAAATGTAAAATAACCAATAAATTTTGTTCAACTTCACAATTGTGTTCCACTTGTTGTTGATTCTTCACCAAAAATTTACATTTGGTATCTTTATGTTTGAAGCATGATATGTGGGAAAAGGTTGAAAAGTTCAAGGGGGCCGAATACTTTTGCTAGGCACTGTACATTCCTTGAAGGGTCTAGTTTCAAAAATGTGGTTACTTTTGGGGGGTTTCTACTGTTTAAACACATCAGGGCCTCTCCAAATGCAGCATTGTGTCCATTCTCGATTCCAGCCAAAGTCAAAATGGTGCTCCTGACCTGCCGTGTGCCCAAACTGAAGCTTTCCCCTACATATGGGGTATCGGTATAGTCAGGAGAAATCACGCAACAATTATTTTTGGTCCATTTTCTCCCGTTACCCTTGTGAAAATAACAAACTTAAGGCTAAAAGAACATTTATGTGGAAAAAATCTGATTTTTTTATTTTCACGCATTAACATTATACATTTTTGTGGAGCACCTGGGGGTTCAGGGTGCTCACCACACATTTAGATAAGTTCCTTGAGGGGTCTTATATCTAAAATTCGGTCACTTGTGGGGGTTTTCCACTGTTTAGGCACATCAGGGGCTCTCTGTGACATGGTATCCACTCTTGAATGCATCCAATTTTGAGTTCAAAAACTCAAATGGTGCTCTTTGCTATCCAAGCCCTGTCATACGCCCAAACAGTACTTTTCCCCCCACATATTTGGTATTGGCGTACTCCGGAGAAATTTCACAAAAAAAGGTTTGGGTCCATTTTCTCCTGCTACCCTTGTGAAAATAAAAAAATTGGGATGTAAAGTAAAATTTCTGCAAAAAAAGTTAAATGTTAATTTCTTTCCTTCCACATTGCTTCACTTCCTGGGAAACACCTGAAGGGTTAATAAATGTATTGAATGTGAGCACTTTGATGGGTGTTGTTTTTAGAATGGTGTAACTTTTGGGTATTTTAAGCAAACTTGGAGATGAAAGCAGATATAAAACCTCATCTGCCGAGGACCCAATTTATGATAGTGAAACAGATGCGATTTTAATTGTCAACATGTTTCGAGGTGATCATACCTATTCATGAGGACAAATCACAATGATCTTTCATGTCCAAGTTTGCTTACTACTTTATTACTCAATGTTTGGTGGATCTGCAGCAGCCGTCTTTTGCTTTGAACCTAATAAAGGGGTTGTGACTTTTACAACCCCCCAGGTGAGCAAATCTTGTTATACTCCTTCCTTTGTAATCCGGATAAGATTGCTTTTTTTTGTTATTCCAGTTTTTATCTAAACACTTTTGGGTATATTCTGTCATATAGGCCCTTCAAAGTCCCTCCCCAAAATGTGATGTGATTTGTAAATTTTGTTGGGAAAAAGAGAAATCGCTGGTCAACTTTTTACACTTATAACTTCCTAACAAAAAAAAGGATGTTTCAAAAATTGTGCTGATGTAAAGTAGAAATGTGGGAAATGTTATTGATTAACTATTTTGTGAGATATAAATCTCTGGTTTAAGGGCATAAAAATTAAAAGTTTGAAAATTGCAAAATCTTTGCAAAATTTTCATTTTTTTTCTCACAAATAAACACAAGTTATATTGAACAAATTTTACCACTATCACAAAGTACAATGTGTCACAAAAAATGGTCTTGGGATAAAATGAAGTTTTCCAGAGTTATTACCACATAAAGTGACAATAGTCAGAATTGTAAAATTTGGCCTGGTCATGAAGGTGAAAATAGGCTTTGTGGGTGGAGGGATTAAAAATGTCATTAGGATAATAAAAAGCTGCCAAAATCACAGGAATCACGAATCAGACACTGATGTTCAAAGTAGACATAGTTTGAAAAGCCAACCAGGAACCATGTGTCTTGGCCAGCCACTCCCACACCAATCCCTTGATTAACTGGTCTCTCCCTATTTTCATGCTGGTCCTGATGAGGGGGCGTGGTGAAGTCAGACACTTCTGATTTATGAAGAGGCACACACATGTATACAAACACAACACCAAAAAATTAAGGGAATATGTGGCACCCCAGGAGTCCGGTTGCCACAATGGCATTGCCTCCCTCACAGGGGATGATGCCATGCCTGGAAGCAAGAAGGAATCCCCATAGCACGTAACACTGGCATTCAACACTTTCCTGACTCCAAACCAGAAGGGGAAGCTCTAAACCCAGTTTCAGGGGAGCTGCCCTATAAGTTCTGGTCTGGAGGCGGGGTTAGTGAGTCTGAGTCTGAGGGAGGGAGAGTGAGGATGCAGACAGTGAAGGAAGAGGAAGCATGAGGGGAAAGCCTGGGAGTGGAGCTGCGATTTAGCTCACTCCAGGACTGGGCGCAAAAGGCCGGACACCGGAGTCCGTGGTTGTATGGGGACTGCAGGCTCTGCAATTGAATCTGGAGGACAGGAGATTGCAGGTCTCCTGGTCACAACTAAGACCTGAAGGCAGAGCAGCAAACTAGAGCCCGGAGTCACCACGAGAGAGAGTGACACCTGGAAAAGGCTCGAGCTGCCTGCCATGCGGGTAGCGTTCCACTTAAAGGACAGAGAGAGAGAGAGGGACTTGAATAGAACATAAAGCATCAAGAACCTTGAAAACAGCGCAGCAAGGAAGGCCTCCATATCCACCTGGCTTGGGGGATTCTGAATTGTTTCCAGGCTGTCCGGACCTCCAACACCACCTGTCACCAGTGCCCCGGACAGCACCTACAATTAAAGGTAAATAAACTACAGTCCCTGTGTCTTCCAATTATTCCTGCACCCCAACATCCACAACCCCTCATAGACTGTCCTGGTAGCTGTGGGGCTTTCGCTCCACCTGTGGGGAGCAAAACCATCTAAGCTGCATCACCATCAGCCCCAGCAGATCCCTTTAAGCAGCATCGGCCACAGGTGACGAACAATCCCCTATAACTATTTCCCTCATCCTTTTCATTGGACGCCCAGAGCCACGGACCAGGCCACTGCTGCCGTGACACATCCCCTTTAAGAACTAGCCCAGTACCAAGTAACCCCATGGCCCAGAAAATCACCACTGATAAATATGTATAATTTGTGGAGAGCAAAGTTACTTATCAACTGTCAGTAGAAACCAAAATCAATCAATCAATTGGGCTGAATTCCCGTTCACCCTTTTTAATTACAGGGGAACCCACGTTATTTTTTTTTTAAATTATTTAATTATAGTGCAATTGATGGGTCAATGGATGCCACTTTTTCTGGTGTCCGCCCCTATTTTGAGCTGTTTTGGCAACTTTTGGCCCCTCTGAGGGTGTTGTCTATGCGTTTGGCTTTGCCTCCCATTGAATTCAATGGTGTTCGGTTATGTTCGGGGAACATGTTCTGCAAACATTGGGAAGTTTGACGAACTTAGCCAAACTGAACCTTAAGAGTATGTGCACACGTTGCGGATTTTGCTGCGGATCCGCAGTGGTTTTGACGCTGCGGATTTGCAGCTGTTTTCCATGAGTTTACAGTACCATGTAAACCTATGGAAAATTAAATCCGCAGTGCACATGCTGCAGAAAAAAACGCGCGGAAACGCTGCGTTGTTTGTTCCGCAGCATGTTCATTCTTTGTGAGGATTTCGCAGCAGTTTACACCTGCTCCATAATAGGAATTGGCAGGTGGAATCTGCACAAAAACCGCATAAAATCCGCAGTAAATCCACAGGTAAAACGCAGTGCTTTTTACCTGTGGATTTCTCAAAGCAGGTGAGGAAAAATCCGCAGAGGTTCCATCTACGTGTGCACATACCCTAAAAGGTTCACTCATCTCTACTCCAGAGCATTTGTTATCACTTCTGCAACAAAGCAGGTGAAATTTATTTACAAGTTCTGATGCTTCCCACCTGGTCAGACTGATATCTTTAAAATTTAATTGACTTGAAGATATACTGTGATATGCAAGTGTTCTTTTACTTTTGAGCAGTGTCTAGATAAATATGTATATAAATCACAATATCATAACAATATATTAATATATTCCTGATGTGTTGCATTGTAAATAATAAAAGTTCTAAATCTTGGGGTTCATTAGCTGAAGAAGTCATTAAACAGAACAGGTATTTCAAGGGAATAAAAATTAAGCTCTTATTTCAAAGCTACACTTGTTTTTCTGAAAATACATGTTGGGGATTTAGGTACAAATAGCGCCTGTGTAGTTGAGCACTTGCACATGAATCATTCTTACAGTCTATTCACTGTCATAACATGCCAAAGCAATCATCAGCCAAGAATGTTTATTGTGCAACATTGTCAAGATGCCAACCCTCTAATATAAAGTATTTAAGTGTTGTTAGGACACGAGTAGCTTTAGATAGTCTGCCACTTATACATATGCCATTGTACTTTATATCTTTACTCAAAATATGAAAACTGTACATACTTGGTTTATGACTGTCTACTATATAGTATATTTGTTCTATTCAAAATCTGAATAAACATTGACCATCACTGGGACATTTTCTTATCTGATAGCACATATAAGATGTATATTTTTTATTCCATGAATAATCCTATAATTTAGGGTATGTGCACACGTTGCGGATTTCCTGCGGATCCACAGCGTTTTTCTCGGTGCAGAAACACTGCAGATCCGCAAGTGATTTACAGTACAATGTAAATCAATGAGAAAAAACGCTGTGCTAATGGTGCGGAAAATCCGTGCGGAAAGGCTGCAGATTAAAAGAAGTAGCATGTCACTTCTTTTTTGCAGAACTGCAGAGTTTTTGTACCCATTCCATTATAGAAATCCACAGGGGTAAAAAATGCAGTAAATCCGCACAAAAAACGCATCAAATCCGCACCTGCGTTTTCTGCCAAGAGATGCAGAATCCGCACCAAAAATTCCTAAGTCTAATCCGCAACGTGTGCACATAGCCTTAAAGAGATTTGAGTCAGAAAAAAAATACTTTAGAAAGAAGTTTTTAGAAATGGGTTGTGCCTGCTGCTGCTGTGAACTGCAATACCAAATGCAGTGTATGAGGGCTGTTTCTGGAAAAACTATTTTACCCATGGAAGGTAACACGTGATACTTTCTATTAACAGTTCCTTTCACCTATAAAACTTTGATATTAAATAGAATTATAATTATTCAATACTCAATTAACATGTACCTTTGTCAGCCACTGAATAAGTGTCACTACAGTTTAGAGTTTTATGAAGCAGTTATACAGCGCTCTTGTGGCATGTTCACATTGTGTCTTTTTCCTCAGTTTATTTTATTTTGTCCGCTCAAAAAAATGGTGGAAAAAGCTCTAACAAAATATTTAAAAAATTGGCCAATTAATTGGTATGGGAAAATAATTTGCTTTTCATATGTTCAGTGTTTGGAATACCTTTGAAATCCTTAAGGATTTTATAGATGCCAAGGGTTTAAAAGTATGGTAATGTCCATTCTTCAGGCATTTTTAACTGTGAAGATACTCCATAGTTTACAAGATACAAGTAAATGGGAAAGCTAAAAAAAAAAACAGAAGGTGCACGGGCACCTTTATGAGCATCTTGTCAGTGCATTTGCTTTAAAAAATATATATTTTTTTAATTTAGAAAGACAACTGGAAAAAGCTAAAAAACAGATCTTGAGAAAATGCTGAATGAATGCCAATAAAAAATAAACGCCGGGAAACACGCTCAGGAAAGTGTAAAAAAAAAAAGGCTAAAAATACACTTCAGCTTTACAAAACTCCATAGAAATGGAGCAATTTCTGAACCTCTGGAAAAAGCAGTGTCCTTAGGAATACGTGTCGGTGCTGTTCTGCTATACAGAGGTGCTTGAAAGTTTGTGAACCTTTCAGAATTTTCCTTATTTTTGCATGAGCTTGACCTAAAATTATCTGAGATTTTCACACAAGATCAAAAGAAGATGAAGAGAACCAAATAAAACGAATGGGACAAAAATATTGGATGTTTTTATTGAAGAAAATGATCCAATATCATACGTCTGTGAGTGGCAAAAGTATCTACACCTTTGTCCCCTTGTATGTTACCCCCTTGTGATATTGGATCGTTTTCTTCAATAAGAAAACGACAAAGTGTAATATTTGTGACTCCTTTGTTATATTTGGTTTTCTTGACACTTGTATTGTTGAGGAAAGTGTGGTAAGGGTGTATAACCATACCCAACCCCTCATACCCATGAACCCAGTGATACTTACAATTACTCCAAATAAAACAAGGACAACAGTTTCTTTGGAATATTTTAGGCCACAGCAGCCTTTATTTAGCATAAAACTTAACACATTGAAAATACACCAAAATAACTTTTCTTACTAGGAGAAGTCCGTGAAGCTCCCAAGAATCTGGCGATTAACAAAGCATAACGTGAACATAACATAAAACCAATTTACTCCCAGCTGTTACCACACTGGCTTGGGAGCACCAAAAACCCTGAGGGTTCACTGTTCATGATAGAATTCTAGGGGATCCTACCACCCCTGCCGGAACTCCCCTCCACAATTCACCAGATCTGAAATAAGTTGAACTCCAAAAACAGAGGAGCCATATGCCAATGGATCCCCCAGCACAATTTCCACCAACTCCAAGGACTCCCCCCAGCCACCACAACGAGGGCCTTTGAACCCCTCATAGACCGGAGATCCCACCAAAATGAAAAGCTATGGCCCTTTCAACACCTTCGTGCAAACAAAGTGCACAAAAATCACTACCCATCGCATTTAAATGAACGCTGTCGGCCAACCAAAAGGCACCGTCCCCTTTCTCCAACTCAAAATGCCACATGGCTACCCCCCCATTTATGGTCACAAAAGCCGACACCGCCCTATTAACTTTTATCCTGGCCTTGTTAATTTTGTCAAGGGACCGCATGTTTCTCCAACGTTTATGCGGTACAATTTCAGACCAGACAACGGACAACCCAGGATACAAAATCCACAAACGTAACAAATCCTGTTTCGCATCTTTAATCAATTCTCTAAAAGGCTGAACCCCCAATCATTACCACCCACGTGCAGAACTAAGATGTCCGGGGCCCTGTCCAACATCACGCCATTATGAATTTCCCGTAAAACCCTATTCCAGGCCATCCCCTGAAAGCCAAGCCACCGGACCACAGCCATCTTCTGATCAAAGCCAATCTCTCTACCCTCCTTTTGCACGTCTGCACACAAGGATCCCCAATGGACGAATGAATGCCCGAATATCCACACCAATAGCGGCAAAGGACCTGAAAAAATTCAAACACAAAGCACTCAAAATACATGCTAACAAGGCTGAATATGAAAAACACAATTGACATAACAAAATTACAACTCCGCGACCCGTCCTTATGGCCTAACATAACTGCGATACCTATTGGAACACCATCTCCCAATACGCCAGATAACTTTAGGCTCCAAGCCCCCAACTGCCGCATCTGTTGCACACCCAATCCGAAAA
This sequence comes from Ranitomeya variabilis, assembly GCF_051348905.1. NCBI lineage: Eukaryota > Metazoa > Chordata > Amphibia > Anura > Dendrobatidae > Ranitomeya > Ranitomeya variabilis. Next base: position 411,217,017 of record NC_135236.1, on the reverse strand, counting down.
GAATGAGGAGCAAAACGAGATACGTCCATTCCCAAAAAGGTAACCGCCTTCCTAAAAACCACAGTAAACTGATACCGAGATAAGAATGACCCATCAGCGTGACACAAAGATCCTTCCCGATTAGGCCGGAGCTCCCAAAAACTCGCCAAACAATTAACCGGACACATAGCCGAACCAGCCACTGAGCTTACCACGATCCGTTTACCTCTACCCTCCTGATCAATCTTTCAACGACGCAAGCAAAACTCAACTCGCCCTGCCAACTACAGTACATGCTGAGCTAAAATTCCCCCAACACTGTTTTACTCGGCTACACCAGCTCCCCGATTCTTAGAACCCCAAAGAAAGCAAAAGAAAAAGCCAACCTAAACAGGCAAATTTCAAAATTCGACGCACGAACAGATGGTAACGCCTCCCCCAATCTTTCCAAGAAGTTAAATGATACCGGCCGCCTCGAATCTACTTGACAACTCTTCCTACTAAAACTTTTACCGTCTGTCGCACCAAAAAGACCTTGGACAAATCCTGCTGACCACTCAACTTAAAACCAAAGGCCAGGGCTGCCAAGACACGTGAAACCCTTGCGGACGACCAATCTTCCGAGGCCCCCCGACTCAACCAAGACAGCAATACTCCCACTTGCTCATCTGCAGAGGACCCACAGGAACCCGCTGCCAACACACCCTCCCAAGCCAACCAAATTGCCTGATAAGCCTCATAAGTTTTTAGGAGCCAACGACGACCTTATCAATTCATCGGCATCCCGCATACCACAAGCCAAAGCTCCACAGGGCATTCCAAGCCGATGACCTCTGCTTCCGAAGCCAATGACTGAAAGCGATTGAACTGAAAATGAGAAAGAGAGTCAGCGATGGAATTACATACACCCGGCACATGAGACGCCGTCACATGAGAGTTTAGTGCCAAACATGACAAAACCAATTGTCTCAGCACAAGCACAACAGGAGGTGACGACGCGGTCAACCCGTTTATTACACATACAACCCCCATATTGTCGCAGTTAAAACGAACCCGCCTATCACGAAATTCCTTTTTCCACAACTGTACCGCCACTAGAATAGGAAATATCTCCAACAGCGCAACATTTCGAACCAGACCTGAAGAAACCCACGCCATTGGCCATTTTGCTGCACACCACTGGCCCTTAAAATATGCTCCAAAACCGATCCCTCTTGCCACGTCAGTAAACAATTCCAATGCATCACTGTCAATCACATCTTCCATAAGCAAAGAACAACCACTATAATCTTTCAAAAACTACTTCAAACAGCCAAGTCATCCTTCAACTCTGCTGACAACCGGATAAAATGATGAGGAGCACGAACTCCAGCTGTGGCACTGGCCAACTTCCTTGAAAAAACTCTCCCCATCGGCATGACACGACAAGCGAAATTAAGCTTCCCCAGCAACGACTGAAGATCGCGCAATGACAATTTCTTCAAACGATGAGCCCGGACCACCTCTTCCCGTAATCTGACCACCTTCTCTTCAGGCAATCGGAACTCCCAATGAACCTATCAATGACAATGCCAAAGAAACTTAAACATGTGCTCGGGCCTTTCATTTTACCGGGAGCCAAAGGAACACCAAATCGATCAGCCACCCACTCGATTGCTCTCAATAACCTGTGGCAACGATCAGACCCTGCTGGGCCAAAGCACAAAAAGTCTTCCAGATAGTGAATTACGGAATCACAGCCCGATACCTCTCAAATCACCCACTCTAGAAAGGAACTAAAAGCCTCAAACAGGGCGCACGATAAAGAACAACCCATAGGCTGTTCACCTATCAAACACCTATCCACAAATCCCCCCTTTCCAAAAGCAACCCAAAAGTTTGACACTGTTTGGATTAACTGGCAACAACCGAAACGCTGCCTCAATATCCGTCTTAGCCAAGAGGGCCCCTTTGCCCAACTTACGAACCCAAAAAACGACTTAATCGAAGGACACGTAAACAACAGAGAATAGCTCAGGGGCAATACCATCATTAACTGAAAACCCCCGAGGATAAGACAGATGGTGAATCAAGCTAAATTTTCCGGCTTCTTTCTTAGGAACTACCCCCCAGGGGGAAACAACTAAATCTTCAAAGGGCAGCACCGCAAAGGGGCCAGCCATGCGACCCAATGCCACCTCCTTACCCAATTTTTCGGAGACCACCCCCATGCAACACTGCCGACTGCAAATTTTTAAACACATGGGAAACAGCACAGCACAGGAGGGGCCGGAATAACGAATCCTTCCTTAAAACCCCAAAACAACAAATCCACCTTTTCTCTATCGGGATATCTACTTAGAAAAGGGGCCATCCTTTCCAGCTTCACCGGAGTCTCCCCCATGGGAATTACTGGCCCCCAATATTGACTTGGCTTTTTTGAAGCATTTTGCAGCCCCATGAGAGGAGCCACTGCAATGGGAGCACAAATGCTTAAATTTGCAGTTGCCCCCCCGAACTTGCACTGTCCATCATTGAACTGCCAGCATAAGCCCAATTTGTGCCAACCGGATTGTCCCGATTGACCTGCTGACCCAGACGCACTGGACTGATTAGCTTGGCCAGAACCTCCGGCCCCCCCTTGAAAGGAATGGCTGAACTTATACTGCACCATCACCCGTAACCATAGCCCGATATCCGTTTGATCCCATCTAAGAGCCGGACGAATGGCTTTTGCTATGTGGCCGTGCCTGCGAAGATGCCCCAGCAGCACAAAAGCCCCCATCAGCAGCACACCCGAGGGAAGAAGTTGCCCCTCTGCCAGGATCCCTTGATGCAGGAGAACACCCTGCAGCAGAAGAATGAGCCGGCCCGACTTCATCTAGCCCCAAGCCGCTCGCCCCTGGACCAACCTCAAATCCTCCAGTGCTAGTCGACGGTGTAGAGGCAGGCCGCGTGACAGGAACATCGCCGCCGCAGCCTCCAGACTCATCAGGTCTCAAACGCTGCCCGGTGCGTGCTGGCTCCACCCCCAAATTGCTGCGAGGCGAAGGCCTTGCAGCCATCGCCGGACCCCGCCTGGCAGTTGGATTTCTCCCAGGGTGGGGCCTTCTGGCCATAGAACATACCGGCAACTGTCCTGAAGTGTCCCTGGAGGGGCTCCTGTGCCTGTGGGGGGCCCTAGGAGCCGAAACAGGGGATAAACACTCAGGGGGCCTGGCCCTCCAGGACCGCCTTACCGGAGTTGAACATAAAGCCTCTGACCCCGCACTCCCGCCGATGATCCCAGCCACTTGCACCTCCAGCCAGCCTTGATGCTGCTGCAGCTCTCAAGCTCTCCAGAATTCTATCCACTGTGGACATGGTAAGCACAGTTCTTGTGCCTAGAGAGCAGGAACTGAATAGCCCCACCCCGAACCCGACCCTAAATACTTTCAAACAAAGCCAACCCCTTCATTAACCCTCACCCCACCCTCCAACCCATTGTCATGCTGACCTCCGCCTACGCTGTGGGGGAGGGGGACGGCTCTGCTCCGGCCATTCCTTTATCTACTTTTAAGACTTATGTGAAAATCTGATGTAGTTTTAGCACATTTATGCAGAAATATGGAACATTTTGAAGGGTTCACATAGTTTTAAGTACCATTGTATATGTTCAGTTTCACACAGGGTTTGTTTCTTTCTAAAGGGATCACACAAAAAAACTATTGTGTAATGCTTCATCATTTGCCGTATTACAGGGTGCCTCCATAGAGACTGGAAGAATGGTAAAATAGCTTACAAACATTTGCATATCAATCCCAAAAATAATTTTGTAGTAGTCCTGCATGGAAATTCTGGAACAAAACTAAATATAATGCTATCAATATACAGATATTATATGAATCATTTCATCTTCTCCCTCCCATGTATGTATATGTATGATGAGGTATTGATAAATCATTGGCATAAATATTTCTAGAGAACAAAAATCCCATTGCTATGGAACCAAGTATTACTTTGACAAGTTCACCAGATAACATTTAGCACAAAAGGTTATGACCTTTTGAAATTGTGATTTAGAAAAGTTAACCATGTCAGGTGAAGATTGGAACTGGAACAAAACATTCAGACATTTTGCTTTGTTTTGAGTCATCCCACAAGTCTCGTATTGCCCCTCAAAAACTCAATGAAATCGGCTATGAAATTGTCGTCCTTCCACCATATTTTCCTGATTTGGCCTCATCTGATCATTATGTCTTTCGAAACTCAAAAAATTATTGAAAGGATGAAAATTTACGACAAACAAGATTGGTAATCAATGCTGTGGCATCGTGGTTTGCAGAACAGAAAAAAAATCTTAAGTATTAGAATGACTTTTTGATTGATGCATTAAATAAATAGTTGAAACATGATTATATTGAATAAATTAGTATTAATTTGAAAACATGTTTTTTTCTCCAGTCTAGGCCAACTATATATCAATGCTCCCTTGTTTATACTTTATATGCTTAGTAGTCTGCATTTTAAACTAATCATTCTTTTTTTTTCACTTTTTTTTATTAGTTTTTGTTTAGTTTTTATCTGAAAAAAACAGGAAAGCTTATTGAAATTCTTAGCGCAACTTTTTTCAAAAATAGCACCAATTGAAAGCAAACGAGACAAAAAATCTTAATTTATGCCACATTCATTTTACATTGGCGCTGTTTTCGTAAATTTGTTGAAAAATTTGCAAGCTTGAAAAAGAAAGACGAGGAAAAAAATTATATACCGTATTTAAATTGGGGCCAAAGTTTAATTTTTTTTTTTTTTTTTAAGAAAGAACACATGTAGAAATCTGTTCTCACTAAAAGAGAGATTTCACAGCTTTATAAATTTGTACTCTGTGGCTGCCGCTGCTAGTGTCGGTTGCAGAGACGTTACTGCTAGTGGCAGTTGCAGAGACGTTCTGCCGCTGCTACTAATCAACAGTTACAATTGCTAACTTTTTTTTTCCCGTTTGTAACATAAGTAAATATGAACATACTTGAGGAAAAAAAGAATAATTCTTGTCCCAGTGACTGATAATACTACCTGTGTAATTCCTTTTTTTCAATAAAATCTCTATTTTAATGGGTTCTTTTCACAGTGCCGAATTTATTGAAAACATAGTTGAACATTAAGGCTATGTGCACACGTTGCAGAATTGCCGCGGAAATTTCCACGGCAATTCTGCAACTCCCTGCCGCGGGTATAAGGGCTGTCCCACACGTCCAGATAATTCCGGTACCGGAAACAATCGGTACCGGAATTATCCGTGTCCGTGTGCCCCTGCGTTTCTGGTGAACATCAGTGTGGCACACGTGTGCCGCCCGTGTGCCCACTGGGTACCACACGCACCGTGCTGGGTACCACACGTACTACCAGCATCTGGTGCTGAATCCGCGATTCATATGTTCCCTGCAGCAGCGTTTGCTGCAGAGAAAATATGAATAATATTGTTTAAAATAAAGATCTATGTGTCCGCCGCCCCCCCACCCCCTGTGCGCCCCCCGCTGTTCTGAAAATACTCACCCGCTTCCCTCGTTGGCTGTCGATGCTTCCTGGTCTGGCCCCATCTTCTCCTGTATGTGGTCACGTGGGGCCGCTCATTTACAGTCATGAATAGGCGGCTCCACCCCTATGGGAGGTGGAGCCACATATTCATGACTCCAATCGTCGGCCCCACGTGACCGCATACAGTAGAAGGGGCGGCCAGCACAGAACACTGCGAGGGAGGCGGGTGAGAATTTTCAGAACAGCGGGGGGGCGCACAGGGGGTGGGAGGGCGGCGGACACATAGATCTTTATTTTAAACACTATTATTCATATTTTCTCTGCAGCAAACGCTGCTGCAGGGAACATATGAATCGCGGATTCAGCACCAGTGAGGGGGACAGCGCTTACTGTAATGCTGTCTCCTGCACGCCACACGGACTGCAAACGGAGAAGGTCCGTGTGTGGTCCGTGTTTTACACGGACCCATTGACTTTAATGGGTCCGTGTAATACGTGCGCTCCCACGAACACTGACATGTCTCCGTGTTTGGCACACGGAGACACGGTCCGCAAAAAATCAATGACATCTGCACAGATGCATTGATTTTTATGGGTCTACGTGTGTCAGTGTCTCCGGTACGTGAGGAAACTGTCACCTCACGTACCGGAGCCACTGACGTGTGAAACCGGCCTAATGCATGCAGAATTGGCATGCGTATTCCCGCTAAACACTAGTGTTTTGCAAGCATAATTAGCTTGCAGAAAGCTAGCGTTTTCCAAGTGATCTGTAGCAACACTTGGGAAAAATGATTGACAGGTTAGTCACACTTGTCAAACATAGTGTTTGACAAGTGTGACCAACTTTTTGCCTATGCAGCATCGATAGTAAAAATATATAATGTTAAAAATAATAAAAAGTAAAAAATCGTGATATTCTCACCTTCCGGCGGCCCCTGCAGCCTTCCCGCTCCTCACGATACTTCCGGCAGCTCCCGTTCTCAGTGATGCCTTGCGACAATGACCCCAGATGACGTAGCATCACGCGAGACCACTGCGTCATCACAGGTCATTGTTGCAGGGCATTACTGGGAACGGGAGCATCGCGAGGAGCGGGAAGGCTGCGGGGGCCTCCAGAAGGTGAGAATATCACAATTTTTTATTTTAATTCTTTTTTTTACAGGTCTATGGTTCCTAGGGCCTGGAGGAGAGTCTCCTCTACTCCACCCTGGGTACCAACTGCACATGATCGGCTTACTTTGTGCATGGTGGGCATAGCCCCATGTGGGAAGTAAGCGGATCAATGCATTCCTATGTGTGCAGAATCGCCACGATTCCGCACAAAGAATGAGCATGCTGTGTATTTTTCCATGATGCGATTCCGCCGTGGAAAAATATGCAGCGTTAGCACAGCATTGCGGAATCCCATTGAATTCAATGGGCTGTGTTGTGTATGCGTTTTCGCCGCAAAAAAATGCGGCCAAAACACATACAATCTGCAACGTGTGCACATAGCCTAAAAGTTACTGAACCTTTTCTATGTTGTTTCTTGGTACTGTGCAAACTACTGACACAATCTGAACTCCACAGACCACACAAAGTTCATTTAGTAAATATTTTAAATATTCATCTAAGTCACAGAGGACAACATGCAGACTATCCTTATAGACACTTGATGAATCTTTGTACATTCTTGTCGTTTTTGCACCCTTCCCTCGGAGGGATGTATGTACTTTGGCAAGCTTAGATCATTATCCTCAGTTACAGTCTCCTGAATTCCCCAGCACAGCGGATGTTTTCACTGGTGTACAAGAATTTCACTGCTAATGTTTCATCTCTGGTTTTATCCGAAACCTGCTGATTTTTCACATTTTACTTACAGAAAGAATATATGTGGATCCAATCTGAAGGTCAGGCTCTTTCCTGAACATAGAAGCAGCTGCAAACAAATCTTCGCGTAACGTAATAAACACATTCGCTATTGCTGTTCTAGCATTATTAGTAATTGCTCCTTAATTTTTATGTCCATGATGCTTTGTAGGGGGTAAGATATGCTTTGTAATTTGCATACAGAGAACCAATAAAAATTCTTTCTCACTTTGGTTTATACTGAGACCTGCTCCTTGCCTGCTGGGACTGAAGCATTTTGCACATTCTCTACAAGAATGTTTTGCTGATAAATGCTTTCCTGCCTTTTAAAACAGAAAATGTACGAAAGGTGAAACAAACAATGCAGAACAATACATTCTTGCTGACTACTTTAGCCTTTAGGTATGCTTGCTATTTTAGGCTATGCAAAAATCCTGTTAAGGACAAAAAGGTTGAATATATTAACTTAAAGTGTGAAAGCGCTGAGCCTTTGTTTGCTTGAACAAATGTATAGAAATCACATGAAAGCAAAAAACATGGAAAATAAATTAACACCAGGCTAGGATTTCAAAGAGTTATTCCCATTTCACTATGTGAACATTGAAGGGGCTTTACTTACTCTCCCGCTGCTGTAGTTTATTTACAAAATCTTAGGAGTCTTGGAAGTTGGACCCCCATAAATCACAAGGCAATGGCGTTTCCTAGCAATGAGAATTATCCTTAAGTTTCCTCCTAAAGGTATTCCTATATTGGATTGTATAAAATATAAAATGGACTCACTTCAAATGTCTGACAGGTGTCAGTCCTAGAGAAAGGGACGTTTTGCAATCTCAAGAATGGGGCAGTACATGTCTGGAGAATAAGATACTGAATAAAACGGGAGAAAAAAATATGTCAATACATTCAAATTGAATAGTAAAGGCAGTCTTCTATATAAGGGGTACAATGTCATATGAGATATGTATTCCTGGTTTGGATAATGTAAAAGAAAAGGACATACCTATAATAAAAACATAAGAAAAAACATAAGAAACCATTCAAACATCCATAGCTGACATCACAATGAGAGATAAAAATAATAATAATCTTTATTATATTCAAGTGTAGATAAAATCTTGGATCGTTCGAAGCAAATGTTGGCAAGGAGACTCTCAAAATTGCATAACAATAATAAAATGCATATGTTATAGAAAAATAATAAGACTCTTGTATGCAGGTATATCAGGGCAGTAATGATGTCCAGGGTGATCTAGAGTGGGGCTGGGCAATTAATTTTCCCAAGAGGTCACATGAGAGGCCATGTCTGTTGTGGAAGGCCGAACCAATAAGCTGAAATTAGTTTTGCTCAATATTAATATTAACATATTAATTATAATAATTTTATATTAATATTAATTGTATCACTTAACATTCAGCAGAGTTAAGTATGCTGACATCCACCCATATACTGTATGAGCCACGACACATAGCTCCCTGTGAAGGAAGAATATAATGGTAAGGCTCCTGCTCTTATTGCAGGAACTCAGCCACAGGGGGATTCTCCTGGGAGCATGTAGAGGTGTCAAATCATGGCAGCTTCACAGAGCTAGCAGATGGTTGTAACAAGAAGGAATATTTCCTACTGTCTGTATACAGAGAGGAAGGGAGGAGGAAAGACACAGGGTATTTGAAATACCACAACTGGGCTCATCCTGGAAATATGAGCCTATCAGGGCTATGAAAAGCTGGGTGACACAAAGAGAAGGTGTTCACGTGTGGGAGCTGCCTAAGGGCTGATGCGATCCATGAGTCACTTCTCTTTCCCTCAGGACAACAGACGATAACTGTAGACGAAAAGGTTTAGATATTTCTGTATTTCTTACTTTTTATTTTATAACTCTTTTGCAAATTTGTGTGTCGTCTTATTTTTACCCTTTTTATATATTTATTGTAAGCAATGTATATTTTTATATTAAAGCTTAAAATCTTTAATAAGTTTGACCTTGTATGATCTAAAAGAATCCAATAGCCTTTCAGAAAGTAAGCGACGTCTTGATTGTCTGACAGTAACATATTTTGGGGACTCATCACCCCATATGTTTGATTAGTTGTGGCAGCGAGTTAAGAAACCTGGGTGTGCTGAATGCATCAGGGTGTGATTTATGCACAAGAAGGAGATTTGATCCAGCTCACAGGACGCCATCTTGCAGGTAAAACATGAAGTAGCTTTGTTCCAATTAATTAAAGCAATGATACATCACAAGGATAGTAGTGGAATTATGTCCATTGTGAAGGAAGGTCGGGGGAACACAGGAGAGAAATGTATAGAACCAGACGCATTTCGAGTGTGGCACACGCTCTTATACATGGTATGGAAAAGGTTGCGATTTATGCTCACTTTATAGCCTTAACACCTTTACAGCCTATGACGTGTAGGTACATCATAGGTCGCCACACTCTGTTTGATATGGGCTCCGGCGATGAGCTAGCAAATTTTCATCAGCTGACATGTGCCCCAAACAGCCACAGGTGGAATCGCCATCCACCCGCAGCTGTTAACATGTTAAATGCCGCTGTCAAACTCTGACAGCTGCATTTAACATGGTTGCTCCGGAAGCACGTGATTAGCTTGCTCCGCCCATCGGGGCCCGTGTCACATGACCGAGGGTCGCTGATGGATTGGCATCACAACAAGAGGTTTTTAGAAGACCCCTGTGGTTGTAATTGCTGGATTGCTATGAGCACCGTCCCGTGGCCAGTGCTCATGGCAGATGAGCATTTTAGCTACACATAGCAGGGCCCGATGGTGGTTATGGCAATCTGATGTCATCATGATGACTTCCGAATCTGCCAGAGATGGTGGCTGCATAAACCATGCCAGGAGCATGGTGTAAAAGGCTTCTGTCAGTGTAAGGCCGGAGACACACTGGTGCGAGATACGGCCGAGTCTCGCTGGTTAAAAGCAAGCTGTGGCACCGGCATTCCGGAGCGGAGCGTGCAGCTGCATAGCAATACATGGAGCCGCACGCTCCGCTCCGGAGTGCCGGTGCCACAGCTTGCTTTTAACCACCGAGACTCGGCCGTATCTCGCACCAGTGTGTCTCCGGCCTAATACTGACAGGTATAGTGCATCGCAGTGCTGGTACATTGCAATGTATTATATCAGTGATCAGAGTAATTAAAGTTAAAGTTCCATACAGGGACTTAGAAAAAAGTAAAAAAAAGTACAAAAAGAATTGTAAAAATATTATTATTATTTTTTTAGTCACAAAATAATAAAAAAATGAAATAAAATATTATACCCATAAATTCATATTTGTATGTAAAAAAATATAAACAAATAAAGTACTAGTTAATGCCTTCAATGAACACCATAAAAAAATAAACAAAGTGGCAAAAAACTATGCTTTACCATCATACAGCCAAAAAAGTGAGATAAAATACGATCAAAACGTTGAATGTAAGTAAAAATGGTATTGAAAACGTCATATTGTCCTGCAAAAAACTACCTGCCATACAGCTCCATCAGCGGAGAATTAAAAAAGTTATAGCTCTCAGAATAAAGCGATGCAAAAACAATTCTTTTTTCAATAAAATAGTTTTTATTGTGTAAATGCGGCAAAACATAAAAAAATTATATAAATGTGGTATCGCTGTAATTGTACAGACCTGAGCAATAAAGTTGTATAATCACTTTTACTATATAAAAACAATTCCTGAATTGCTGAATTTTGTTCATTCTGCCTTCCAAAAGTTTGAATAGAAAGGGATCAAAAAACTGTCATGTGCCTAAAAATGGTAACAATAAAATAAAAACAGCTCATCCTGCAAAAAAAACAAGCCTTCACATGAATCTGTCAGCAGAAATATGGCAAAATTGTAGCTATCAAAATATGGCAAAGCATAAAACAAAATCGCACTGACCCGAAAAATAGAGTTGTCTAATCACTTATACTGCACAAGGAATGGCGTAAAAAATAAATAGAACAAATTCTTGACTTATTGATTTATTCATTCTGCCTCCTAAAAATCACAGTAAGGCTCGGTGCACATTTATCCTTTGCTCTACGCTGGGGTTTCTATGTAAATCTCTGAAATACTTGATTCAGACAAAGATTCGCTATAATAAGACAGATGGTGACACTGGAAGCTGTCAGGCCTGTGATCCATTGGTGTCCATCTTTTTAAGCATGCATAAAAGTGCAGTCGGATACCAGTTTTGTGCAATTCTGAAAAGAAAAACACCGCTGAGCATAGGTCAGACAGAGTACATAGCTCCATTGCTTCATTATCCTGATTGGACCCATAGAGGGTTTCATCAGAATCACATCATTCGGAGATTTCGTATATAGAAAAACCGATGCAATTGCTCAGTCTAAAGCGCAGAATAAGGGTATGTACACACGTTGCGAATTTGGCTGTGGATCCGCAGTGGATTTCGGCCTGCGGATCCGCAGCAGTTTTCCATGCGGTGTACAGTACCATGTAAACATATGGAAAACCAAATCCACAGTGCACATGCTGTGGAAAATTCAGCACAGAAAAGCAGCAGTTTATTTTCCGCAGCATGTCAATTATTTGTGCGGATTCCGCAGCATTTTACACCTATTCCTTTATAGGAATCCGCAGGTGTAAAAACGCACTCGAAATCCACACAAAATCCGCAGAAAACCCGCAGGGAATCCGCAGGTAAAACGCAGGCCATTATACCTGAAAATTCTGCACAATCCACGCAGAAAAATCTTCAATGGAATCTGCAACGTGTGCACATACCCTAAGTGTGATCCCAGGGGCGGACACTGGCGACTTGGGGCACCTGTGCAAGAAATGTGTCTGTGCCCCCTCCTTTTATGGTGACAAAGCTACATATCTATATATATATACTAACCTTGTAATGTCTTCACATCATGTTCCATCCAGATGTGTCAGGATCCCAGAATTCCAAGCGGCGGAAGTTCACCGACCTCCATATTGGGACACCCAAGTGATGGGTGTCTCAATATGGAAACTGCTGGTGGTACCAGACCCTTGCGTGGTACCACCAGTGGAACACCGTCGCACCACACACACACACAAACTGTTTACGCCGTACGCACCACACACACACAAACACACACTGTATGTGCCGTACGCACCACACACACTGTATATGCCATACACACCACACACGCAATGTATACACCGTACACAGCCTCTTATGTGGCACCACCAGTGGAACACGCTGCCACTGGTATCAGCCGATTGATTCACTGACCGCCGCCATCTTTGTACAGGAGAAGCGCATTTGCAGTTTTAATGTGACCGCCGCTATCTGTCTGCACAAAGATGGCGGTGGTCTGATTTACTGCACCTGTGTGAATTCCGCGCAGGCGCAGTAAATCATTCGACTGATCCCGGTGGCAGATGCGCAACGTATCTACAGGCAGAGGAAGCCGGTCACTTTAAAGAGGTTTTCCCACGAACAAAAGTTCATTTTAAAACTTGTCTGTGTCTGACCGGGTACGGAGCATACCACAGCTCCTGGGCAGGGGAGGAAGCAAAAGACAATACTGACATTACAGCAGGGGATCACAGAGGATTTCTTTTGTCAGGTAAAATATTTCACTGACTGTTTTTAAACAATATTTTACCTCACAAAATGTATCCTCTGCAATCTCCTGCTGTAATGTCAGTATTGTCTTTGAGGGGAGAACACAGCCCCGAAGGAGACAGCAGACAACTGGGATAGCACATGGGGTAAACAGGTCAAAGAAGAAAGCACAGACTGGAGAAGTCAGCACATGGGGAAAGAGAGAGGGGATAGGTGGGTGAGCACATGGGGGAGAGATTCTCAGCGCTGCAAAGCCTGCCCCCATCGTGACATTACCGCCCTCCCAATGCGATAGCATCGGGCCTCCATCAAGTATATAAAAATACAGCCACAAACACACATACACATATATACAGGTGCTTCTCACAAAATTAGAATATCATCAAAAAGTTTATTTATTTCAGTTCTTCAATACAAAAAGTGAAACTCATATATTGTATAGAGTCATTACAAAAAGAGTGATCTATTTCAAGTGTTTATTTCTGTTAATGTTGATGATTATGACTTATAGCTAATGAAAACCCAAAGAATACTTTATAACACCAGCTTGAAAAATGATTTTCGAATCTGAAATATTGGCCTACTGAAATGTATGTTCAGTAAATGCACTCAATACTTGGTCGGGGCTCCTTTTGCATCAATTAGTGCATCACTGCGGTGTGGCATGGATGCGATCAGCCTGTGGCACCGCTGAGGTGTTATGGAAGCCCAGGTTGCTTTGATAGCATCCTTCAGCTCATCTACATTGTTGGGTCTGGTGACTCTCATCTTCCTCTTGACAATGCCCAATAGATAGATGATATTCTAATTTTGTGGGAAGCACCTGAATATGACAGTCTCCTTTATTACGTATATTGCTGTCTCTTATTACACAGTGCCCTCTCTTGTTATTTACAGCACCATCCCTTACCTATCGAATTATATAGAGCTGTGTCTTTATTACATTCCATCCTGTCTTGTTAGATACAGTATATAATGCAGTAATGGCTGATGGAGCATGGGAAAGCTTCTTTTCTAATGGAGGAGCTGATGGACTGGTTGTCTAGTCACCGACTGCCTCATTATGAGATGGAGGAGGACACTGTCAAGAGCGTAGCACCCTCCTCCACCACCCAATTAATTTTACATTCATATCTATCATCCTCCTTCCCCTGTTTGTAAGTCCATTATAAGTCCCCCTTCCTCCCACCCCAATCCCCACATCCCTCATTGTCATCATCCCCTCGCATCCAATCATTGTCCTCTCCCCCACCTCCATCATTGTTCTCCCCACCACCCCATCATTGCCCTCTCACCCACCTCCATCATTGTGCTACCCTACCACCTCCATCATTGTTCTCCCCCACCACCCCATCATTGCCCTCTCCCCCACCTCCATCATTACCCTCTCCAACACCTCCATCATTGTTCTCCCCACCACCATCATTGCCCTCTCCACCAGCTCCATCATTGCCCTCTCCACCTCCTTCATCATTACCCTCTCCACCACTTTCATCATTGCCCTCTCCACCACCTCCATACTCATACACACCACTGCTCACCACTCCGCATGTTCCCCCAAAGCATCATCGCCGCCGGTAGCTTCCTCTCTGACACAGGCATGCACTGAATGTGCTGACATGATCCAGCTGTGCGGCTGTGTCAAACCAGAAGTGCAGGCAGGAAGCAAAGGGCGGATCAGCTGCCGTTTTCTCCAGTAGGCAGCGGAGTTGTAGGGATCGCTCCCTGACCACCGCACATGAGGGCAATCTGGCCAGGGGCCCCTCGGGGCCAGAGAAACTGGCCAGATTGCCCTCATTGTTAGCCCCCTTCCACCTCCGAGCCCCGATGCAGCTGAAGGGATGAAGGGGTTAAAGTAATATTTTAAACCATTAAACAGTTTTGTATGCATGTCTAGATTTAACAATCTTAAATATATGTTCTTTTATAAAATTGGTTTCAATAAAAGAAATCAGTATTTGATTTAAATGTTTTATAATTATGAAAAAATGTACGTCTTGATAACAGGAACTGTATTACTGTGCAATGAATCATTGAATGCTGGTGTTGAGGATTTCCCAAAAAGAGCAAACACAGTTCAAGGCTGAGACCTTATTAGCATTTTCATGAGAAGCCAGTTGTGAAACTCTTGCCAAAGACATGCTGTTGTGCATTTTGTTCTGTGGATGTGCTTAGAACACAAATGTGTCTATGTTAAGGCTTTCTAAACAAACAACATATTTATTTTGGGCTAGGAAACAGTGGATATTTACATACTTGTAACTTAGAAAAGACAATCAAATTCTTCACTCATTAAACTTATACTTGCAAAATACATTTGGTTTAACAGCTATAAACAGTGTTGCTTTAGGACAAAACACATGATCCTTATTTCAGATTATTTTAGATTCTCATGAACGCCCCAAATGTTTTCCATGCAAACAGCCATCAAAGAGGATGGGTTAGTTTACAATCCAGAACACCTTTGTTAGTGCTCGTTCACATGACCATAATTTTGGTACGAGTGCTGTCCGTGAAAAATAACGCACTGCAATCAAACCAATGATATTTCATGGGGAAGTGCAGATGGCTGATTTTTTTTACACCCGACTAATCTGTATGTGTAAAAATTTGCATCATGTGCTAGTTTCCTCTGTAAATCAATCATTCAAATCTATCAGTGTGTAAAAAATAATCCTATGCCATACAGAGACACAGTATAGCATCCAGTTTTTAAGGATACATTGCAATTCTGTAACATAGAAAACTTTAAATGATGTCATAAATGGAGATGAGTGAATATGTTTGGGTCCCTCCTTATTTGGCAAGCTATAGTGCTTACCGCATAGCTGCATCGGGGACCCGGCTACCTGGAGCGCTCCCGATAATCAGCTGTTCGGCGCCGCAGCTGCATGTGTCGCAGCTGTGTGATAGTCACAACACATGCATGTCAGGCTCTCCATGCAGCTGCGGCACAGGACAGCTGATTATCGGGAGCACTTCAGGTATCCGGGTTCCTGATGCAGCTTCGTTGGTAAGCGCTTAGGGTTGCCGAATATGAAGGGAGCCGATGATGTTCGCTCATCTCTACTCATAAATGATTAATAGCTGCTGCTTTAAAAGTGGATTTCACATGAATGACAAGTAAGAAAAAAATTATCACAGTTTTCTGCATGAATTGCTGAACTTTTTTTATACACTCATATGAACCTACCTTTAAGGGTAACTTTTAACCAACCGAGTCTCTAGGAAATGCTAGGTTTGCTCTTCACCCACTTCCTTGCCAGTTTTGCAATCCCTATTAAATATACACTGCCCTCAAATGAATCATAATCAGGGGACAGTGATAGGAGTATTGATTGACCCTAGCGCTGCCCAACAGCTTCTAGCGCCACCCTCAAATGGATTGTCATCAGGTGATGCTGCTAGTGTCACTCCCTGTTTTCATCTCTGCCCCCTGACTTCATCTTCTTTCACAGTTAGAAGGAGCGGGGGATAGAAGCAGAGTGTCGGCACTGCACTCACATCTCCCACAGATTATATCTCTATGACCATGGATCCAGGACACCTGCAAAGGGCACCAATTAGTGATGAGCGCAAGTGCTCCTTACTCAAGTTTGCCTAGGGTGCTTGGGTATGCACCGAGTATTGCGGGTGCTTGAGTGATATGTCCAAGTCCCCACTGTAGCATGTTTCACGGTTGTTAGACAGCCACAAAAGATGCTGGGATGACCTGAAAATCACAGCACCATAGGCAAGCATGAGTAACAAGCACTTGCACTCATCACTAGTGGCAATGCAAGAAACTGTAATAAGTAACTGCAGTGCTGCCCCCTGGTGATATCCTGTTCCAGAAGGACCGATAGACGTTGCAAGGAAGTGATTTCAGCCCCTGCCTCCTGTGATGTTTTGTTGGAGACTCCTCTCAAACAAAACATCACAGAAAGTACAGTAAAAAACAACACATTTATAGAGAAGTGTAGGGAATTTTATAATAAATCTAATGACGAATGTGATTAGGGTGTAAAGATAGAGCGATAGAAGGGACATTTTAAGTGCCAGACCACCCATTGAATAAAAGAAAGCTGGGGAACCATTGCATGCCAATTCATTTAATCTTGTAGGAGGTCTCTTGTCAAAAGGTTTACTAGGAACAACTGCTTTGTTATTCCATCAAAGTTCAGAGGCAGAGAAACAATGTAGACCTTGCTCACATGTTAGCGTGGATTATTATCCGCACGTGTCTGATTGTTTTTTCTCTAAGTTTTCCATTTTATTTGATGCATTTTGGTGCAGCATTTTTTAATGTTTTTGTTCAGACTCCCCATGGAAAGCTATTGAGAATATATGCACCAAAAATCCCGCACAGTTCAACGGTGTCTTTGGAAACAGAGTGGGCAGGAGTTTTCATAAAATTACATCCACTTTGCTTGGACAGTTAACAACAGCAGATTTTCTGCACAAAAAAAACACAGAGTAAAAAATGCCTCATTTATACTATGTAGGAACACGGCTGGCCTTAAGAAAAATTTGGCTCTTTTAAAGGGGCTTTCTACTACTTTGACATCGATGATTTATGCATGGAATATTCACCAATATTAGATCATTGGAGGGCCGACACCAAGCACCCACCCACCAATCAGCTATCTGCTCCTCTCTATACACAGTTTATATACGGCCTCTGCTGGTCCTGCAAATAGCTAATCAGGGATGGGGACAAGTTGTCTCCTCTCATCAATCTGATATTGTTCATAATTTTCAAGTTAGTACTGCTCAGTGTAATATTACACAATAAATCTAATCCATTTGTCAAAAAAATTACTGTTATTGTTATTGTGGTTTGGTTGCTGACTGGCTACATGGCTCACGGTAAACCCCTGATGAATATTGATCATAGCACACCGGTGGGGAAAGCAGCACCATTAATAAGGGTTGTCCAGTCATGACTGCAATTGAAAATGACTGATAAGGCCTCTTTCACACTTCCGTCGGTACGG
The DNA here is from genome assembly GCF_051348905.1 of Ranitomeya variabilis. Lineage (NCBI taxonomy): Eukaryota > Metazoa > Chordata > Amphibia > Anura > Dendrobatidae > Ranitomeya > Ranitomeya variabilis. The sequence goes on along the minus strand of NC_135236.1, from coordinate 411,199,153 downwards.
GTCCGTCGCAATGCGGACGTTGTGAAAGTTTTGCACGACGTGGGCAGCGGATGCAGTTTTTCGACGCATCCGCTGCCCATTGTGCAGTCCGGGGAGGAGGGGGCGGAGTTTCGGCTGCGCATGCGCGGTCGAAAATGGCGGACGCGACAGACAAAAAAAGTTACATTGAACTTTTTTTGTGACGACCGTCCGCCAAACATGACGGATCCGTCGCACGACGGACGCGACGTGTGGCCATCTGTTGCGATCTGTCGCTAACACAAGTCTATGGGCAAAAAACGCATCCTACGAGCACATTTGCAGGATCCCTTTTTTGCCCAAAACAACGGATTGCGACGGATTCCAAAAGACAGAAGTGTGAAAGAGGCCTAAACTGCCAGGCAGTGTAAAGAGGGTTCAGGCAGAGTTCTCCCAGCGAAATCTTTATGATTGGGGTTGTTTACTTTTCTAGTATTTTCCATTTGGTCCAAGCCGACATGAAGACTTCTTCCAGCTATGTCTCATCTAGAGTTTATAAAAAGACACATTTGACTCTTCACATTTCTAGCACCATCTCCATCTATTTCCAACCTACAAAAACTCTAATAATTTAGAAATTGCGTCATAACTCTGATTACCTCCTCCTCCCAAAAATGCTATATAGACAGTGTGCCAGATAGGGAGTGCCTCTAAAATAATAGGGTTCCATAGATTGTATTAACGCCAGAAACAGGGTCTAACAGGCGTTCTGTCATTATTAAAATGACAGGACTAATGCACTGATAAACATTTGTATTGCAGTGCATAAGCGCAGTGATCAGAGAACAAAAAAGTTAAAGATAACCCCTTCATAACATTTGAAGTACCTATACTTCCTGGTCGGATAGGAGTTTCCTAGTGATGAGATACAGTATAGGTATGTCATGGAGTACATGCACGGCACAGGAGTTATGCCTGCGCAATCGCCGCTGGGAGCTTGCGTTATGTGATAGTCAAGTCCCAGCTGTCACACCAGGATCGGTGCCCGGTTTAACCCCTAAACGCTGCGATTGATATCAAACGCAACATTTAGGAGGCTGGGAGAGGGAGGGGTCTTCCTCTCCCGTCCGAACTGCGCCTCCGTAACGTCATCACGAGGATCCGATCATCGTCATTATAACCTCCGGGTCTTCAAGCTATGGTAATCATGTTAGACCATGCTGAGAGCATGGTCTAAGATGCTTCTGTCAGTGTAAACACTGACAGGTATAAAACATTGCAATGCTGGTGCACTGCAATTCATTGTATCAGAGATCAAAGTGATAAAAGTTAACCCCTTCCCGACCTTTGACGCCACGTAGGCGTCATGAAAACCCGTGCCAATCCGACCCATGACGCCTATGTGGCGTCATGGAAAGATCGCATCCCTGCAGATCAGGTGAAAGGGTTAACTCCATTTTCACCCGATCTGCAGAGACAGGGGGAGTGGTACTTCAGCCCAGGGGGGGTGGCTTCACCCCCCCGTGGCTACGATCGCTCTGATTGGCTGTTGAAAGTGAAACAGCCAATCAGAGCGATTTGTAATATTTCACCTATGAAAATGGTGAAATATTACAATCCAGCCATGGCCGATGCTGCAATAGCATCTGCCATGGCTGGAGACCCCGATCTGCCCCCCCCCACCCCACCGATCGCCCCCCCAGTCGTCCTTTCTGCCCCGATCTCCTGTCCGCTCCCCTCCTCCCTCCTGTCCGCTCCCCCGGTCCTCTTGTCCGCTCCCCCGGTCCTCCGATCCCCCCCCCGTGTTCCGATCCCACCCCCCCATACTTACCTAGCTTTGATGTCCCTCCCGGTGTCCGGCCGTCTTCTCCATGGGCGCCGCCATCTTGGAAAATGGCGGGCGCATGCGCAGTGCGCCCGCCGAATCTGCCAGCCGGCAGATTCATTACAAGTACATTTTGATCGCTGTGGTAGGTTCTATCGCAGCGATCACAATAAAAAAAGAATAAATAAACCATCCCCCTTTATCACCCCCATAGGTAGGGACAATAATAAAATAAAGAAAATATTTTTTTTTCTTTTTCCACTAGGGTTAGGGTTAGAACTAGGGGTAGGGTTAGGGGTAGGGTTAGGGTTACGGGTAGGGTTAGGGTTAGGGTTATGGCATGTGCACACAGAGCGGATCGGCCGCGGATCGGCAGCGGATCGGCCGCGGATCCGCAGCGGATCGGCCGCGGATCGGCAGCGGATCGGCCGCGGATCCGCAGCGGATCCGCAGCGGATCGGCAGCGGATCCGCAGAGGATTGGCCGCGGATCCGCAGCGGATTGGCCGCGGATCCGCAGCGGATTGGCCGCTGCGAATTCGAAGCAGTTTTCCATCAGGTTTACAGTACCATGTACACCTAAGGAAAACCAAATCCGCTGTGCCCATGGTACGGAAAATTCCGTGCAGAAACGCTGCATTGTATTTTCCGCAGCATGTCAATTCTTTGTGCGGATTCTGCAGCGTTTTACACCTGTTCCTCAATAGGAATCCGCAGGTGAAATCCGCACAAAAAAACACTGGAAATCTGCTGTAAATCCGCAGGTAAAACGCAGTGCCTTTTACCTGCAGATTTTTCAAAAATCGTGCGGAAAAATCTCACACGAATCCGCAACGTGGGCACATAGCCTTAGGGTTAGGGTTGGAATTAGAGTTAGGGTTGGAATTAGGGCTAGGGTTTGAAATAGGGTTAAGATTAGGCTTGTGGTTAGGGTTACGGATAGGGTTAGGGGTGTGTTGGGGTTACAGTTGTGGTTAGGGTTGGGATTAGGGTTACGGTTGGGATTAGGGTTAGGATTAGGGTTAGGGTTGGAATTAGGGTTACGGGTGTGTTGCGGTTAGGGTTGTGGTTAGGGGTGTGTTGGGGTTAGGGTTGTGATTAGGGTTATGGCTACAGTTGGGATTAGGATTAGGGGTGTGTTGGGGTTAGTGTTGAAGTTAGAATTGAGGGGTTTCCACTGTTTAGGCACATCAGGGGTCTCCAAACGCAACATGGCGCCACCATTGATTCCAGCCAATCTTGCGTTCAAAAAGTCAAATGGTGCTCCCGCCCTTCCAAGCCCCGACGTGCGCCCAAACAGTGGTTTACCCCCACATTTGGGGTACCAGCGTACTCAGGACAAACTGGGCAACAACTGTTGGGGTCCAATTTCTCCTGTTACCCTTGCAAAAATAAAAAATTACTTGCTAAAACATAATTTTTGAGGAAAGAACAATTATTTTTTATTTTCACGGCTCTGCGTTATAAACTTCTGTGAAGCACTTGGGGGTTGAAAGTGCTCACCACACATCTAGATAAGTTCCTTCGGGGGTCTAGTTTCCAAAATGGGGTCACTTGTGGGGTGTTTCTACTGTTTAGGCACATCAGGGGCTCTGCAAATGCAATGTGATGCCCGCAGACCATTCCATCAAAGTCTGCATTTCAAATGTCACTACTTCCCTTCCGAGCCCTGACGTGTGCCCAAACAGTGGTTTACCCCCACATATGGGGTATCAGCGTACTCACAACAAACTGGGCAACAAATATTGGGGTCCAAATTCTCCTGTTACCCTTGTGAAAATAAAAAATTGCTTGCTAAAACATCTTTTTTGAGGAAAGAAAAATGATTTTTTATTTTCACGGCTCTGCGTTGTAAACTTCTGTGAAGCACTTGGGGGTTGAACGTGCTCACCACACATCTAGATAAGTTCCTTGGGGGGTCTAGTTTCCAAAATGGGGTCACTTGTGGGGGGTTTCTACTGTTTAGGCATATCAGGGGCTCTGCAAACGTAACATGATGCCCGCAGACCATTCCATCAAAGTCTGCATTCCAAAACGTCACTACTTCCCTTCCGAGCCCCGGCATGTGCCAAAACAGTGGTTTACCCCCACATATGGGGTATCAGCGTACTCAGGAGAAACTGGACAACAACTTTTGGGGTCCAATTTCTCCTGTTACTCTTGGAAAAATAAAAAAATTCTGGGCTAAAAAAATATTTTTGAGGAAAGGAAACACATTTTTTATTTTCACGGCTCTGCGTTATAAACTTCTGTGAAGCACTTGGGGGTTCAAAGTGCTCACTACACATCTAGATAAGTTCCCTTGGGGGTCTAGTTTCCAAAATGGAGTCAATTGTGGGGAGTTCCTACTGTTTAGGCACATCAGGGGCTCTGCAAACGCAACCTGACGCCCGCTGAGCATTCCATCAAAGTCTGCATTTCAAAACGTTACTACTTCCCTTCCGAACCCCGACGTGTGCCAAAACAGTGGTTTACCCCCACATATGGGGTATCAGCGTACTCAGGAGAAACTGGACAACAACTTTTGGGGTCCAATTTCTCCTGTTAACCTTGGGAAAATAAAAAATTGTGGGCTAAAAAATCATTTTTGAGAAAATAAAAATTATTTTTTATTTTCATGGCTCTGCGTTATAAACTTCTGTGAAGCACTTGGGGTTTCAAAGTGCTCACCACACATCTAGATTAGTTCCTTGGGAGGTCTAGTTTCCAAAATGGGGTCACTTGTGCGGGAGCTCCAATTTTTAGGCACACAGGGGCTCTCCAAACGCGACATGGTGTCCGCTAATGATTGGAGCTAATTTTCCATTCAAAAAGCCAAATGTCATGCCTTCCCTTCCGAGCCCTGCCGTGCGCCCAAACAGTGGTTTACCCCCACATATGGGGTATCATCGTACTCAGGACAAACTGGACAACAACATTTGGGGTCCAATTTCTCCTATTACCCTTGGGAAAATAAAAAATTCTGGGCTAAAAATCATTTTTGAGGAAAGAAAAATTATTTTTTTATTTTCACGGCTCTGCGTTATAAACTTCTGTGAAGCACCTGGGGGTTATAAGTGCTCACTATGCATCTAGATAAGTTCCTTGGGGGGTCTAGTTTCCAAAATGGGGTCACTTGTAGGGGAGCTCCAATGTTTAGGCACACAGGGGCTCTCCAAACGCGACATGGTGTCCGCTAACGATTGGAGCTAATTTTCCATTCAAAAAGTCAAATGGCACGCCTCCCCTTCCGAGCCTTGCCGTGCACCCAAACAGTGGTTTACCCCCACATATGAGGTATCGGCATACTCAGGAGAAATTGCCCAACAAATTTTAGGATCCATTTTATCCTGTTGCCCATGTGAAAATGAAAGAATTGAGGCTAAAAGAAATTTTGTGTGAAAAAAAAGTACTTTTTCATTTTTGCGGATCAATTTGTGAAGCACCTGGGGGTTTAAAGTGCTCACTATGCCTCTAGATGAGTTCCATGGGGGGTCTAGTTTCCAAAATGGGGTCACTTGTGGAGGAGCTCCAATGTTTAGGCACACAGGGGCTTTCCAAACGCGACATGGTGTCCACTAACGATGGAGATAATTTTTCATTCAAAAAGTCAAATGGCGCTCCTTCCCTTCCGAGCCTTACCATGTGCCCAAACAGTGGTTTACCCCCATATGTGAGGTATTGGTGTACTCAGGAGAAATTGCCCAACAAAATTTAGGATCCATTTTATCCTGTTGCCCATGTGAAAATGAAAAAATTGAGGCTAAAATAATTTTTTTGTGAAAAAAAAGTACTTTTTCATTTTTACGGATCAATTTGTGAAGCACCTGGTGGTTTAAAGTGCTCACTATGCTTCTAGATAAGTTCCTTGGGGGGTCTAGTTTCCAAAATGTGGTCACTTGTGGGGGAGCTCCAATGTTTAGGCACACGGGGGCTCTCCAAACGCGACATGGTGTCCGCTAAAGATTGGAGCCAATTTTTCATTCAAAAAGTCAAATGGCGCTCCTTCCCTTCCGAGCCATGCCGTGCGCCCAAACAGTGGTTTACCCCCACATATGAGGTATCAGCGTACTCAAATTGGACAACAACGTCCCTGGTCCAGTTTCTCCTTTTACCCTTGGGAAAATAAAAAAATTGTTGCTAAAAGATCATTTTTGTGACTAAAAAGTTAAATGTTCATTTTTTACTTCCATGTTGCTTCTGCTGCTGTGAAACACCTGAAGGGTTAATAAACTTCTTGAATGTGGTTTTGAGCACCGTGAGGGGTGCAGTTTTTAGAATGGTGTCACTTTTGGGTATTTTCAGCCATATAGAACCCTCAAAATGACTTCAAATGTGAGGTGGTCCCTAAAAAAAATGGTTTTGTAAATTTTGTTGTAAAAATGAGAAATCACTGGTCAAATTTTAACCCTTATAACTTCCTAGCAGAAAAAAAAAATTGTTTCCAAAATTGTGCTGATGTAAAGTAGACATGTGGGAAACGTTATTTATTAACTATTTTATGTCACATAACTCTCTGGTTTAACAGAATAAAAATTCAAAATGTGAAAATTGCGAAATTTTCAAAATTTTCGCCAAATTTCCGTTTTTTTCACAAATAAACTCAGAAATTATCGACCTAAATTTACCACTAACATGAAGCCCAATATGTCACGAAAAAACAATCTCAGAATCGCTAGGATCCGTTGAAGCGTTCCTGAGTTATTACCTCATAAAGGGACACTGGTCAGAATTGCAAAAAACGGCAAGGTCATTAAGGCCAAAATAGGCTGGGTCATGAAGGGGTTAAAGTCCCATAGAGAGACTAAGTAAAAAAGTAAAAAATATTGTAAAAATATATATTTAAAAAAACACAAAATAATAAAAAAAAAGTAAAAAAAAAATACCCAGAAATGTAAAAATAAACAAATAAAGTACACATATTTGTACGCATCTGGAAAGACCTGATCTATTAAACTGTCACACTTTTTAACCCCTTTACTGAACACCTGGAAAAAAACATTATGCAAAAAACAGCTTTTTTTATAATACCACCAAACAAAAAGTGGAATTAAACGTGATCAAAAAGAGGAATGTAAATAAAATAGTATCTCTGAAAATGTCATCTTGTCCCTCAATAGACAAGCCTCCTAGAAACCAGAATAGAAAGCGATCAAAAATTGATATGCGCCCGAAAATGGTAACAATAGAAACGTCAACTCCTCCCGAAAAAAACAAGCCCTAACATGACTATGACAACGGGAATATGGAAATAATTATAGCTCTTAAAACATGGCGATGTAAAAAAAAATTGCCACCGATCCAAAAAATTAAGTCATTTAATCACTTATACCGCACAAGGAACGGCGTAAAAAATAAATAGAACAAATTATTGAACTGCTGTTTAGTGTTGAGCATTCCGATACTGCAAGTATCGGGTATCGGCCGATACTTGCTGTATCGGAATTTCCGATACCGAGATCCGATACTTTTGTGGTATCGGGTATCGGGTATCGCAACAACATTAATGTAATAATGTGTAAAAAAGAGAATTAAAATAAAAAATATCGCTATACTCACCTGTCCGACGCAGCCGGGATCTCAGCGAGGGAACCGGCAGCGTTGTTTGTTTAAATTTCGCGCTTTTACTTGGTTACGTGAAGTCCCGGCTTGTGATTGGTCAGGGCGGCCATGTTGCCGGGACGCGGACCAATCACAGCAAGCCGTGACGAAATTACGTCACGGCTTGCTGTGATTGGTCCGCGTCCCGGCAACATGGCCGCCATTAACCAATCACAAGCCGTGACGTCACGGGAGGCTGGACATGCGCGTATTTTGAAAAGCGCGCGTGTCCAGCCTCCAGTGACGTCCCGGCAACATGGCCGCCATTAACCAATCACAAGCCGTGACGTCACGGGAGGCTGGACATGCGCGTATTTTGAAAAGCGCGCGTGTCCAGCCTCCCGTGACGTCACGGCTTGTGATTGGTTAATGGCGGCCATGTTGCCGGGACGTCACTGGAGGCTGGACACGCGCGCTTTTCAAAATACGCGCATGTCCAGCCTCCCGTGACGTCACGGCTTGTGATTGGTTAATGGCGGCCATGTTGCCGGGACGCGGACCAATCACAGCAAGCCGTGACGTAATTTCGTCACGGCTTGCTGTGATTGGTCCGCGTCCCGGCAACATGGCCGCCCTGACCAATCACAAGCCGGGACCTCACGTAACCAAGTAAAAGCGCGAATTTTAAACAAACAACGCTGCCGGTTCCCTCGCTGAGGTCCCGGCTGCGTCGGACAGGTGAGTATAGCAATATTTTTTATTTTAATTCTTTCTTTTACACATTAATATGGTTCCCAGGGCCTGAAGGAGAGTTTCCTCTCCTTCAGACCCTGGGAACCATCAGGAATACCGTCCGATACTTGAGTCCCATTGACTTGTATTGGTATCGGGTATCGGTATCGGATTGGATCCGATACTTTGCCGGTATCGGCCGATACTTTCCGATACCGATACTTTCAAGTATCGGACGGTATCGCTCAACACTACTGCTGTTGATAAATTGCAGAAAGGCTCTTCTCACATTTATCCTTCTCTCTACAGTGAGCACTAACACTTGGGTTTCCATGTAAATCTCTGAAATACTTGATTCTGATGGAAGATTCCCTATAAGGAATATGGAGACACTGTGGATGCTGTCTGGCCTGTGATCCAGTGCTGTCTGTCTTTTTAAACGTTCATAAAAGTGCAGTTTTGTGCACTTCTGAAAAGAACACCAGTAAACAGAGGCCAAACAGATTCTAGAGTAATTCTGTTGCCTAATTATAGTGATTGGATCCGTTGGGCACTTCACCTGAATCATATAATTCAGAGATTTAGATGGAAACCCCAATTTAAATGCTCAATGAAAATCACAGGATAAATCTGATCCAAATGTTATGCAAAATGTTCCCAATAAAAGCTTCCACTCAATCCACAAAAAAAAAATCAAGTCCCCACTCAGGTCTGTCATTTGTTAATGGAAATATAGGGGGCTTTCGCATTAATGGTAACACAAAGGCTCTGGAAAAGTGAAATAGCTCCACATTCCGCAAAAGAAATTCAGCAATCTCTCTGCACTCCCAAATCCAAATGATCCCTTCCTCTTGAGCCCCACAGTGTGCGTAAAACCACATTTAATGTCCACATGTTGGGTATTTCTGTAGTGATGAGAATCCGCTTAATTTACAGGTGCATGTCTCCAGAAGCACGAGATGGGAATAGTGTACTGGGCAATACAACATTCTGGTCCCTACTAAGCATGGGCACAATGGCAGATTTGCAGTTTTCACTCAGCAACATCCACTGCTGCTTGTTTTTGGAAAACACTCATAGAGTAAAACTGTCATTACACCTGTAGATAAATTCCCAAAGAGGTATATTTAAAAAGTGGGGTCACTTTAGGAGGTATTTTTTTCTTCTAGCACTTAGGGACACTATATAAGGAGTCAGCAAACTATTCTAGAAAAATCTGTGCTCCAAGAGTAAAATATCGCTCCGTCCCTCCCGAGTGTTGCTGTGTGGCTAAGTAGTGGTGCACAGCCGCATATGGTGTATTTTGACATTCATCAGAAATTTCTCAGTGTGAAATATAAAATCTGGGGGCTAAAACAATTTTTTGTGGTAAAAATGCAATAATTTTTTTCATCACTTCCCAATGATATAAAATTCTGTGACACACCCGTGGTGTCAATATGATCACTGCATCCCTAGATTAATTCATTTAGGGTGTAGTTTGTAAAATTAGGTCACATATGGGGGTCTGCTTTTCTTGCACCCTAGGGGCTCTGCCAAAGTGACATGGCACTCTCAAACAATTCCAGCAACATCTGAATTCCAATGTGGTGCTTCTTCTTGACTTCTGAGCTTTGTACTGTGGCTCAAAATAAGTTTGGAACCACATATGGGGTATTGACGTTCTCAGAAGAAATTGCGTAACAAATTGTACCATTGAATTCCTCCTATTATCCCTTTTGAAAATTAAAATCTTGGGGCCAAAGCAACATTTGAATTTTAAAAAATGGTAATTTTCCATTGACTCATCCCAATGTTATAGAATTCTGTTAATCACCTAAGGTTTAAAAATGCTCACTACACTCCTACATGAATACCTCAAGAGGTATAGTTTCCACAATGGGGTCACTTGGGGTTTCGACTGTTTTGGTCTGTCAAGGGCTCTTTAAATGTGTCATGGCATCCACAATCTATTCCGCCATAATTGCACTCCAAAATTCAATTGGCACACCTTCACTTCCGAGCTCTGTTATGTGCCCAAATAATAGTTTTATGCTACGTATGGAGTATCAGTGTACTCAGAAGAAATTTCACTACAAATTGTATGGTCCATTTTCTTCTGTTATCCTTGGGAAAATGAAAACTTTGGGGCAAAACCAAAATTTTTTCTGGAAAAATTTATTTTTTAATTTTCAACACATTGACAAAATAAACCGCCTTCATGCTTCACTTTTGTGTGTGATCGTATCTTTGAATCTTGGGCAGCACGGACTCTAAACCACCATATTCCAAATTTTTTGCAACTTATCTCCTTGGTGGTCCTGCTACAGCCCTTGCATGCTTCTACAGCAGTTGTGACTGTCACAATCCTATAAGATGAGAGGACCTATAATATTTTATACCACTTGGTCATCAGATAAGACTCTATTTTCACTTTTTGCCTCTCCAGTTTTACTATTTGATTTAAAGAAAAAATGAAATTAACTTTGGGGCTCAGAATATAGCGATGCAAAAATAATATTTTTTTCTATAAAATTGTTTTCATTGTGTAAAAGCATGAAAACATAAAAAAGAAAGTTGTTTATCTCTGTAATAGTACTGACTTGAAGAATAAAACTGATAAAAGGCAAAACAAAAAACTATTCCTGAATTGTTCATCCTGCATCCCAAAAATTAGAATAGAAAGCAATCAAAAAATGTTATGCATTACAAAATGGTACTAATAAAATCCTGCAAAAAACAAGCCTCCACATGAATTTATCAGTTGAAAAATTATAGTTCTCAAAATAAAAGTATGATGATGCAAAAAACGTTTTTTTGTTGTTGTTTTTTTTTTTAAATAAAAAGTATTGGGCACCACTACAATGGCAAATTTGTCATTTTCATTCTGCAACTTAAAGAGTCAAAATTGTCACTATCACTGTAGATGAATTCCCAGGTACATTCACACTTGGTCAAGATTGTTGGCACCCCTCATTTAATGACAGGAAAACCCACAATGGTCACAGAAATAACTTGAATCTGACAAAAATAAAAGATCTATGAAAATGAACAAATGAAAGTCAGACATTGCTTTTCATCCATGCTTCCACAGAATTAAAAAAAATAAATAAAACTCATGAAATAGGCCTGGACAGAAATGATAGCAGCCTTAACTTAATATTTTGTTGCTCAACCTTTTGAGGCAATGACTGCAATCAAACGATTCCTGTAACTGTCAATGAAACTTCTGCACCTCTCGACAGGTATTTTGGCCCACTCCCCTCAAGAGCAAACTGCTCCAGTTGTCTCATGTTTGAAGGTTGCCTTTTCCAGATATAGGATTTAGGTCAGGGCTCATAGAAGGCCACTTCAGAATAGTCCAATGCTTTCCTCTTAGCCTTTCCTGGGTGTTTTTAGCTGTGTGTTTTGGGTCATTATCCTGTTGCAAGACCCATGACCTGTGAGACCAAGCTTTACTGGGCAGCACATTTTTCCCTAGAATCCCTTGATAGTCTTGAGATTTCATTGTGCCCTGCACAGATTCTAGACACCCTGTGCCAGATGCAGCAAAGCAGCCCTAGAATATAACAGAGCCTCCTCCATGTTTCACAGTAGGGACAGTGTAATTTTCTTAATATTCTTAATTTTTCCATCTGTGAACATAGAGCTGAAGTGCCTTGCTAAAAAGTTCAATTTTTGTCTCACCTGTCAGGACATTCTCCCAGAAGCTTTGTGGCTTGTCGACATGCAGTTTGACAAATTCCAGTCTGGCTTTTTTTATGATTTTTTTCAACAATGGTGTTCTCCTTGGTCATCTCCCATGAAGTCCACTTTGGCTCATACAACGACGGATGGTGCGATCTGACACTGATGTTCCTTGAGCCTAAAGTTCACCTTTAATCTGTTTAAAAGTTTTTCTGGGCTTTTGTTACCATTTGTTATCCGTCTCTTTTATTTGTCATCAATTTTCCTCCTGCAGCCACGTCCAGGTAGGTTGGGTACAGTCCATGGATCTTAAATTTCTGAATAATATGTGCAACTATAGTCACAGGAACATTTAGCTGCTTGGAGATGGTCTTATAACTTTTACCTTTAACATGTTTGTCTATAATTTTCTTTCTAATCTCCTGAGACAACTCTTTCCTTCGCTTCCTCTGGTCCATGTTGAGTGTGATAAACACCATGTCACCAAACAGCACAGTGAGTATGTGTTGCCCTTTATACAGGAACACTCACTGATTCCAAGATTGTAGATACCTGTGATGCTAGTTAGTGGACACACCTTGATTTAACATGTCCCGTTTGTCACATTATTTTCAGGGGTACCTCATTTCCGCCCAGACCTATTTCATGAGTTTTATTTTTATTTAAATTCTGTGGAAACATGGTTGAAAAGCAATGTCTGACTTTCATTTGTTCATTTTCATAGATCTTTTATTTATTATTACTTTTGTCAGATTCAAGTTATTTCTGTGACCATTGTGGGTTTTTCTGTCATTAAAAGAAGGGTACTAACAATTTTGACCACGTGTGTAATTTTCAAATTTTGACAAGAAGGACATTTGCTGCAATTTCTTGATGTAGAGCCAGATCATAGAGGTGGTGGAATTTCCAAGCATGGCCAAAGATGGCAAGCTGTTGAGCCTAGGCAGAAATCTGTGTAAACATAGGATGACAAGCATGGAACACAATAGTTGCTAAAAACATTTCCTAGCCTTGTGTACATGGCCCTGAGCCTATCACAGCAGAATGACTTTCTCAACTGCCTTTGGTTCTTGTTGGTATTTGTTATTTTTTTGTGTTACAAAAAGCCGTTAACAGTCAGTTGCAGAAGTTCTAAATTGTCCTTTAATGCTTTGTAATATTGTGAGGTTCTTCTATTCCATTAAGGTGAACTGTTTAGGATGTATTTTAGGCTATGTGCACACGTTGCAGAATGTCTGCAGAATTTTCCTGAGCGAAACCTGACTCCTTTCACAGGAAATACGCTCGCGTTTTTTCGCATTTTTCTCACGTTTTTTGCGCATTTTTTTAACGGATCTTCCCAATACAATAAATAGCGACAAAAAACGCGGAAATTTCACAAAATTAATGAACATGCTGTGTTTTTTACCGCGATGCATTTTTTTTGCGGAAAAAAACACAACATGTACACAACTATGCGGAATTCCATTAGAAATAATGGGAAGTGTTTTTGAAGCGTTTTTAGCTTGGAAAAAAAATGCGAAAAACACGCAACGTGTGCACATAGCCTAAATTTGGTTTTAAATAAATTGTGAACTGTGAGTGAAATGGTTTGTTCTACAGTTATAATAACATAGAATTTGATGAGAACTCTGAAATCTGCAGCATTTTTGTAGCGTAGAAAGACAATTAACTAGATTTGTTACTTCTTGAGTGGTGTGACTCATTTACATTGCAATAAAAAATGAAATGTGCGTGGTGAAGATCAGGTGTTTGTGGCATCTACCATGTAATGTTAGCTTGTCATGCAAGTGACTGGAATTCCAATTTCAAGGGCAGCCCCTTTAGGATATTTGCCTGACACGGTACAGCAGGTACCGACTTGCAGAAATGAAACAAAACAGACTGCTAGTGAGAGTTATTTATAACCATCAGAAATTATAACATTCACATATAATTAAATTTTCAGAAAATTCCAGTTGCCTTGGTTTTTAGCATAAATATATAAATATAGTAATATAATTACCGTATTCTTGAGTAAATGCCAAATATTTTTTCATTAATGTTCTGAACAAAGAGCCATTGTGTTTATGATTGATTCTGGACATATGTAGTTGCACCTTTTTAACGACAATTGCCAGATACTTAATTTTAGTTTTACTGCTTAGATTAAAGTCCATAGATGATAAATCAGGGCCAATATCAGTAACAGCAGACATGTGCCGGGAAAGATGTGGGCTAAGTGCCGGAGCCCACATCAAAGGGTGGGATTCCGACGTGAGGAGTTAAAAGCTCAATAGAAACATCTCTGTACGGTCCCATCATATACTGTATTTGTACATTTCAATAAGATCGCCCCTAAGCTATCGCTTTTCCAAACTGAATAAATCCAAGTTTCATAACCTATGTTGGCATTGCAGTCTACCCATTACCTTAATCTTGGTTGCTCTTCTCTGCACCCACAGTTCAGGTATGTCCCTCTTATCAGTGTTGGACTAGGGTGCCTTTGGCCAGGACAAGAGTCACCCCCTGGCACACCCGGGCAAGTGTCGGGGTCCTGGATGAATCTGGGGACCCATTTGTCCTCCACACTATGGGTCCTGTGAGTTAGGGGAGTCCTCTCCCCTTTTCCTGCAGCTCCAGTGTCTTCAGCATCTTCTCTGTGAGATCTCAGGACAGAGGGCACAATGACATCACTACAGTGCGACCTCTGTACTGAGCTGCACTGCAGAGAGTCAGAAGACGCTGATGAGACCAGAGCTGTAGGGAACAAGGTGAAGTAAGTATTTGATTTTTTTGTGCATGTATAAAGCATTATATGGGACCCTTTAAACTGCATGGATCATTATATGGTGCCCCTTATACTGTATGAGGCATTATATGGGGCCCATTATACTGTATAGAGCATTCCATTGGTCCCATTATGCTTTATGGAGCAATATAATGGCTCACTATTCTGTATGGAGCATTATATGGGGCCCATTATACTGTATGGAGCATTATATTGGGCAAATTATACTGTATGGAACATTATATGGGGCCTATAATACAGTATGGAGCATTATATGGGTCTCATAATACTATATGGAGCAATATAAGGGGTAATTAACCCCTTTCTACCATTGAACGTACTATTCCGTCCATGTGGGGTGGGCCCTACTTCCCATGGACGGAATAGTACATCCAGCGCGATCAGCCGCACTCACGGAGGGAGCACGGCCGATCGCCGCTGGGTGTTAGCTGACTATCGCAGCTGACATCCGGCACTATGTGCCAGGAGCAGTCACGGACCGCTCCTGGCACATTAACCCCCGAAATGCTGCGATCAAAGATGATGCAGTGTTCCGGCGGCATAGGGAAGCATCGCGCAGGGAGGGGGCTCTGTTATGACCCCAATGGCGAGGGTCTCAGAGGAACGTGGAAGTCTGCAGAATACAAAATCCAGCTCATAGGGCAGTGGTAACTGGGTTGACCATATATCTACTCCTAACGCCAACACTAGAAGTAGCCGGGGATCATTCCTACGTTGATTCTAGATGACACGCGCCAGCCGGAGAATCTAGCTACCCCTAGTAGAGGAAAACAAAGACCTTTCTTGCCTCCAGAGAAGGGGACCCCAAAGCAGGATAGAAGCCCCCCACAAATAATGACGGTGAGGTAAGAGGAAATGACAAACACAGAAATGAATCAGGTTTAGCACAGAGAGGCCCGCTTACTGATAGCAGAATAAAGAAAGGTAACTTATATGGTCAACAAAAACCCTATCAAAATCCACACTGGAAATTCAAGAACCCCCGAACCGTCTAACGGTCCGGGGGGAGAACACCAGCCCCCTAGAGCTTCCAGCAAAGGTCAGGATATAGATTTGGAACAAGCTGGACAAAAATACAAAACCAAAACAAATAGCAAAAAGCAAAAGGCAGACTTAGCTGATATAACTGGAACCAGGATCAGTAGACAAGAGCACAGCAGACTAGCTCTGATAACTACGTTGCCAGGCATTGAACTGAAGGTCCAGGGAGCTTAAATAGCAACACCCCTAACTAACGACCCAGGTGCGGATAAAAGGAATGACAGAAAAACCAGAGTCAAAAAACTAGTAACCACTAGAGGGAGCAAAAAGCAAATTCACAACAGTACCCCCCCCTTAGTGAGGGGTCACCGAACCCTCACCACGACCACCAGGGCGATCAGGATGAGCGGCATGAAAGGCACGAACTAAATCGGCCGCATGAACATCAGAGGCGACCACCCAGGAATTATCCTCCTGACCATAGCCCTTCCACTTGACCAGGTACTGAAGCCTCCGCCTGGAGAGGCGAGAATCCAAGATCTTCTCCACCACGTACTCCAACTCGCCCTCAACCAACACCGGAGCAGGAGGCTCAGCAGAAGGAACTACAGGCACAATGTACCGCCGCAACAAGGACCTATGAAATACATTGTGAATAGCAAACGACACAGGAAGATCCAGACGAAAAGATACAGGATTAAGGATTTCCAATATCTTGTAAGGCCCAATAAAACGAGGTTTAAATTTGGGAGAGGAGACCTTCATAGGAACAAAGCGGGAAGAAAGCCATACCAAATCCCCAACGCGTAGTCGGGGACCCACACCGCGGCGGCGGTTGGCAAAGCGCTGAGCCTTCTCCTGTGACAACTTCAAGTTGTCCACCACATGATTCCAGATCTGCTGCAACCTATCCACCACAGAATCCACCCCAGGACAGTCAGAAGGCTCCACATGACCCGAAGAAAAGCGAGGATGGAAACCAGAGTTGCAGAAAAAAGGCGAAACCAAGGTGGCGGAACTAGCCCGATTATTAAGGGCAAACTCAGCCAACGGCAAGAATGTCACCCAATCGTCCTGATCAGCAGAGACAAAACACCTCAAATAAGCCTCCAACGTCTGATTGGTTCGCTACGTCTGTCCATTAGTCTGAGGATGGAAAGCAGACGAAAACGACAAATCAATGCCCATCCTACTACAAAAGGATCGCCAGAACCTGGAAACGAACTGGGATCCTCTGTCTGACACAATATTCTCAGGGATGCCGTGCAAACGAACCACGTTCTGGAAAAACACAGGAACCAGATCGGAAGAGGAAGGCAGCTTAGGCAAGGGAACCAAATGGACCATCTTGGAGAAGCGATCACATATCACCCAGATAACGGACATGCCCTGAGATAGCGGAAGATCAGAAATGAAATCCATGGAGATATGTGTCCAAGGTCTCTTCGGGACAGGCAAGGGCAAGAGCAAACCGCTGGCACGAGAACAGCAAGGCTTAGCTCGAGCACAAGTCCCACAGGACTGCACAAATGACCGCACATCCCTTGACAAGGAAGGCCACCAAAAGGACCTGGCCACCAGATCTCTGGTGCCAAAAATTCCCGGGTGACCTGCCAACACCGAGGAATGAACCTCGGAAATGACTCTGCTGGTCCACTTATCCGGGACAAACAGTCTGTCAGGTGGACAAGACTCAGGCCTATCAGCCTGAAATCTCTGCAACACACGTCGCAGATCCGGAGAAATAGCTGACAAGATAACTCCATCTTTAATATTACCAACAGGATCAGCGACTCCAGGAGCATCAGGCACAAAGCTCCTAGAAAGAGCATCGGCCTTCACATTCTTTGAACCTGGTAAATACGAGACAACAAAATCAAAGCGGGAGAAAAACAATGACCAGCGGGCCTGTCTCGGATTAAGGCGTTTAGCAGACTCGAGATACATCAGATTTTTGTGATCAGTCAAGACCACCACACGATGCTTAGCACCCTCGAGCCAATGACGCCACTCCTCAAATGCCCATTTCATGGCCAACAACTCCCGATTGCCCACATCATAATTTCGCTCGGCAGGCGAAAACTTCCTAGAGAAAAAGGCACAAGGTTTCATAACAGAGCAACCAGGGCCTCTCTGCGACAAAACGGCCCCTGCCCCAATCTCCGAAGCATCCACCTCAACCTGAAAGGGAAGTGAGACGTCAGGCTGGCACAAAACAGGCGCCGAAGTAAACCGGCGTTTCAACTCCTGGAAAGCCTCCACGGCAGCAGGAGCCCAGTTAGCTACATCGGAGCCCTTCTTGGTCATATCCGTCAAAGGTTTCACAATGCTAGAAAAATTAGCAATAAAACGACGGTAGAAGTTAGCGAAGCCCAAGAACTTCTGAAGACTCTTAACTGACGAGGGCTGAGTCCAATCAAGAATAGCTCGGACCTTGACTGGGTCCATCTCCACAGCAGAAGGGGAAAAAATGAACCCCAAAAAGGGAACCTTCTGTACACCAAAGAGACACTTTGAGCCCTTGACAAACAAAGAATTTTCACGCAAAATTTTAAAGACCAACCTGACCTGCTCCACATGCGAATCCCAATTATCAGAAAAAACCAAAATATCATCCAGATAAACAATCAAAAATTTATCCAGATACTTCCGGAAAATGTCATGCATAAAGGACTGAAAAACTGAAGGCGCATTGGAGAGCCCAAAAGGCATCACCAAGTACTCAAAATGACCTTCGGGCGTATTGAATGCGGTTTTCCATTCATCACCTTGCTTAATGCGCACAAGGTTGTACGCACCACGAAGGTCTATCTTGGTGAACCACTTGGCACCCTTAATCCGGGCAAACAAGTCAGACAACAGCGGTAAAGGATACTGAAATTTGACAGTGATCTTATTTAAAAGCCGATAATCAATGCAAGGTCTCAAAGATCCGTCCTTTTTTGCCACAAAAAAGAATCCCGCACCAAGAGGGGAAGAAGACGGACGAATATGTCCTTTCTCCAGAGACTCCTTGATATATGAACGCATAGCGGTATGTTCAGGTACCGACAGATTAAACAGTCTTCCCTTAGGAAACTTACTGCCTGGGATCAAATCTATAGCACAGTCACAGTCCCTATGAGGAGGCAGTGCACTGGACTCAGACTCACTGAAGACATCCTGATAATCAGACAAATACTCCGGAACTTCCGAAGGCGTAGAAGAAGCAATAGACACAGGCAGGGAATCCCCATGAATACCACGACAGCCCCAACTTGAGACTGACATAGCCTTCCAGTCCAGGACTGGATTATGGGTCTGTAACCATGGCAGCCCTAAAACAACCAAATCATGCATTTTATGTAAAACCAGGAAACGTATCACCTCGCGGTGTTCAGGAGTCATGCACATGGTAACCTGTGTCCAATACTGCGGTTTATTTGCTGCCAATGGTGTAGCATCAATACCCCTAAGAGGAATAGGATTTTCTAATGGTTCAAGGGTAAAACCACAGCGCTTAGCAAATGAGAGATCCATGAGACTCAGGGCAGCACCTGAATCTACAAACGCCATGACAGGATAAGATGACAGTGAGCAAATCAAAGTTACAGACAGAATAAATTTAGGTTGCAAATTACCAACGGTGACAGGACTAACAACCTTAGCTATACGTTTAGAGCATGCTGAGATAACATGTGTAGAATCACCACAGTAGTAGCACAAGCCATTCCGGCGTCTATGAATTTTCCGCTCATTTCTAGTCAGGATTCTATCACATTGCATTAAATCAGGTGTCTGTTCAGACAACACCATGAGGGAATTTGCGGTTTTTCTATCACATTGCACCGAATTAGGTGTCTGTTCAGACAACACCATGAGGGAATTTGCGGTTTTGCGCTCCCGCAACCGCCGGTCAATTTGAATAGCCAGTGCCATAGTATCATTCAGACCTGTGGGAATGGGAAAACCCACCATAACATTCTTAATGGCTTCAGAAAGGCCATTTCTAAAATTAGCGGCCAGTGCACACTCGTTCCAATGTGTCAGCACGGACCATTTCCGAAATTTTTGGCAATACACTTCAGCCTCGTCCTGCCCCTGAGACATAGCCAGCAAGGCCTTTTCTGCCTGAATCTCAAGATTGGGTTCCTCATAAAGTAAACCGAGCGCCAGAAAAAACGCATCAAGATCAGCCAATGCCGGATCTCCTGGCGCCAGTGAAAAAGCCCAATCCTGAGGGTCGCCCCGTAAGAACGAAATAACAATTTTTACTTGCTGAGCAGAATCTCCAGATGAACAGGGTCTCAGGGACAAAAACAATTTACAATTATTCACGAAATTCCTAAACTTAAACCTGTCTCCGGAAAACAGTTCAGGAATCGGTATTTTAGGTTCTGACCTAGGATTTCTGATAACATAGTCTTGTATGCCCTGCACACGAGCAGCCAGCTGGTCCACACTTGTAATCAAGGTCTGGACATTCATGTCTGCAGCAAGCATAGCCACTCTGAGGTAAAGGGGAAGAAGAAAAAAAAAAAAAAAAAAACTCAGAATCTTCTTTCTTATAATCCCTCTTCTGCAATGCATTAAACATTTAATACTGGCCTGGCAAACTGTTATGACCCCAATGGCGAGGGTCTCAGAGGAACGTGGAAGTCTGCAGAATACAAAATCCAGCTCATAGGGCAGTGGTAACTGGGTTGACCATATATCTACTCCTAACGCCAACACTAGAAGTAGCCGGGGATCATTCCTACGTTGATTCTAGATGACACGCGCCAGCCGGAGAATCTAGCTACCCCTAGTAGAGGAAAACAAAGACCTTTCTTGCCTCCAGAGAAGGGGACCCCAAAGCAGGATAGAAGCCCCCCACAAATAATGACGGTGAGGTAAGAGGAAATGACAAACACAGAAATGAATCAGGTTTAGCACAGAGAGGCCCGCTTACTGATAGCAGAATAAAGAAAGGTAACTTATATGGTCAACAAAAACCCTATCAAAATCCACACTGGAAATTCAAGAACCCCCGAACCGTCTAACGGTCCGGGGGGAGAACACCAGCCCCCTAGAGCTTCCAGCAAAGGTCAGGATATAGATTTGGAACAAGCTGGACAAAAATACAAAACCAAAACAAATAGCAAAAAGCAAAAGGCAGACTTAGCTGATATAACTGGAACCAGGATCAGTAGACAAGAGCACAGCAGACTAGCTCTGATAACTACGTTGCCAGGCATTGAACTGAAGGTCCAGGGAGCTTAAATAGCAACACCCCTAACTAACGACCCAGGTGCGGATAAAAGGAATGACAGAAAAACCAGAGTCAAAAAACTAGTAACCACTAGAGGGAGCAAAAAGCAAATTCACAACAGGGCTCCCTGCGTGCTTCATTGAGACCCTCGGAGCAACGTGATGTGATCGCGTTGCTCCGAGGGTCTCCTACCTCCTTCTCCCTGCAGGCCCCAGATCCAAAATGGCCACGGGGCTGCTTCCGGGTCCTGCAGAGAGGTGGCTTACAAGCGCCTGCTCAGAGCAGGCGCTGGTAAGCCAGGAGCACTGCCTGTCAGATCGCTGATCTGACACAGTGCTGTGCAAAGTGTCAGATCAGTGATCTGACACTGTAGTGTGATATCCCCCCTGGGGCAATGTAAAAAAGTAAAAAAAAAGACATTTACATGTGTTAAAAAGAAAAAAAAAAAAACCTAAATAAAGAAAAAATAAATATATTGTTCCAATAAATACATTTCTTTATCTAAATAATAAAAAAAACAATAAAAGTACACATATTTAGTATTGCCGCATCCGTAACGACCTGACCTATAAGACTGTCCCACTAGTTAACCCCTTCAGTGAACACCGTCACAAAAAAAACGAGGCAAAAAGCAACGCTTTATTATCATACCGCCGAACAAAAAGTGGAATAATATGTGATAAAAAAAAGAATATAAATATCCATGGTACCGCTGAAAACGTCATCTTCTCCCGCAAAAAACGAGCCACCATACAGCATCATCAGCGAAAATATAAAAAAGTTATAGTCCTCAGAATAAAGCGATGCAAAAATAATTATTTTTCATATAAAATAGTTTTTATCGTATAAAAGTGCCAAAACATAAAAAATTATATAAATAAGGTATCGCTGTAATCGTACTGACCCGAAGAATAAAACTGCTTTATCAATTTTACCAAACGCGGAACGGTATAAACGTAAACGCCCCCCCCCCCGCCCCCCAAAAGAAATTCATGAATAGCTGGTTTTTGGTCATTCTGCCTCACAAAAATTGAAATGAAAAGCGATCAAAAAATGTCACGTGCCCGAAAATGGTTCCAATAAAAACGTCAAATCGTCCCGCAAAAAACAAGACCTCACATGACTCTGTGGACCAAAATATTGAAAAATTATAGCTCTCAAATTGTGGAGACGCAAAAACTATTTTTTGCAATAAAAAGCGTCTTTTAGTGTGTGACAACTGCCAATCATAAAAATCCACTAAAAAACCCGTTATAAAAGTAAATCAAACCCCCCTTCATCACCCCCTTAGTTAGGGAAAAATAATAAAATTTAAAAAATGTATTTATTTCCATTTTCCCATTAGGGTTAGGGTTAGGGCTAGGTTTGGGGCTAGAGTTAGGGCTAGGGTTAGGGTTGGGGCTTAAGTTAGGGTTGGGGCTAGGGTTAGGGTTGGGGCTAGGGTTAGGGTTGGTGCTGGGGTTGGGGCTAGGGTTAGGGTTGGGGTTAGGGTTGGGGCTAGGGTTGGGGTTGGGACTAGGGTTAGGGTTAAGGTTACAGTTAGGGTTGGGGCTAAAGTTAGGGTTAGGGTTGGGGCTAAAGTTAGGGTTAGGGTTGGGGCTAAAGTTAGGGTTAGAGTTGGGGCTAAAGTTAGGTTTTGGATTACATTTATGGTTGGGATTAGGGTTGGGATTAGGGTAAGGGGTGTGTCAGGGTTAGGGGTGTGGTTAGGGTTACTGTTGAGATTAGGGTTAGGGGTGTGTTTGGATTAGGGTTTCAGTTAGAATTGGGGGGTTTCCACTGTTTAGGCACATCAGGGGCTCTCCAAACGCGACATGGCGTCCGATCTCAATTCCAGCCAATTCTGCGTTGAAAAAGTAAAACAGTGCTCCTTCCCTTCCAAGCTCTCCCATGCGCCCAAACAGGGGTTTACCCCAACATATGGGGTATCAGCATACTCAGGACACATTGGACAACAACTTGTGGTGTCCAATTTCTCTTGTTACCCTTGAGAAAATACAAAACTGGGGGCTAAAATATAATTTTTGTGGAAAAAAAGGAATTTTTATTTTCACGGCTCTGCGTTATTAACTGCAGTAAAACATTTGGGGGTTCAAAGTTCTCACAACACATCTAGATACGTTCCTTGGGGGTCTAGTTTCCAATATGGGGTCACTTATGTTTTTTTTTTTACTGTTTAGGTACATCAGGGGCTCTGCAAATGTAGCGTGACGCCTGCAGACCAATCCATCTAAGTCTGCATTCCAAATGGCGCTCCTTCCCTACCGAGCTCTGCCATGCACCCAGACTCTGGCAGATGGCATTTCAACTCCTGTCTGTAGCTCGACAACCTATTGAGGACAAGTAATCTTAGAGTCCCCTGATGAACCCCCTGATAACAGATTACGGGGGAGAAACGCGTCGGGACAGCGTGAGCCGTTGTATTCACATGGATGCTCAAAGGGAATGCCCGAGGAGCAGAGAGCTAAGTGAATTATTCATATGAGTTATGACTTTTGAAGTATATGGTGCATGATTGGTACACTAAGCACTTTATCCACCTAGGCATAAGTTAATATATTTTTTTTGATATGGACATATTCCTTTAATTATGCTAATGGGAGGTATAGTTAACCTGTCTGTGTAACGTAGAAAGACAGTCCAGATCTAGTATTATCTAGATGGAACAATTGTAAGCTGTTGCAATAACCTCCTTGGTTAATCCATATAGGACAGCCTCGGTTTATTTAGGCTTGTTTGAGCCTGGTTACACTACATAACATCACTATAGTGGTATTAAAGCCTATAATTTGATAGGATTAGTGACAGCTAGAGGTTAGCATATACACAATAGTGCTTTATGTATTTATTATGGATCTAATCTGATCCATTTGTGGGTACGCCTTGTCTGTGATTATTAGGTTGGTAGGGACTACCTAGGGATATAAGGGACAGCCGTCGAGGAGCGGGGGCGCCTCATCGCATATTTAGGGTGCCAACCTCCGCTGGTAGGAAGGACATCAGACTTCAGGGCCTATTAGGGCCAGCAGAGGTATACTATATCCAACAATATTTTTCTTTTTTCAAATATTTTTTCATTTTTGATGAGTTTTTCTGGTTATTTTTTGAATTTTTTTCAGTTTTTCTACACTTGTGTTGGTTTTGGTATCATTGTAATACCGTCTGCACAAGATGGGTCAAAGTGCTCACCACACATCTAGAGAAGTTCCTTAGGGGGTCTACTTTCCAAAATGGTGTCAATTGTGGGGGGTTTCAATGTTAGGCACATCAAGGGCTCTCCAAACGCGACATGGCGTCCTATCTCAATTCCTGTCAATTTTGCATTGAAAAGTCAAATGGCGCTCCTTCCCTTCCGAGCTCTGCCATGCGCCCAAACGGTAGTTCCCCCCACATATCGAGTATCAGCATACTCAGGACAAATTGGACAACTTTTGGGGTCCAATTTCTCCTGTTACCCTTGGTAAAATACAAAACTGGGGGCTAAATATAATTTTTGTGGAAAAAAAAAATAATTTTTATTTTCACGGCTCTGCGTTATAAACTTCTGTGAAGCACTTAGTGGGTCAAAGTGCTTACCACACATCTAGATAAGTTCCTTAGGGGGCCTACTTTCCAAAATAGTGTCACTTGTGGGGGGTTTCAATGTTTAGGCACATCAGGGGCTCTCCAAACGTGACATGGCGTCCTATCTCAATTCCAGTCATTTTACATTTAAAAGTCAAATGGCGCTCCTTCCCTTCCGAGCTCTGCTGTTCGCCCAAACAGTGGTTTACCCCCACATATGGGGTATCAGCCTACTTAGGACAAGTTGTACAACAACATTTGGGGTCCAATTTCTCCTCTTACCCTTGGTAAAATAAAACAAATTGGAGCTGAAATAAATTTGTTGTGAAAAAAAATTAAATGTTCATTTTATTTTTTAAACGTTCCAAAAATTCCTGTGAAACACCTGAAAGGTTAATAGTCTTCTTGAATGTTGTTTTAAGCACCTTGAGGGGTGCAGTTTTTAGAATGGTGTCACACTTGGGTATTTTCTGTCATATAGACCCCTCAAAGTGACTTCAAAATGATGTGGTCCCTAAAAAAAAATGGTGTTGTAAAAATGAGAAATTGCTGGTCAACTTTTAACCCTTATAACTCCCTAACCCCAAAAAATTTTGGTTCCAAAACTGTGCTGATGTAAAGTAGACATGTGGGAAATGTTACTTATTAAGTATTTTGTGTGATATATCGCTGTGATTTAAGGGCATAAAAATTCAAATTTGGAAAATTGCAAAATTTTTGCCAAATTTCCATTTTTTTCACAAATAAACGCAGGTAATATCAAATAAATTTTACCACTATCATGAAGTGCAATATGCCACCAGAAAACAATGTCAGAATCATCAGGATCCGTAGAAGCGTTCCAGAGTTATAACCTCATAACGGGACAGTGGTCAGAATTGTAATAATTGGCCCGGTCATTAACGTGCAAACCACCCTTTGGGGTAAAGGGGTTAATACTGTATGAAACAATATATGGGGCCCATAATACTATATGGAGCACTATATGGTGCCCGTTATACTGTATGTAGCATTATGTGGTGCCCATAATACTGTATGGAGCACTATGTGGTGCCCATAATAATGTATGGAGCACTATGTGGTGCCCATAATACTGCATGGAGGACTATGTGGTGTCCATAATACTGTGTGGAGGACTATGTGGTGCCCATAATACTGTCTGGAGGACTATGTGGTACTCATAATACTATATAGACAACTATATGGTGCTCATAATACTGTATGGAGGACTCTGTGGTGCACATATTTCTGTATGGAGGACTATACTGTCTGGTCTAAAATGATAAGTCTGCAGTCATTCTGTGTGCTGTGCCCTGCGAGCATTGTCCAGTTTCTGAGCTATTCTAGAATTTACAATACATATCAATCATGTAATTTAAGAAGTAAGTGAACGCTTTGGCATTGTACTATGCCTACATTTCTTATCTGTGCATCATAAATCGTAGTATGTGTTAAAAGGGCTCTCTGAGACTTTTGCCTGGGGCCCACGAAAACCCAGAGCCGGCCCTGCCTCGGGCTCAATAGTAGAACTGACTCCAGGAGCCCACTCTAAAGTTCAATGCTCAAGATAAGTTCACACTTGTGTTCTAGTATTTGTTAGGAGGCTCAGTTGTAAGTTCCATTATATACAATGGAAGAAGAGGTACAAGATGCTGCACATTTTTTTCTGTTCAAAAGATGTACATCCTAACTCAACTAAATCAAAAAGACATAACTATATTCAATTGGTTCTGTCCACCACCATTTGTCTCTGTGTGTATGTGAGCAGGTTGCGGGATGCAGAAACGGACAGGAGATAGAGCAAGGGTTAAGGTTAACTTTACTGATACAGGGGTGTACTCCACGCAGGGAGGTGAAAGTAGAGGCAGGGGTATGGCAGGTGATAGGAGCACAATAAGTGTGCTGAGGGAGGTAATGAGGGAAAAAATGTAACAACTGTTCAATAAGGGTAAACTTATCAGTCTGACGGTGTCGTGACTGCAGAGTCTTAGGTTCTCACGGTGGTGCCAATGCGGTCGTCACGTGATGATTCTGGTGTCATCCTGCAGGCATTGATGATCTGGTTCCTGGCGATGGCGATGGGTCCTTGACGTCTTGTACGGGGTCCTGGGTCCAGGATGTGGGTTGAGGGTGAAGAGCGGTCTTCATCACTGCCGGGGGTCTTAACGCAGCTCGGTAGAAATAGGCTGGTGAGAAAGGGTACAGTTCTCGGTAAGTCACCTGGGGTTTCTTAGGCAGCACGCGTGCGTACTCTACAGGCCCGCAGCATCAGGTACCTGGTGTAGTGGGAGCTGACAGGCAGAATACAGTTCTCCGGTCACAGTCTTTGTAAGTCGCAGCAGGGATAATAAAGAGTGGGCCTGCACTGCCACGGTGCTCAGAGGACAGAGCACCAAACTTCCCCTGCCACACGCTTCATGTTCCCTCCAAGTCTCTCCTCCTATTTTCTCGCTCTCTCCCTTTTATGCTCCCCTGCTGTCCAGTGCAATGGTCGGTCCGGGTCTCTAAGCTTTCCCCCAGACAACAAAGGTGACAGTCCCGACTGTTCCGGACCCGGCGCAAGCAAGGTACCCTCGGTCTGGTGCCTCTTCTTACACTCTCCCTCTCCTTTTGCTCGCCATTCCATGGGCGCGAATTCTTGTAGTTTGCGTTGACATTCTTTTAGTCCTTGAACAATTTGTCACCAAATAAATTGGTCTTGTTTGTATCTGTTGGGGGGTATTCCGGCTGTGGCCCGTTCAGAGCGCCTTAAGTCAGAAGGTGTAGTTGAATCAGGTTGAGTAGTCGAGTTGGGCTGAACAGATGAGGGCGGGGATGCGCCCATTTCCAATGGAGCAACCACTTCAGGGACTTCAGAAACCTCAGGAATCTCGGCTCCAGGAACTTGTTCCTCTCTTAGATTTACAGGCAAGAGGTCACGCAACTCTTCTTCATAAATAGCAACGGCCGGAGGGAACATTTCAGAAGCACTTTTCTCTTTTCCAAATACGTCAGGATCTTTTGACAAACAAGGACATAGCATATTACGGTGAACTACCCTTCAGGTTTCATTTCATAGACGGGCCATTCCTGACTGATTCTCAGCCTCACCCGATACGGGTTTTTTCCCACCGATACTTCAGTTTGTCCCTAGGTTGCTTATCTCGGTCCCCGGCTTGAAGAGCTGACCCTTGCAGAGGAGCTGTCTGTGAATGCTCAAGTTCCCGAAACTTGGTCTGCACCAGGCGATGTAATGTCTGCAGATGGTGACAATGTTCTCGGACCCAGGTGGACACCCCCGTCCGTGGGTAGTCCTCCTCTGGACCCAACTCCAACTCGGTGATCTCCCTTCCTGGCCAGCCGAACAGCAGGGTATATGGGGTGTAACTGGTGGTGCGATGTACTCGATTGTTATACACTCACACTAACTCAGCTACAAATTCAGGACATCGGGCTTTTCGGTCTTCCTCTAGTGTCCTCAACATTTGGATAAGAGTCTAATTGAACCATTCACAGGCTCCATTTCCCTGAGGGTGATAAGGCGGCGTCTGAGATTTTTCGATCTGATACAGGCGATGCAGTTTCTCCATTACTCGTCCTAAAAAACAGACACCTTGATCAGAGTGGATTCTTTTCGGGCAGCCGTACACTTGAATGAAATTTTTGCAGATGGCATGTGCTGCTGATTTGGTAGTTTGTTCCTGGGTCAGAGTCACAATTGGCGAACTTAGTGAAGTGGTCCGTCATTACTATACAATGCTCATATCCTTGGTGGGTCGGACCTATTGTCAGATTATCTATCATCAATACTTTGACAGGAGCAAAGTCACAATGGTCTGTGTGAGAGCTCTCTGCTTTGCTAATTCGCAGCTTCTACATTGCCGACAGGCCTCTTCCACCATGGCTTTTAGGCGAGGATGGTAAACTAGCTTTTGCTGCCACTGAAACATCTTCTCTTGACCGAAGTGGACTCCTCTCTCATGTGCTTCTGTGGCCACCTTAAGGTACCGTCACACTAAACGACTTTATAACGATATCGCTAGCGATCCGTGACGTTGCAGCGTCCTCGCTAGCGATATCGTTTAGTTTGACACGCAGCAGCGATCAGGATCCTGCTGTGATATCGCTGGTCGGAGCTAGAAGTCCAGAACTTTATTTGGTCGTCAGGTCGGCGTGTATCGTCGTGTTTGACAGTAAAAGCAACGATGCCAGCAATGTTAAACATGGAGCTAACGACCTGTGAGAACGATAAGTGAGTCACCGTTACGTCACAGGATCGCTCCTGCATCGTTCTGGAGCTGCTGTGTTTGACATCTCTACAGCGACCTAAACAGCGACGCTGCAGCGATCGGATCGTTGTCTATATCGCTGCAGCGTCGCTTAGTGTGACGGTACCTTTAGGCAGCAGTGCCTCGGGGATCACCACCTGCCAGGTGACTCCCAGTTCCTGTTGCAACTGACTCTTTCGATACAATAGTCCATTCTTCAGTTGAAGCCCTTCCCACTGTCGAAGGATCTGCAGAGTCCCAGGGGACAGGGCATTTCTCTCTTTTTGAGTGGGAAGTTATTTCAGAGTTACCCACTGTCTCATTTGAGCAAGTTCCCCATCTTCTTGTTGTAACCGGATCCTCTCATCACGGGACCATCCCAGTATGCATTCCCGAGTCACTGTCTGTACCTGTTCCTGCGTGGCTGCCAATGTCCTGGCAAAATCTCAGAACTCAGGGACCTCTTCAGCTTCCAGCTCTTCGTCATGGTTGGGCCCAGACTTTCTGTGCATCACTCTGGATAAAGGCATTGGCGTGAGTATTCTCAGCTCCTCTCTTGTAAGTTATTTTATATCGAAACGTCGCAGTACAAGCCACCCAGCGCTGCTCCAGGGTCCCAAGTTTTGCGTTTTCCAGATGGGCCAAGGGGTTATTATCACTGCGCACCAGGACTTCAGAACCAGACAAGTACTTCACAAACTTCTCAGTAATGACCCACACCAACAGCTCCAGCTTAAATGAACTGTAATTGTCCGGATTCCATTCAGAGTCATGTAAGAACTGGCTTGCGTAGACGATTACCCATTCTGTTCCATCTTGAATCTGAGACAACACAGCTCCAAGTCCATGCAGGCTTCTATCAATGTGGACAATAAACGGCTGGAAGTAGTCTGCATAGGCCAACACTGGTGCCTCAGTCAAAGCCATCTTCAAGGCTCAAAATGCTTTCTCCTCGAATTCTCCCCATGAAATAGTCCTGTTCTTCTCACCAGATGGCACCCCTTTCAACAGTTCCAGCAACGGATTCACAATGCGAGTGAAGTTCTTTACGAATCGCCGATAATACCCGGTGAGCCCCAGGAAGTCCCGTACATCTATCACAGTTTCTGGGGTAGGCCAATCCTGTACTGCAGAAATCTTCTCACGGGATGGTCTCACTCCCTCTGCAGAGAAGACATGTCCCAAGTAGGGTTGAGCGAAACGGGTCGATCATTTTCAAAAGTCGCCGACTTTTGGCTAAGTCGGCGTCTCATGAAACCCGATCCGACCCCTGTGCTTGTCGGCCATGCGGTACGCGACTTTCGCGCCAAAGTCGCGTTTCAATGACGCGAAAAGCGCCATTTCTCAGCCAATGAAGGTGAACGCAGAGTGTGGGCAGCGTGATGACATAGATCCTGGTCCCCACCATCTTAGAGAAGGGCATTGCAGTGATTGGCTTGCTGTCTGCGGCGTCACAGGGGCTATAAAGGGGCGTTCCCGCCGACCGCCATCTTACTGCTGCTGATCTGAGCTTAGGGACAGGTTGCTGCCGCTTCGTCAGAAGCAGGGAGAGCGTTAGGCAGGGTCCACTAACCACCAAACCGCTTGTGCTGCAGCGATTTCCACTGTCCAACACCACCTTCGGTGTGCAGGGACTGTGGAAGCTATTTTTTTTTTTTTTTCCCCTCAGCGCTGTAGCTCATTGGGCTGCCCTAGAAGGCTCCGTGATAGCTGTATTGCTGTGTGTACGCCACTGTGGAAACCAACTGCTTTTTTCAAAGCACATATCCTCTTGTTCCTTCCTTTCTGCACAGCTATCTTTTTTGTTTGTCCACACTTTTTATTTAATTTGTGCATCAGTCCACTCCTATTGCTGCCTGCCATACCTGGCTTACATTACTGCAGGGAGATAGTAATTGTAGGACAGTTTTTTTTTTTTTTTTGTTTTTTTTTTGTGGGAGATTAAGATTGGCATTTCTGCTACAGTGCCATCCCTGTGTGTGCCATCTCTCACTGAGTGGGCCATGGAAAGCCTATTTATTTTTTCCGTGATTTGTGTTCTAAAATCTACCTCAACACAAAAACACTACATCAATCAGTGGGAGAAAAATATTGGCCTCAGTCAGGGCTTGTGTGCCACTGCTGTGTGTGCTATCTCTCATTCAGTGGGCTATAGCAAGCCTATTTTTTTTTTTTTTTTTTTAATATTATTTGGTTTCTAAAGTCTCCCTGAAAAAAAAAAAAAACCTAAAAAAACAGTGGGAGAGTAATATTGCCCTTTCAGCTTGTGTGCCAGTCTTGACTCCTGGGTGTGCCACCTCTCTCCCTCTCATTCAGTGGGCCATAGAAAGCCTATTTATTTTTTTTTTTAAATATTATTGGGTTTCTAAAGTCTCCCTGAAAAAACAAAAAATACATAAAAAAACAGTGGGAGAGTAATATTGCCCTTTCAGCTTGTGTGCCAGTCTTGACTCCTGGGTGTGCCACCTCTCTCCCTTTCATTCAGTGGGCCATAGAAAGCCTATTTATTTTTTCCGTGATTTGTGTTCTAAATTCTACCTCAACACAAAAACACTACATCAATCAGTGGGAGAAAAATATTGGCCTCAGTCAGGGCTTGTGTGCCACTGCTGTGTGTGCTATCTCTCATTCAGTGGGCTATAGCAAGCCTATTTTTTTTTTTTTTTTTTTTTAATATTATTTGGTTTCTAAAGTCTCCCTGAAAAAAAAAAAAAAACCTAAAAAAACAGTGGGAGAGTAATATTGCCCTTTCAGCTTGTGTGCCAGTCTTGACTCCTGGGTGTGCCACCTCTCTCCCTCTCATTCAGTGGGCCATAGAAAGCCTATTTATTTATTTTTTTAATATTATTTGGTTTCTAATTCTCCCTGAAAAAAAAAAAAAAAACCTAAAAAAACAGTGGGAGAATAATATTGCCCTTTCAGCTTGTGTGCCAGTCTTGACTCCTGGGTGTGCCACCTCTCTCCCTCTCATTCAGTGGGCCATAGAAAGCCTATTTATTTTTTTTTTTAAAATATTATTGGGTTTCTAAAGTCTCCCTGAAAAAACAAAAAATACATAAAAAAACAGTGGGAGAGTAATATTGCCCTTTCAGCTTGTGTGCCAGTCTTGACTCCTGGGTGTGCCACCTCTCTCCCTTTCATTCAGTGGGCCATAGAAAGCCTATTTATTTTTTCCGTGATTTGTGTTCTAAATTCTACCTCAACACAAAAACACTACATCAATCAGTGGGAGAAAAATATTGGCCTCAGTCAGGGCTTGTGTGCCACTGCTGTGTGTGCTATCTCTCATTCAGTGGGCTATAGCAAGCCTATTTTTTTTTTTATTTTTTTTTTTAATATTATTTGGTTTCTAAAGTCTCCCTGAAAAAAAAAAAAACCTAAAAAAACAGTGGGAGAGTAATATTGCCCTTTCAGCTTGTGTGCCAGTCTTGACTCCTGGGTGTGCCACCTCTCTCCCTCTCATTCAGTGGGCCATAGAAAGCCTTTTTTTTTTTTGGTTTTTTTAATATTATTTGGTTTCTAAAGTCTCCCTGAAAAAAACAAAAAAAACATAAAAAACAGTGGGAGAGTAATATTGCCCTTTCAGCTTGTGCGCCAGTCTTGACTCCTGGTTGTGCCACCTCTCTCTCTCTAATTGTGGGCCATAGAAAGCCTTTTTTTTTTTTTTTTTTTAATATTATTTGGTTTCTAAAGTCTCCCTGAGAAAAAAAAATAAATAAATTAGGTGGGAGATTAATATTGACATTAGTGCTTGAGTGACAGTCCTGCGTGTGTGTCATCTCTGTGATTTTGTGCCACAGAAAACAGAGTGTGTAACATTGTGCCTGATTTTCCTTGTGGTCTCACCAACCTGTTAAGGGATATTGAAATCATACTGAAGTTATAGCTCACCGTGTAAGTTGTTTGACAGCAACAAATAAAGTTACTTTGGTTAAGATTTTAAAACAATGAGGAAGTCTGGTGCAAGAGGTCGTCGTGGGCATTCATTGTCAGCTGGTAATGATGGTAGTGGTAGTGGAGCATCAGGTGGTCGTGGGGATAAAAATATTCCACCTAAGTCTGGAGCTGTGGAGCCAGTTTCGTCGTCAGGCTACACAAGGCCTCGAACGCTCTCTTTTCTGGGAGTAGGAAAACCGCTTTTAAAGGCGGAGCAGCAACAGCAAGTTTTGGCTTACATTGCAGACTCAGCCTCTAGCTCTTTTGCCTCCTCTTCCGAAACTGGTAAATGTAAAAGCAGCGCGTCGCTTGTGGATGTTCACGGTCAGGGACAAGTCGCTTCCTTGTCCTCCTCAGCAAAAACTACAACAAGAGAGAAGGATGCAGCAGGCGACACAACGGGTCACTCCATGGAGCTCTTTACACATACCGTCCCTGGCTTAGAAAGTGAAACATTTAACAGGCCATGCCCATTACAAGTATATTCTGACATGGAGTGCACTGATGCACAGCCACAGCCAGAGTACTATGCTGCTCCTTTGACTCAGACCACCACATTGCCCTCTCAGGGTACAGATCCACAATCAGACCCTGATGAGACTATGTTGCCCCGCCACGAACGCTATACCACCGACCGACACAGTGACACAGACGAAGTTGCACACGAGCTCGAAGAGGAGGTAATAGATGACCCAGTTATTGACCCCGATTGGCAGCCATTGGGGGAACAGGGTGCAGGCGGCAGTAGTTCAGAAGCGGAGGTGGAGGAGGGGCCGCAGCAGGCATCAACATCGCAACAGGTTCCATCTGCCGGGCCCGTATCTGGACCAAAACGCGTGTCAAAGCCAAAACCTGTTGGAGCACAGCGTTGCCATCCGGTTAAAGCTCAGTCTGCAATCCCTGAAAAGGGATCCGAGTCTAGGAAGAGTGCAGTCTGGCATTTTTTTAAACAACATCCAACTGATCAGCGCAAAGTCATCTGTCAAAAATGTTCAACTAGCTTAAGCAGAGGTCAGAATCTGAAAAGTCTAAATACTAGTTGCATGCATAGACACTTAACCACCATGCATTTTCAAGCCTGGACTAACTACCAAACGTCCCTCAAGGTTGTAGCACCCTCGGCCAATGAAGCTAGTCAGCAACGCAACATCCCTTCCGTCACTGTAAGGCCACCATTTTCCGCACCACCGGCAGTATCTGTGCAGGTTTCTTTGCCAGCCAAAAGCAGTCAGGGTCAGGGAATCACCAGTTTTGTAGGAGGAAATATTGCATCTAGGGCACCGGCGGAAACAATACCGTCTCCAACCGTCTCTCAGTCTGCCATGTACACCGGCACACCCGAAAGTTCCACGATCTCCAGCTCTCCAGTCCAGCTCACCCTACATGAGACTCTGGTTAGAAAAAGGAAGTACTTATCCTCGCATCCGCGTACACAGGGTTTTAACGCCCACATAGCTAGACTAATCTCGTTAGAGATGATGCCCTACCGGTTAGTTGAAAGCGAAGCTTTCAAAGCCCTGATGGAGTACGCTGAACCACGATACGAGCTACCCAGTCGACACTTTTTTTCCAGAAAAGCCATCCCAGCCCTGCACCAGCATGTTAAACAGCGCATCGTCCATGCACTCAGGCAATCTGTGAGTACAAAGGTGCACCTGACTACAGATGCATGGACCAGTAGGCATGGCCAGGGACGTTATGTGTCCATCACGGCACACTGGGTGAATGTGGTGGATGCAGGGTCCACAGGCGACATCAATTTAGGGACAGTTGTGCCTAGCCCACGGTCTAGGAAACAGTTGGCTGTAGGCGTTCGCACCCCCTCCTCCTCCTCCTCCTCGTCCTCCTGCAGAAGCTACAGCTCTTCCACAGAACGCAGTCTGCCAACCACTCCATCGGCAGATGACACTGTTGCACACCAGTTGTCCCATTATGGGCCAGCTACTGCCAAGCGTCAGCAGGCTGTATTGGCTATGAAGTGCTTGGGCGACAATAGACACACCGCGGAAGTTCTGTCCGAGTTCTTGCAACAAGAAACGCAGTCGTGGCTGGGCACAGTAGATCTTGAGGCAGGCAAGGTAGTGAGTGATAACGGAAGGAATTTCATGGCTGCCATCTCCCTTTCCCAACTGAAACACATTCCTTGCCTGGCTCACACCTTAAACCTGGTGGTGCAGTGCTTATTGAAAACTTATCCTGGGTTCTCCGACCTGCTCCTCAAAGTGCGTGCACTTTGCTCACATATCCGACGTTCGCCTGTACACGCCAGCCGTATGCAGACCTATCAGCGGTCTTTGAACCTTCCCCAGCATCGCCTAATCATAGACGTTGCAACAAGGTGGAACTCAACACTGCACATGCTTCAGAGACTGTGCGAACAGAGGCGTGCTGTTATTTATTTGTGGGAGGATACACGGGCAGGCAGTAGGATGGCAGACATGGAGTTGTCAGGTGTGCAGTGGTCTAAGATACAAGACATGTGTCAAGTCCTTCAGTGCTTTGAGGAATGCACACGGCTGGTTAGTGCAGACAACGCCGTAATAAGCATGAGCATCCCCCTAATGCGTCTGCTGATGCAAAGTTTGACGCACATAAAGGAGCAGGCGTCTGCACCAGAGGAAGAGGAAAGCCTTGATGACAGTCAGCCATTGTCTGGTCAGGGCAGTGTACAGGACGAGGTAGCGGGCGAAGAGGAGGTGGAGGACGAGGAGGATGATGGGGATGAGTATATTTTTAATGCCGAACCTTTCCCGGGGGCACAGGAATTTGGTTGCGTGTCACGGCCGGGTTCTGGTTTTTTGAGGGACACAAGTGACGTAGATTTGCCTGCAACTGCCCCTCAACCAATCACAACCGGAGATTTGACAACTGGAACTTTGGCCCACATGGCGGATTATGCCTTACGTATCCTAAAAAGGGACACACGCATTACGAAAATGATGAACGATGACGATTACTGGTTGGCCTGCCTCCTTGATCCACGCTATAAAGGCAAATTGCAAAATATTATGCCACATGAGAACTTGGAACTAATATTAGCAACCAAACAATCAACTCTTGTTGACCGTTTGCTTCAGGCATTCCCAGCACACAGCGCACGTGATCGTTCTCACACGAGCTCCAGGGGGCAGCAGACTAGGAGTGTTAGGGGTGCACACATCAGAAGTGGCGTTGGACAGAGGGGTTTTCTGACCAGATTGTGGAGTGATTTTGCTATGACCGCAGACAGTACAGGTACTGCTGCATCAATTGAAAGTGACAGGAGACAACATTTGTCCAGTATGGTTACTAACTATTTTTCATCCCTTATCGATGTTCTCCCTCAACCGTCATTCCCATTTGATTACTGGGCCTCCAAATTAGACACCTGGCCAGAATTGGCAGAATATGCATTGCAGGAGCTTGCTTGCCCGGCAGCAAGTGTACTATCAGAAAGAGTATTCAGTGCTGCAGGTTCAATATTAACCGAAAAAAGGACTCGTCTGGCTACCCAAAATGTTGACGATCTAACATTCATTAAAATGAACCACAACTGGATTTCGAAATCTTTTGCCCCACCTTGCCCGGCCGACACCTAGCTTTCCTATGAAAAGCTCTTGCCTGTGAATTACTTTTCTAATGTCTAATTTGCTGCAGCTGATTGTACAGCATACGACATGTTTACACCTCCCTAAATGGCAAAACTCCCCACACGGGGCCGTGGTATCGCGACTTGGCGCAAGCACCCGTGAGACTGCTGTTTGTCTGAAGAGGTGGGTGTGCTCGCTTTTGGTTGACGGCATTGCTACTGGGTCCCTCATAGTACAATGTAGTGTCTCTGGCGGTGGTGGTGCGCACCCAACGTCAGACACACCGTTGTAACATGAGGGGCCCTGGGGCGGTCCCGCCGGCCTCAAGAGAGTTCCCCCCTACCCCAGCTCAAAATGTGCTCTACCACGTGCAAAATTATGTCGCACAGCTCCACCAATCTTTAGTCTATTCGCTGACATCATTCAATGTCTGGCACTGACAATACAAATTTGTAGACATCTATGATGCAACTTAAAGTAGTCTGTGTCTGTGTCCTATATTGGCACCATTAAATAGTTACTGCCAAATTACTATGTCAGAAACTCAGTAGATGAGCCCACCCCTGTACCTAAGTATGCCACCTTTTTTTTTTGTTTTGGTTGTTTTGCGAGACATTAACATCTATTTATATTTTGGGAGTACTGGGACAGACACTCCTTGCACTACTCCTCCACTCACCACCAAGCTGCCTGTGTATCCATGTAACCGCTGTAAAACTGCCATGAGCCTATTGTTTGTTATTTTAGGCCTTTGATAGCCTGTCTGCGGCCCCTACTTGCAATACTCCTCCACTGACCACCAAGCTGCCTGCCCGTGTATCCATGTAACCGCTGTAAAACTGCCATGAGCCTATTGTTTGTTATTTTAGGCCTTTGATAGCCTGTCTGCGGTCCCTACTTTAAATACTCCTCCACTGACCACCAAGCTGCCTGCCCGTGTATCCATGTAACCGCTGTGAAACTGCCATGAGCCTATTGTTTGTTATGTTAGGCCTTTGATAGCCTGTCTGCGGTCCCTACTTTAAATACTCCTCCACTGACCAGACCACTGCTGCCCGTGTACCCCTGGAACCAATTATAAAGTGCCTACAGCCAGCCCATTTTCTTATGTTAGGCCTTTGAAGCCTGTCTGCGGTCCCTACTTTAAATACTCCTCCACTCACCACCACCAAGCTGCCTGCCCGTGTATCCATGTAACCGCTGTGAAACTGCCATGAGCCTATTGTTTGTTATGTTAGGCCTTTGATAGCCTGTCTGCGGTCCCTACTTTAAATACTCCTCCACTGACCAGACCACTGCTGCCCGTGTACCCCTGGAACCAATTATAAAGTGCCTACAGCCAGCCCATTTTCTTATGTTAGGCCTTTGAAGCCTGTCTGCGGTCCCTACTTTAAATACTCCTCCACTGACCAGACCACTGCTGCCCGTGTACCCCTGGAACCAATTATAAAGTGCCTACAGCCAGCCCATTTTCTTATGTTAGGCCTTTGAAGCCTGTCTGCGGTCCCTACTTTAAATACTCCTCCACTGACCACCAAGCTGCCTGCCCGTGTATCCATGTAACCGCTGTAAAACTGCCATGAGCCTATTGTTTGTTATTTTAGGCCTTTGATAGCCTGTCTGCGGTCCCTACTTTAAATACTCCTCCACTGACCACCAAGCTGCCTGCCCGTGTATCCATGTAACCGCTGTAAAACTGCCATGAGCCTATTGTTTGTTATTTTAGGCCTTTGATAGCCTGTCTGCGGCCCCTACTTGCAATACTCCTCCACTGACCACAATGCTGCCTGGAGTGCCTGCCTGTGTATCCATGTAACCGATGTAAAACTGCCATGACTGCCTACTGTTTGTTATTTTAGGCCTTTGATAGCCTGTCTGCAGCCCCTACTTGCAATACTCCTCCACTGACCACACCAATGCTGCCCGTGTACCCCTGGAACCTATTTAAAAGTTCATAGAGCCTAGTTATATATTTTATTTACTATTAATAAGGCCATGATGGACTACGCTGTACCACGCTACAAGCTAACCAGTCGACACTTCTTTTGCGAGAAAAGCCATCCCAACCCTCCACCAGCATGTAGAAGACCGCATTG
Organism: Ranitomeya variabilis; assembly: GCF_051348905.1. Taxonomy (NCBI): domain Eukaryota; kingdom Metazoa; phylum Chordata; class Amphibia; order Anura; family Dendrobatidae; genus Ranitomeya; species Ranitomeya variabilis. The sequence goes on along the minus strand of NC_135236.1, from coordinate 411,161,039 downwards.
TCCATGCACTCTGGCAATCTGTGAGTACAAAGGTGCACCTGACAACAGACGCATGGACCTGTAGGCATGGCCACGGAAGATTACGTGTCCATTACGGCGCAATGGGTTAATGTGGTGGATGCATGGTCCACAGGGGACAGCCTACTAAGTCTGTCTGCAGTCCCTAATTCAAATTGTCCTCCACTGTCTAAATCGGAACTTCCACCTTCTGGCTTTCGGCCTATAGTATCAGAAATTAAACTGCATTTGGCCTTCAACTTTGGTTAGGGCCTACTAACGGCTTCTGCCCCTCCCTGGTGTTGCCCTCAACTAAATAAAGCTGAGCTTCAACCTTCTGGTCCAAATTACCATTTTGAAAAATGCAATAGGCTTTTCAGGCCTACTAAAGGTGTCTGTCTGTGTGCCCCTCCCTGGTGTTGTCCTCAACTAAATAAAGCTGAGCTTCAACCTTCCGGCTCTCATTATGTGGTTTTAAAAAAAAAAATGGTGGTTAGGGCCTACTAACGGCTTCTGCCCCTCCCTGGTGTTGCCCTCAACTAAATAAAGCTGAGCTTCAACCTTCTGCTCCAAATTACCATTTTGAAAAATGCAATAGGCTTTTCAGGCCTACTAAAGGTGTCTGTCTGTGTGCCCCTCCCTGGTGTTGTCCTCAACTAAATAAAGCTGAGCTTCAACCTTCCGGCTCTCATTATGTGGTTTTAAAAAAAAAAATGGTGGTTAGGGCCTACTAACGGCTTCTGCCCCTCCCTGGTGTTGTCCTCAACTAAATAAAGCTGAGCTTCAACCTTCCGGCTCTCATTATGTGGTTTTAAAAAAAAAAATGGTGGTTAGGGCCTACTAACGGCTTCTGCCCCTCCCTGGTGTTGCCCTCAACTAAATAAAGCTGAGCTTCAACCTTCTGCTCCAAATTACCATTTTGAAAAATGCAATAGGCTTTTCAGGCCTACAAAAGGTGTCTGTCTGTGTGCCCCTCCCTGGTGTTGTCCTCAACTAAATAAAGCTGAGCTTCAACCTTCCGGCTCTCATTATGTGGTTTTAAAAAAAAAAATGGTGGTTAGGGCCTACTAACGGCTTCTGCCCCTCCCTGGTGTTGCCCTCAACTAAATAAAGCTGAGCTTCAACCTTCTGCTCCAAATTACCATTTTGAAAAATGCAATAGGCTTTTCAGGCCTACTAAAGGTGTCTAAAACAAAAAACGAAGAAAAACCGAAACAAAGTCCAAAATATGAATTATAAATTTTATTAAAATATATATAATATGATATAACAGTGGGAAAAATACCATAAAAGGAACATCACCAGGGACAAATAGTGAAATTAAATAAAACACCTAATGTGATAATTTATATATAAATAAATCTATACCCATGGGCAGGAAATTACATATAGCAGCCAGGAGAATAAATAAATAAATAAATAAACTTTAAAAAAATATATGAATATATATATATATGTGACTCAAAAAAGAATCTAAATTTGGAGATTTTAGTGGCAAATAATAGTGCTGGATCTAAGAATTATAAATTATATAATAATCATAGTGATATGGTCATAGTGACCGTGAAGATGAATTATCCAACAGAGGACGAATATATACAAAAGGAGGAAGCCACCTAATATTACCTGCTGCGTGAGCCAAATGGGGTAGAGGTCCCTGGGATGTGCCGAGCCCCGACGCGCGTTTCGGCGTCTGCCTTCGTCAGGGGGTGGCTACATCCAAGGGAAACCGAGTATTTATGTAATGGGCAACCAATGAGAGGGGGAGCGGGTGTGGAGTGACGCACGCTAGCATAGGAGGTCACAGGAAGGCGCCGGTCCACAAACCAATGTATCCCCGGCGCCGCGATCAGCTGACGCGACACAGGGGAACATGGGAGAGGGGGCGGAGCCAACCAGGACACTATGACAGCGCGCGTACCACCCGGCCCCCGGTCATTGGATGAGCGGGACCATGTGATGCCGCAGGTCCTGGAAGGGTAAAGAAACCCAAAACCATGTCTCCTATCATTGGGGAAGCGGGACCACGTGATGACGAAGGTCCTAGAAGGGTAAAGTAACCCTGACGACGTGAATATAAATATAAATATAAATATATGTGTACAATAAGGAGTGCAATGTGCTAAACAAAAGAAAAGTATATATAAATATGTATAAATATACACATATACATATAAAATATACAAAATACAAAAGGGGTGCTATATATAAATATAAATATAAATATAATACATAATATTATTATTGTGGAATAAATGATGCCTAGAAGATAAGAATAAAAACGTGCCTAATTAAAAATATAAAATTGAATAATACAAAATATGAGAAAATAAATAATTATTGATATAAATAAAGTGATTGCCAAGTGAAAATTGGCATACAAATACCGTTACAAAACCCAACAAATTATGTGCGAAAAGAATAAAATTAATACAAAAATAATATGTGTATATATGTATGAGGAGATGAAAGAAAAAGAAAAAGAAAAAGAAAAAGTAAGAAATAATAATAATAAATAAAGTAAAAATAAAAATAAAAATAAAAATAAAATAAAAAATAATATATAAAAAATAAAAAATAATTGATGAATAAAAAAAAATATATATATAAATAATGATGAATGAAAAAATAATAAATAAAAATAAAAATAAAAAATAAATAAATAGTATATAAAAAATGAATAAAAATAATAAATAAAAATAAAAATGCAAGTAATGAATAATGCGTGAAAGATTAAAAATAAAAAATTATTATAAATAAATACATATATACATACATACATACAATCATAATACAACCAATATATATACAAAAAAATAAAAAAAATAAAAAAAAAAAAATAAAAAAACAAAATAACTTCAAATAAGCAAAAAATATATATATATATATATATCGTGAATACTACATAGTCAGGGCATAAAAAGGACAAAAAATAGGACAAAAAATATATATATATATAAGCGACAGTATAATAGAAGGTAATGACACTTGGTTTATGCACTCCACAGTCCAATTTCTTCAATTGTGATCCACATCAACAAAAGACGGCAGTATGGCACACAACCAAAGTCCAAGAACACCCAAAAGGGGATCCACGACCACAAGAGACCCCAGTGGCAAAAGAAAATAAGAGAAAACTGAAAAGGAGAAAAGTGAAGAAAATCAAAGTAAGTACCATATTATATATATATAAATGATTAAAATATGACCAAAAGGAGACATTGAAATACATATAGATAATTAAAACCAAATATACAGGACCATATTTATTAGTATAATAGTACAAATTAAAAACCATAAAACCTTGGATGATCAGGTGGAAAAAACAAGGGAGGGATTTACAAGAAAGGAACAAAACTGATATTTTCATTTAAACCTAGAGGATGCATGGTATTGAGTGTCCATATCCATCTAGTCTCGGTTTGTGCTAACCTTTGACTAGTATTGCCACCACGTATTGAAGGTTCTATTCTATCAATGCCTCTTATCCTCAATAAAGAAGGATCGCAATTATGGAATTGCCTAAAATGTTTCGGAATAGTCTTTAAGGTGGAAATGTCATCCACATTTAATGCAGCCGTTATACCGTTAACATGTTCTCGTACACGTATTTTAAATTGACGAGTAGTGAGGCCAATATAAATTTTCTGACACGGACATGTGGCATAATAAATCACAGCCTTGGTTTCGCAATTAATGAAATGGTTAATATTAAAACGTCTTGATCCAGTCGAGTCTGTAAATGTATCTGTTCTTTCAATGTTAGAACAGGCCACACAATGACCACACTGAAAAGAACCTCTCTTTTGCTTGAACTGTGAGAGAAAAGTTTTTGATTCGCTATGATAGTGACTTTTCACCAATGTATCACGGATGTTTTTGGGACGGCGAAATGTAATACTGGGTTCCTTTGAAAGGTACTTAGATAATGTACTATCAGCCAATAGAATGGGCCACGCTTTTTGTAAGATGTTCCGCATCTTCTGATTCTGGGTATGATATTGAGTGATAAAACGTGCTTGTCTTGAATTTGAGGATTTTGTAGATGAATAGAGTAATTCATTCCGAGTGGAATGCTTAGCTCTATTAAATGCTCTCTTTATGCATCGACGGCTGTAGCCTCGATCCATAAATCTAGTCTTTAATTCCTCAGCACGTACCTCGAAGTCTTCATTAGTGGAACATAAACGTCTAAGGCGTAAAAATTGGCCAACTGGAATAGAACGTATTAGCGGCATTGGATGAGCAGATGATGCATGGAGTAATGCATTAGTAGACGTGTCCTTCCTATAGATGTCTGACTGAAGAATATTGAATTTGTCACGTTTAATTAGTACATCTAAAAACTCGATTTTATTGGTATCATAATGATACGTAAGATGAATGTTACGATCATTTTCATTAAGTTGTGCCATAAATTCATGAAGAGACTCAGCCGAGCCTTGCCAAATGAAAAAGATGTCATCGATGTACCGTGTCCAAAAAAGAACACGGCACATCGAATGACAATTGTCCGATAGAAAGAGGTCCCTCTCCCACAGCCCCAGGAACAGATTGGCGTATGCAGGTGCATATGATGCGCCCATTGCTGTACCCTGGAGCTGCAGGAAGAAGGACCCCTTAAAAATGAAAAAACTATGTGTGAGACTAAACTCCAAAATCTCAATAATAAAATCAGACATAGCAGATGAATTATTAGACATGGATAAAAAGTATTTTGTCGCTTGTATACCATCAGAATGTTTTATGCTGGTATACAGCGACTCTACGTCACACGTGACTAATATAGAGTCGTCATCAATATGAAGACCATCAATTTTCTTCAGAAAGTCACTCGTGTCACGCGTATAGGAAGGTAAACATTCAACCAATGACTGTAATTTAGAATCAATGAATCTGCCTATTTTCTCAAGATAGTTTGAATTGCCAGAAACAATAGGCCTACCGGGAGGTGATACAGCATTTTTGTGTATCTTCGGTAGAAGATAAAAGGTGGGTATGCATGGTTCTTTAATTATAAGAGCCAGATTTAGTTCCTTCGATATGGTACCCATTTCATTGGCCTTATTTAGAATAGTGGTAAGTTCAGATGAAAAAGCAGACAGGGGATTATACGTGAGTTTTTTATAACACGTTTTGTTCTTAAGGTGTCTGAATGCTTCAGCTTCATACATACTTGTGGGCCATATCACAATGTTGCCACCTTTATCTGCAGATTTGATGACCACATTAGGCAGATTTTTTAATTTCTCAAGACTTTTCCTCTCTTCAAAATTCAAATTGCCTTTAGTTATATGCCGAGGTATCTTTTTAAATTCCTCACTCACAATTTTGACAAACAGGTCGATATTAGGACAGGATGCAAACGGAGGAAATTTTTTTGAACGTGGCGCGATACAAGGAGGAATCTTACCTCCTTCTGGTGTAGAGTTTTCTTGAGCCAGTTCATTTAGTATTTGTAATGCCTCCTGCTCCGTGTCTGTTGGAAATAGATCATAAATAGTATCATCATGAAAATGTTTTTTGAACATTAAGGACCTCGCAAAGAGGTGCAAGTCCTTAATGGCCAAAAAGGGATCAAAAGAAGAGTCTGGACAAAAAGAAAGGCCCTTATGTAGGACCTCAAGATCTGTTTGGGAAAGAAGGTGAGTACTCAAATTGATTACCTTTAGGCGGTTGTCATCAGGAGAGTGATTAGTATTGCGATTATAGGGTGCATTACGCAAATTCCGTTTGCGTTTAAATGCATCTTTATATGAAGTAGAAGAGGAGGCCGAGGCATCAGAATATTCACTAAGTGATGGAGTAGAGGAAACAGATGGAGTACGAGTCCGTGTTGGATTAGTAATCTGAGATCTTCTCCATCTATAAATTTTATTCATTTGGAGATCCTTCATATCTCTTGTTAGTTTCGTGGCTTGATTAGCTTGGATATCCTTTACCCAGACATCTAATTCCTTTTCAACAGATGCGTTCATGGATAGAAAATCCTCACTAGAAAGTTGGGTCTTGGCCATGGTATAAATAGAATCCAGTTGTAGATCAATGTTGGCAATATTCTTTGTATTAAGATTAATTAATAGTTCCATACATTTTTTGGATGTTTGGTTACATTCATCCTCCCAACATTTAATGAATTCCTCATCATCAATGGGGAATGAGGGTATCACCTTTACTCGCAAACCTCTAGGAATTAGATCTTTAGAGATATAATTTTGAAGAAAAGCTTTGTTCCACCATAGGCGTGTGCGTTTATGCAATAAAGTTTTAATGTTGGAATTAAAATCGGTTAACCCCTGGCCACCTGAGCCATTGGTATTAGACCCACCACTACCGAACAGTTGATTTACTTGACCAAGCCAGGATAGTTCCTTGGCTTTTAGATCCATAGCCATAGAGCAAAAACCTGTGCAAAACACAGTATGAACAGTTAGATATATCTCAAGGCACGGTGCATACAATAATTATACTTAAAAGAAAAATATTTTATACATATCTAAATCTATAGCCACTGATGTGCACCAATGGAAAAATAGAATGGACATTCGGAACCATATAGAACAAAAAACGAAGAAAAACCGAAACAAAGTCCAAAATATGAATTATAAATTTTATTAAAATATATATAATATGATATAACAGTGGGAAAAATACCATAAAAGGAACATCACCAGGGACAAATAGTGAAATTAAATAAAACACCTAATGTGATAATTTATATATAAATAAATCTATACCCATGGGCAGGAAATTACATATAGCAGCCAGGAGAATAAATAAATAAATAAACTTTAAAAAAATATATGAATATATATATATATGTGACTCAAAAAAGAATCTAAATTTGGAGATTTTAGTGGCAAATAATAGTGCTGGATCTAAGAATTATAAATTATATAATAATCATAGTGATATGGTCATAGTGACCGTGAAGATGAATTATCCAACAGAGGACGAATATATACAAAAGGAGGAAGCCACCTAATATTACCTGCTGCGTGAGCCAAATGGGGTAGAGGTCCCTGGGATGTGCCGAGCCCCGACGCGCGTTTCGGCGTCTGCCTTCGTCAGGGGGTGGCTACATCCAAGGGAAACCGAGTATTTATGTAATGGGCAACCAATGAGAGGGGGAGCGGGTGTGGAGTGACGCACGCTAGCATAGGAGGTCACAGGAAGGCGCCGGTCCACAAACCAATGTATCCCCGGCGCCGCGATCAGCTGACGCGACACAGGGGAACATGGGAGAGGGGGCGGAGCCAACCAGGACACTATGACAGCGCGCGTACCACCCGGCCCCCGGTCATTGGATGAGCGGGACCATGTGATGCCGCAGGTCCTGGAAGGGTAAAGAAACCCAAAACCATGTCTCCTATCATTGGGGAAGCGGGACCACGTGATGACGAAGGTCCTAGAAGGGTAAAGTAACCCTGACGACGTGAATATAAATATAAATATAAATATATGTGTACAATAAGGAGTGCAATGTGCTAAACAAAAGAAAAGTATATATAAATATGTATAAATATACACATATACATATAAAATATACAAAATACAAAAGGGGTGCTATATATAAATATAAATATAAATATAATACATAATATTATTATTGTGGAATAAATGATGCCTAGAAGATAAGAATAAAAACGTGCCTAATTAAAAATATAAAATTGAATAATACAAAATATGAGAAAATAAATAATTATTGATATAAATAAAGTGATTGCCAAGTGAAAATTGGCATACAAATACCGTTACAAAACCCAACAAATTATGTGCGAAAAGAATAAAATTAATACAAAAATAATATGTGTATATATGTATGAGGAGATGAAAGAAAAAGAAAAAGAAAAAGAAAAAGTAAGAAATAATAATAATAAATAAAGTAAAAATAAAAATAAAAATAAAAATAAAATAAAAAATAATATATAAAAAATAAAAAATAATTGATGAATAAAAAAAAATATATATATAAATAATGATGAATGAAAAAATAATAAATAAAAATAAAAATAAAAAATAAATAAATAGTATATAAAAAATTAATAAAAATAATAAATAAAAATAAAAATGCAAGTAATGAATAATGCGTGAAAGATTAAAAATAAAAAATTATTATAAATAAATACATATATACATACATACATACAATCATAATACAACCAATATATATACAAAAAAATAAAAAAAAAAAAAAAAAATAACTTCAAATAAGCAAAAAATATATATATATATATATATATATCGTGAATACTACATAGTCAGGGCATAAAAAGGACAAAAAATAGGACAAAAAATATATATATATATAAGCGACAGTATAATAGAAGGTAATGACACTTGGTTTATGCACTCCACAGTCCAATTTCTTCAATTGTGATCCACATCAACAAAAGACGGCAGTATGGCACACAACCAAAGTCCAAGAACACCCAAAAGGGGATCCACGACCACAAGAGACCCCAGTGGCAAAAGAAAATAAGAGAAAACTGAAAAGGAGAAAAGTGAAGAAAATCAAAGTAAGTACCATATTATATATATATAAATGATTAAAATATGACCAAAAGGAGACATTGAAATACATATAGATAATTAAAACCAAATATACAGGACCATATTTATTAGTATAATAGTACAAATTAAAAACCATAAAACCTTGGATGATCAGGTGGAAAAAACAAGGGAGGGATTTACAAGAAAGGAACAAAACTGATATTTTCATTTAAACCTAGAGGATGCATGGTATTGAGTGTCCATATCCATCTAGTCTCGGTTTGTGCTAACCTTTGACTAGTATTGCCACCATGTATTGAAGGTTCTATTCTATCAATGCCTCTTATCCTCAATAAAGAAGGATCGCAATTATGGAATTGCCTAAAATGTTTCGGAATAGTCTTTAAGGTGGAAATGTCATCCACATTTAATGCAGCCGTTATACCGTTAACATGTTCTCGTACACGTATTTTAAATTGACGAGTAGTGAGGCCAATATAAATTTTCTGACACGGACATGTGGCATAATAAATCACAGCCTTGGTTTCGCAATTAATGAAATGGTTAATATTAAAACGTCTTGATCCAGTCGAGTCTGTAAATGTATCTGTTCTTTCAATGTTAGAACAGGCCACACAATGACCACACTGAAAAGAACCTCTCTTTTGCTTGAACTGTGAGAGAAAAGTTTTTGATTCGCTATGATAGTGACTTTTCACCAATGTATCACGGATGTTTTTGGGACGGCGAAATGTAATACTGGGTTCCTTTGAAAGGTACTTAGATAATGTACTATCAGCCAATAGAATGGGCCACGCTTTTTGTAAGATGTTCCGCATCTTCTGATTCTGGGTATGATATTGAGTGATAAAACGTGCTTGTCTTGAATTTGAGGATTTTGTAGATGAATAGAGTAATTCATTCCGAGTGGAATGCTTAGCTCTATTAAATGCTCTCTTTATGCATCGACGGCTGTAGCCTCGATCCATAAATCTAGTCTTTAATTCCTCAGCACGTACCTCGAAGTCTTCATTAGTGGAACATAAACGTCTAAGGCGTAAAAATTGGCCAACTGGAATAGAACGTATTAGCGGCATTGGATGAGCAGATGATGCATGGAGTAATGCATTAGTAGACGTGTCCTTCCTATAGATGTCTGACTGAAGAATATTGAATTTGTCACGTTTAATTAGTACATCTAAAAACTCGATTTTATTGGTATCATAATGATACGTAAGATGAATGTTACGATCATTTTCATTAAGTTGTGCCATAAATTCATGAAGAGACTCAGCCGAGCCTTGCCAAATGAAAAAGATGTCATCGATGTACCGTGTCCAAAAAAGAACACGGCACATCGAATGACAATTGTCCGATAGAAAGAGGTCCCTCTCCCACAGCCCCAGGAACAGATTGGCGTATGCAGGTGCATATGATGCGCCCATTGCTGTACCCTGGAGCTGCAGGAAGAAGGACCCCTTAAAAATGAAAAAACTATGTGTGAGACTAAACTCCAAAATCTCAATAATAAAATCAGACATAGCAGATGAATTATTAGACATGGATAAAAAGTATTTTGTCGCTTGTATACCATCAGAATGTTTTATGCTGGTATACAGCGACTCTACGTCACACGTGACTAATATAGAGTCGTCATCAATATGAAGACCATCAATTTTCTTCAGAAAGTCACTCGTGTCACGCGTATAGGAAGGTAAACATTCAACCAATGACTGTAATTTAGAATCAATGAATCTGCCTATTTTCTCAAGATAGTTTGAATTGCCAGAAACAATAGGCCTACCGGGAGGTGATACAGCATTTTTGTGTATCTTCGGTAGAAGATAAAAGGTGGGTATGCATGGTTCTTTAATTATAAGAGCCAGATTTAGTTCCTTCGATATGGTACCCATTTCATTGGCCTTATTTAGAATAGTGGTAAGTTCAGATGAAAAAGCAGACAGGGGATTATACGTGAGTTTTTTATAACACGTTTTGTTCTTAAGGTGTCTGAATGCTTCAGCTTCATACATACTTGTGGGCCATATCACAATGTTGCCACCTTTATCTGCAGATTTGATGACCACATTAGGCAGATTTTTTAATTTCTCAAGACTTTTCCTCTCTTCAAAATTCAAATTGCCTTTAGTTATATGCCGAGGTATCTTTTTAAATTCCTCACTCACAATTTTGACAAACAGGTCGATATTAGGACAGGATGCAAACGGAGGAAATTTTTTTGAACGTGGCGCGATACAAGGAGGAATCTTACCTCCTTCTGGTGTAGAGTTTTCTTGAGCCAGTTCATTTAGTATTTGTAATGCCTCCTGCTCCGTGTCTGTTGGAAATAGATCATAAATAGTATCATCATGAAAATGTTTTTTGAACATTAAGGACCTCGCAAAGAGGTGCAAGTCCTTAATGGCCAAAAAGGGATCAAAAGAAGAGTCTGGACAAAAAGAAAGGCCCTTATGTAGGACCTCAAGATCTGTTTGGGAAAGAAGGTGAGTACTCAAATTGATTACCTTTAGGCGGTTGTCATCAGGAGAGTGATTAGTATTGCGATTATAGGGTGCATTACGCAAATTCCGTTTGCGTTTAAATGCATCTTTATATGAAGTAGAAGAGGAGGCCGAGGCATCAGAATATTCACTAAGTGATGGAGTAGAGGAAACAGATGGAGTACGAGTCCGTGTTGGATTAGTAATCTGAGATCTTCTCCATCTATAAATTTTATTCATTTGGAGATCCTTCATATCTCTTGTTAGTTTCGTGGCTTGATTAGCTTGGATATCCTTTACCCAGACATCTAATTCCTTTTCAACAGATGCGTTCATGGATAGAAAATCCTCACTAGAAAGTTGGGTCTTGGCCATGGTATAAATAGAATCCAGTTGTAGATCAATGTTGGCAATATTCTTTGTATTAAGATTAATTAATAGTTCCATAAATTTTTTGGATGTTTGGTTACATTCATCCTCCCAACATTTAATGAATTCCTCATCATCAATGGGGAATGAGGGTATCACCTTTACTCGCAAACCTCTAGGAATTAGATCTTTAGAGATATAATTTTGAAGAAAAGCTTTGTTCCACCATAGGCGTGTGCGTTTATGCAATAAAGTTTTAATGTTGGAATTAAAATCGGTTAACCCCTGGCCACCTGAGCCATTGGTATTAGACCCACCACTACCGAACAGTTGATTTACTTGACCAAGCCAGGATAGTTCCTTGGCTTTTAGATCCATAGCCATAGAGCAAAAACCTGTGCAAAACACAGTATGAACAGTTAGATATATCTCAAGGCACGGTGCATACAATAATTATACTTAAAAGAAAAATATTTTATACATATCTAAATCTATAGCCACTGATGTGCACCAATGGAAAAATAGAATGGACATTCGGAACCATATAGAACAAAAAACGAAGAAAAACCGAAACAAAGTCCAAAATATGAATTATAAATTTTATTAAAATATATATAATATGATATAACAGTGGGAAAAATACCATAAAAGGAACATCACCAGGGACAAATAGTGAAATTAAATAAAACACCTAATGTGATAATTTATATATAAATAAATCTATACCCATGGGCAGGAAATTACATATAGCAGCCAGGAGAATAAATAAATAAATAAACTTTAAAAAAATATATGAATATATATATATATGTGACTCAAAAAAGAATCTAAATTTGGAGATTTTAGTGGCAAATAATAGTGCTGGATCTAAGAATTATAAATTATATAATAATCATAGTGATATGGTCATAGTGACCGTGAAGATGAATTATCCAACAGAGGACGAATATATACAAAAGGAGGAAGCCACCTAATATTACCTGCTGCGTGAGCCAAATGGGGTAGAGGTCCCTGGGATGTGCCGAGCCCCGACGCGCGTTTCGGCGTCTGCCTTCGTCAGGGGGTGGCTACATCCAAGGGAAACCGAGTATTTATGTAATGGGCAACCAATGAGAGGGGGAGCGGGTGTGGAGTGACGCACGCTAGCATAGGAGGTCACAGGAAGGCGCCGGTCCACAAACCAATGTATCCCCGGCGCCGCGATCAGCTGACGCGACACAGGGGAACATGGGAGAGGGGGCGGAGCCAACCAGGACACTATGACAGCGCGCGTACCACCCGGCCCCCGGTCATTGGATGAGCGGGACCATGTGATGCCGCAGGTCCTGGAAGGGTAAAGAAACCCAAAACCATGTCTCCTATCATTGGGGAAGCGGGACCACGTGATGACGAAGGTCCTAGAAGGGTAAAGTAACCCTGACGACGTGAATATAAATATAAATATAAATATATGTGTACAATAAGGAGTGCAATGTGCTAAACAAAAGAAAAGTATATATAAATATGTATAAATATACACATATACATATAAAATATACAAAATACAAAAGGGGTGCTATATATAAATATAAATATAAATATAATACATAATATTATTATTGTGGAATAAATGATGCCTAGAAGATAAGAATAAAAACGTGCCTAATTAAAAATATAAAATTGAATAATACAAAATATGAGAAAATAAATAATTATTGATATAAATAAAGTGATTGCCAAGTGAAAATTGGCATACAAATACCGTTACAAAACCCAACAAATTATGTGCGAAAAGAATAAAATTAATACAAAAATAATATGTGTATATATGTATGAGGAGATGAAAGAAAAAGAAAAAGAAAAAGAAAAAGTAAGAAATAATAATAATAAATAAAGTAAAAATAAAAATAAAAATAAAAATAAAATAAAAAATAATATATAAAAAATAAAAAATAATTGATGAATAAAAAAAAATATATATATAAATAATGATGAATGAAAAAATAATAAATAAAAATAAAAATAAAAAATAAATAAATAGTATATAAAAAATGAATAAAAATAATAAATAAAAATAAAAATGCAAGTAATGAATAATGCGTGAAAGATTAAAAATAAAAAATTATTATAAATAAATACATATATACATACATACATACAATCATAATACAACCAATATATATACAAAAAAAAAAAAAAAAAAAAAAAAAAAAAAAAAATAACTTCAAATAAGCAAAAAATATATATATATATATATATCGTGAATACTACATAGTCAGGGCATAAAAAGGACAAAAAATAGGACAAAAAATATATATATATATAAGCGACAGTATAATAGAAGGTAATGACACTTGGTTTATGCACTCCACAGTCCAATTTCTTCAATTGTGATCCACATCAACAAAAGACGGCAGTATGGCACACAACCAAAGTCCAAGAACACCCAAAAGGGGATCCACGACCACAAGAGACCCCAGTGGCAAAAGAAAATAAGAGAAAACTGAAAAGGAGAAAAGTGAAGAAAATCAAAGTAAGTACCATATTATATATATATAAATGATTAAAATATGACCAAAAGGAGACATTGAAATACATATAGATAATTAAAACCAAATATACAGGACCATATTTATTAGTATAATAGTACAAATTAAAAACCATAAAACCTTGGATGATCAGGTGGAAAAAACAAGGGAGGGATTTACAAGAAAGGAACAAAACTGATATTTTCATTTAAACCTAGAGGATGCATGGTATTGAGTGTCCATATCCATCTAGTCTCGGTTTGTGCTAACCTTTGACTAGTATTGCCACCACGTATTGAAGGTTCTATTCTATCAATGCCTCTTATCCTCAATAAAGAAGGATCGCAATTATGGAATTGCCTAAAATGTTTCGGAATAGTCTTTAAGGTGGAAATGTCATCCACATTTAATGCAGCCGTTATACCGTTAACATGTTCTCGTACACGTATTTTAAATTGACGAGTAGTGAGGCCAATATAAATTTTCTGACACGGACATGTGGCATAATAAATCACAGCCTTGGTTTCGCAATTAATGAAATGGTTAATATTAAAACGTCTTGATCCAGTCGAGTCTGTAAATGTATCTGTTCTTTCAATGTTAGAACAGGCCACACAATGACCACACTGAAAAGAACCTCTCTTTTGCTTGAACTGTGAGAGAAAAGTTTTTGATTCGCTATGATAGTGACTTTTCACCAATGTATCACGGATGTTTTTGGGACGGCGAAATGTAATACTGGGTTCCTTTGAAAGGTACTTAGATAATGTACTATCAGCCAATAGAATGGGCCACGCTTTTTGTAAGATGTTCCGCATCTTCTGATTCTGGGTATGATATTGAGTGATAAAACGTGCTTGTCTTGAATTTGAGGATTTTGTAGATGAATAGAGTAATTCATTCCGAGTGGAATGCTTAGCTCTATTAAATGCTCTCTTTATGCATCGACGGCTGTAGCCTCGATCCATAAATCTAGTCTTTAATTCCTCAGCACGTACCTCGAAGTCTTCATTAGTGGAACATAAACGTCTAAGGCGTAAAAATTGGCCAACTGGAATAGAACGTATTAGCGGCATTGGATGAGCAGATGATGCATGGAGTAATGCATTAGTAGACGTGTCCTTCCTATAGATGTCTGACTGAAGAATATTGAATTTGTCACGTTTAATTAGTACATCTAAAAACTCGATTTTATTGGTATCATAATGATACGTAAGATGAATGTTACGATCATTTTCATTAAGTTGTGCCATAAATTCATGAAGAGACTCAGCCGAGCCTTGCCAAATGAAAAAGATGTCATCGATGTACCGTGTCCAAAAAAGAACACGGCACATCGAATGACAATTGTCCGATAGAAAGAGGTCCCTCTCCCACAGCCCCAGGAACAGATTGGCGTATGCAGGTGCATATGATGCGCCCATTGCTGTACCCTGGAGCTGCAGGAAGAAGGACCCCTTAAAAATGAAAAAACTATGTGTGAGACTAAACTCCAAAATCTCAATAATAAAATCAGACATAGCAGATGAATTATTAGACATGGATAAAAAGTATTTTGTCGCTTGTATACCATCAGAATGTTTTATGCTGGTATACAGCGACTCTACGTCACACGTGACTAATATAGAGTCGTCATCAATATGAAGACCATCAATTTTGTATGCACCGTGCCTTGAGATATATCTAACTGTTCATACTGTGTTTTGCACAGGTTTTTGCTCTATGGCTATGGATCTAAAAGCCAAGGAACTATCCTGGCTTGGTCAAGTAAATCAACTGTTCGGTAGTGGTGGGTCTAATACCAATGGCTCAGGTGGCCAGGGGTTAACCGATTTTAATTCCAACATTAAAACTTTATTGCATAAACGCACACGCCTGTCCTCAACTAAATAAAGCTGAGCTTCAACCTTCCGGCTCTCATTATGTGGTTTTAAAAAAAAAAATGGTGGTTAGGGCCTACTAACGGCTTCTGCCCCTCCCTGGTGTTGCCCTCAACTAAATAAAGCTGAGCTTCAACCTTCTGCTCCAAATTACCATTTTGAAAAATGCAATAGGCTTTTCAGGCCTACAAAAGGTGTCTGTCTGTGTGCCCCTCCCTGGTGTTGTCCTCAACTAAATAAAGCTGAGCTTCAACCTTCCGGCTCTCATTATGTGGTTTTAAAAAAAAAAATGGTGGTTAGGGCCTACTAACGGCTTCTGCCCCTCCCTGGTGTTGTCCTCAACTAAATAAAGCTGAGCTTCAACCTTCCGGCTCTCATTATGTGGTTTTAAAAAAAAAAATGGTGGTTAGGGCCTACTAACGGCTTCTGCCCCTCCCTGGTGTTGTCCTCAACTAAATAAAGCTGAGCTTCAACCTTCCGGCTCTCATTATGTGGTTTTAAAAAAAAAAATGGTGGTTAGGGCCTACTAACGGCTTCTGCCCCTCCCTGGTGTTGCCCTCAACTAAATAAAGCTGAGCTTCAACCTTCTGCTCCAAATTACCATTTTGAAAAATGCAATAGGCTTTTCAGGCCTACAAAAGGTGTCTGTCTGTGTGCCCCTCCCTGGTGTTGTCCTCAACTAAATAAAGCTGAGCTTCAACCTTCCGGCTCTCATTATGTGGTTTTAAAAAAAAAAATGGTGGTTAGGGCCTACTAACGGCTTCTGCCCCTCCCTGGTGTTGTCCTCAACTAAATAAAGCTGAGCTTCAACCTTCCGGCTCTCATTATGTGGTTTTAAAAAAAAAAATGGTGGTTAGGGCCTACTAACGGCTTCTGCCCCTCCCTGGTGTTGTCCTCAACTAAATAAAGCTGAGCTTCAACCTTCCGGCTCTCATTATGTGGTTTAAAAAAAAAAAATGGTGGTTAGGGCCTACTAACGGCTTCTGCCCCTCCCTGGTGTTGCCCTCAACTAAATAAAGCTGAGCTTCAACCTTCTGCTCCAAATTACCATTTTGAAAAATGCAATAGGCTTTTCAGGCCTACTAAAGGTGTCTGTCTGTGTGCCCCTCCCTGGTGTTGTCCTCAACTAAATAAAGCTGAGCTTCAACCTTCCGGCTCTCATTATGTGGTTTTAAAAAAAAAAATGGTGGTTAGGGCCTACTAACGGCTTCTGCCCCTCCCTGGTGTTGTCCTCAACTAAATAAAGCTGAGCTTCAACCTTCCGGCTCTCATTATGTGGTTTTAAAAAAAAAAATGGTGGTTAGGGCCTACTAACGGCTTCTGCCCCTCCCTGGTGTTGCCCTCAACTAAATAAAGCTGAGCTTCAACCTTCTGCTCCAAATTACCATTTTGAAAAATGCAATAGGCTTTTCAGGCCTACTAAAGGTGTCTGTCTGTGTGCCCCTCCCTGGTGTTGTCCTCAACTAAATAAAGCTGAGCTTCAACCTTCCGGATCTCATTATGTGGTTTTAAAAAAAAAAATGGTGGTTAGGGCCTACTAACGGCTTCTGCCCCTCCCTGGTGTTGCCCTCAACTAAATAAAGCTGAGCTTCAACCTTCTGCTCCAAATTACCATTTTGAAAAATGCAATAGGCTTTTCAGGCCTACTAAAGGTGTCTGTCTGTGTGCCCCTCCCTGGTGTTGTCCTCAACTAAATAAAGCTGAGCTTCAACCTTCCGGCTCTCATTATGTGGTTTTAAAAAAAAAAATGGTGGTTAGGGCCTACTAACGGCTTCTGCCCCTCCCTGGTGTTGTCCTCAACTAAATAAAGCTGAGCTTCAACCTTCCGGCTCTCATTATGTGGTTTTAAAAAAAAAAATGGTGGTTAGGGCCTACTAACGGCTTCTGCCCCTCCCTGGTGTTGCCCTCAACTAAATAAAGCTGAGCTTCAACCTTCTGCTCCAAATTACCATTTTGAAAAATGCAATAGGCTTTTCAGGCCTACAAAAGGTGTCTGTCTGTGTGCCCCTCCCTGGTGTTGTCCTCAACTAAATAAAGCTGAGCTTCAACCTTCCGGCTCTCATTATGTGGTTTTAAAAAAAAAAATGGTGGTTAGGGCCTACTAACGGCTTCTGCCCCTCCCTGGTGTTGTCCTCAACTAAATAAAGCTGAGCTTCAACCTTCCGGCTCTCATTAAGTGGTTTTAAAAAAAAAAAAATGGTGGTTAGGGCCTACTAACGGCTTCTGCCCCTCCCTGGTGTTGTCCTCAACTAAATAAAGCTGAGCTTCAACCTTCCGGCTCTCATTAAGTGGTTTTAAAAAAAAAATGGTGGTTAGGGCCTACTAACGGCTTCTGCCCCTCCCTGGTGTTGCCCTCAACTAAATAAAGCTGAGCTTCAACCTTCTGCTCCAAATTACCATTTTGAAAAATGCAATAGGCTTTTCCGGCCTACTAAAGGTGTCTGTCTGTGTGCCCCTGCCTGGTGTTGCCCTCAACTAAATAAAGCTGAGCTTCAACCTTCTGCTCCAAATTACCATTTTAAAAAATGCAATAGGCTTTTCCGGCCTACTAAAGGTGTCTGCCCCTCCCTGGTGTTGTCCTCAACTGAACAAAGCTGAGCTTCCACATTCTGGCTTTCGCCCTATACTATCAGATATTAAACTGCATTTGGCCTACTAGTGTGGTTAGGCCCTTGAAACAGTGTCTGCTGCTCTTGGGTTTGCTACTCCACTGAACAAAGCAATGCCGCCTGTTTAGTCCTGTTACCAATTTTGAACTGCATGTAGCCTACTTTATTCTTTGGCCCTATATCTGTTTCCTCCTCATCCTGCCCATTGCCCAGCCACTGCTAAATGAGTCTGCTGGTACATTGACCTAGACCACTACATTCCCCTTGTACTCTACACAGCCAGAATCTGTCCCTGCTGAAAGTAAGGTTCCCCTTCCCGCATGTTATACCACCTTACACAGGGACAAAGAGGAAGGTGCAGATGAAAGTGCAGGTTCCTTCATCAGGTGGGGGGGCATACTCGTTGGCGACGTCACTGGCACAGGGCCCCTCAGAGTACGCAAAAGTGTCGCTGCTGGTGGGAGGCGCCCCCGCCATGCAAACACACCGCCGTACTTTGAGGGGCCCTGTGCCAGTGGCAATGCGAACGAGTGGGCCCCCCCCCTGCTTGCTCAGGATCACAGCACTTGCAACTTTTAAATACTTACCTTTCCCTGCAACACCGCCGTGACGTAGTCCGCATTTCCTGGGCCCACGAAAAACTTGAGCCAGCCCTACTCCCCCCACAACTTTCCCCCAATTCCCTATGCCCAACTATTATTATACAGTTAATTAAGATTGGCAAGCTTCAGAAACAAGAATGGATGTTTTTAGCATTAAAATGGGCACTGTAGGTGTTTTCCTGGCCTCCACTCACTGCCGACTATGCTTCCCCATTGACTTGCATTGGGTTTCGTGTTTCGGTCGATCCCCGACTTTTAGCGATAATCGGCCGACTGCACTCGACTCGACTCTGGACAAAATCGGGTTTCCCAAAACCCTACTCGATCTTAAAAAAATGAAAGTCGCTCAACCCTAGTCCCAAGTACTCAATCTGCGTGCAAAATAAATGCCACTTCTGAGGCTTCACTTTCAAACCATTTTTCTGAAGGCGGCTCAGCACGTGTTCCAATCTTTGCAAGTGTTCCTCGAACGTGGCGGCGTACACAATGATATCATCCAGATAGATAAGAGTGGCCTCGAAGTTCTAGTCGCCTAGACACCTCTCCATAAGTCATTGAGACGTACCAGGAGCATTAGCCAGACCAAACGGCACCTGGTTGAATTCATACAGGCCCATCGGTAGTATAAAAGCCGTCTTCGCTCAGTCATGCTCGGACATAGGTACTTGCCAAAAGCCACTGGCCAGATCCAGCAATGAGAAGAATTTTGTGCTTCCCAGCGCAGATAACGATTCCTCAATCCTGAGTAGGGGATATGAATCTCGCACAGTGCAGGCATTCAGTTTGCGGTAGTCCACACAGAAGGATAGAGTTCCATCTTTCTTTCTCACCAGCACAATGGGGGCAGCTCATGGGCTCTGACTCTCCCATATAACTCCATTCTGCAGCATCTGGGTCAGCATCCCCTTCACCTCTTGGTACATTTGTGGTGGAATTTGTCGATATTGTTCTCTTATAGGCACGGCTTTTCCAGTTGGTATCTCGTGGGTGATTACCATAGTGCAGCCGAAATCGTTCTCATGACAGACAGCTGACCCTTGCAGAGGAGCTGTCTGTGAATGCTCAAGTTCCCGAAACTTGGTCTGCACCAGGCGATGTAATGTCTGCAGATGGTGACAATGTTCTCGGACCCAGGTGGACACCCCCGTCCGTGGGTAGTCCTCCTCTGGACCCAACTCCAACTCGGTGATCTCCCTTCCTGGCCAGCCGAACAGCAGGGTATATGGGGTGTAACTGGTGGTGCGATGTACTCGATTGTTATACACTCACACTAACTCAGCTACAAATTCAGGACATCGGGCTTTTCGGTCTTCCTCTAGTGTCCTCAACATTTGGATAAGAGTCTAATTGAACCATTCACAGGCTCCATTTCCCTGAGGGTGATAAGGCGGCGTCTGAGATTTTTCGATCTGATACAGGCGATGCAGTTTCTCCATTACTCGTCCTAAAAAACAGACACCTTGATCAGAGTGGATTCTTTTTGGGCAGCCGTACACTTGAATGAAATTTTTGCAGATGGCATGTGCTGCTGATTTGGTAGTTTGTTCCTGGGTCAGAGTCACAATTGGCGAACTTAGTGAAGTGGTCCGTCATTACTATACAATGCTCATATCCTTGGTGGGTCGGACCTATTGTCAGATTATCTATCATCAATACTTTGACAGGAGCAAAGTCACAATGGTCTGTGTGAGAGCTCTCTGCTTTGCTAATTCGCAGCTTCTACATTGCCGACAGGCCTCTTCCACCATGGCTTTTAGGCGAGGATGGTAAACTAGCTTTTGCTGCCACTGAAACATCTTCTCTTGACCGAAGTGGGCTCCTCTCTCATGTGCTTCTGTGGCCACCTTAGGCAGCAGTGCCTCGGGGATCACCACCTGCCAGGTGACTCCCAGTTCCTGTTGCAACTGACTCTTTCGATACAATAGTCCATTCTTCAGTTGAAGCCCTTCCCACTGTCGAAGGATCTGCAGAGTCCCAGGGGACAGGGCATTTCTCTCTTTTTGAGTGGGAAGTTATTTCAGAGCTACCCACTGTCTCATTTGAGCAAGTTCCCCATCTTCTTGTTGTAACCGGATCCTCTCATCACGGGACCATCCCAGTATGCATTCCCGAGTCACTGTCTGTACCTGTTCCTGCGTGGCTGCCAATGTCCTGGCAAAATCTCGGAACTCAGGGACCTCTTCAGCTTCCAGCTCTTCGTCATGGTTGGGCCCAGACTTTCTGTGCAGCACTCTGGATAAAGGCATCGGCGTGAGTATTCTCAGCTCCTCTCTTGTAAGTTATTTTATATCGAAACGTCGCAGTACAAGCCACCCAGCGCTGCTCCAGGGTCCCAAGTTTTGCGTTTTCCAGATGGGCCAAGGGGTTATTATCACTGCGCACCAGGACTTCAGAACCAGACAAGTACTTCACAAACTTCTCAGTAATGACCCACACCAACAGCTCCAGCTTAAATGAACTGTAATTGTCCGGATTCCATTCAGAGTCATGTAAGAACTGGCTTGCGTAGACGATTACCCATTCTGTTCCATCTTGAATCTGAGACAACACAGCTCCAAGTCCATGCAGGCTTCTATCAATGTGGACAATAAACGGCTGGAAGTAGTCTGCATAGGCCAACACTGGTGCCTCAGTCAAAGCCATCTTCAAGGCTCAAAATGCTTTCTCCTCGAATTCTCCCCATGAAATAGTCCTGTTCTTCTCACCAGATGGCACCCCTTTCAACAGTTCCAGCAACGGATTCACAATGCGAGTGAAGTTCTTTACGAATCGCCGATAATACCCGGTGAGCCCCAGGAAGTCCCGTACATCTATCACAGTTTCTGGGGTAGCCCAATCCTGTACTGCAGAAATCTTCTCACGGGATGGTCTCACTCCCTCTGCAGAGAAGACATGTCACAAGTACTCAATCTGCGTGCAAAATAAATGCCACTTCTGAGGCTTCACTTTCAAACCATTTTTCTGAAGGCGGCTCAGCACGTGTTCCAATCTTTGCAAGTGTTCCTCGAACGTGGCGGCGTACACAATGATATCATCCAGATAGATAAGAGTGGCCTCAAAGTTCTAGTCGCCTAGACACCTCTCCATAAGTCATTGAGACGTACCAGGAGCATTAGCCAGACCAAACGGCACCTGGTTGAATTCATACAGGCCCATCGGTAGTATAAAAGCCGTCTTCGCTCAGTCATGCTCGGACATAGGTACTTGCCAAAAGCCACTGGCCAGATCCAGCAATGAGAAGAATTTTGTGCTTCCCAGCGCAGATAACGATTCCTCAATCCTGAGTAGGGGATATGAATCTCGCACAGTGCAGGCATTCAGTTTGCGGTAGTCCACACAGAAGGATAGAGTTCCATCTTTCTTTCTCACCAGCACAATGGGAGCAGCTCATGGGCTCTGACTCTCCCATATAACTCCATTCTGCAGCATCTGGGTCAGCATCACCTTCACCTCTTGGTACATTTGTGGTGGAATTTGTCGATATTGTTCTCTTATAGGCACGGCTTTTCCAGTTGGTATCTCGTGGGTGATTACCATAGTGCAGCCGAAATCGTTCTCATGACGTGCGAACACATCTTGATATCACCCTAATAGAGCTTCTACTTGCTGGACCTGCTGTGGTGTGAGTTCTGTTAATTCAGTCCGCATTTGCTCCTGAATACGGCTTCCCTCTCGTAGGTGCTGAGGTTCTGGCACCGAAGACGTTATTCCCATAGTCCTATTTAGCGATGGCTATGTCACTTCAATGATACATTTTACAACATAAATCAATTATGGTATGGTGCCATAAGAGAAAAAGAAGTGAAGAGGGAAATACAATTAAAATAGTGAATTTTTATTCATAAATAATTAAAAATTGGGTAATAATAAAAATAGACAAAGGGGACCTCCAATCATAGGGGGAGGTTAGCCAATATTAATAAACACACATGAATAATTTTGACTGCAGTGTAGTCATTAATAGATATAGAAATACATAAGGTGCACAGTTAAAAACGCTACAAAAAGGGAAAACAGGTTAATTAGGATCAAAATGTCAAGGATTTCTATGCTCCCTTAGGAAAAAGGCCAGGCGGTATGTAGCCAGCAATGCAAATACCTTGCTATTTAAAGGGAATCTGTCACCTCAAATTGGCGGGCTATGTAAATGCCCTGTGTCCGGTCCGATGGGCGGTGTTTCGTCTTCTTTTCTCCAACCCCTTAATCCCCGCTGTCCGCAATATTTTTGTGAATTTGAGTAGGTGTCCTCCATAGTTTGCGCATGCTCAATGCAATCTTGCCTCGCGCACGCGCAGTATGCCAACTGCGAGCACAGACGAAAAGCATTAGTGCGCATGCGCCGGCGCACTATGTCCCAGAACACAGTGAAATACTTCCGGGACATAGAGCGCCGGCGCATGCGCAGTAATGCTTTGCGGCTTTGCCCACAGTTGGGCAAAGCATACTGCACATGCGCGAGGCAAGATTGCATTGCGCACGCGCGAACTATGGAGGACACCTACTAAAATTCACAAAAATATTGCGGACAGCGGGGAAGGATGGGGTGGAGAAAAGAAGATGAAACACCGCCCATCGGACCAGACACAGGGCATTTACATAGCCCGCCAATTTGAGGTGACAGATTCCCTTTAATGCTGGGAAGTGATTGCAACACTAAACAATACTGCCTTCCCCAAGGGAGGGAGTGAAAAAGACACAATTCAAAAGAAGGAGGTATAGTTCATATGGTACAATTCATATAGTATGTTACCTGCTATTGAAGCTGGAATAAAGCGCAGGAAATCTGTGCACGAAATGTAATTAACTGGTGAAGCTTCCCCCACTGCCCGACGAGTGCCGTTTCGCAGTTGCTTCTTCCAAGGGGCGTGGACACCCTAATAGAGCTTCTACTTGCTGGACCTGCTGTGGTGTGAATTCTGTTAATTCAGCCCGCATTTGCTCCAGAATACGACATTCCTCTCGTGGGTGCTGAGGTTCTGGCGCCGAAGATGTGTCTGCGGCCACGGTCCAAGGATCTCCCTGATCTCCCGCACATCGGTTCTTGTAGTGCCCGTACTTTGTAGTGCCTGTAGTGCCCAGTACATTATGCTGCCTGTAGTGCCCAGTACATTATGCCCAGCTCGTGCTTCTGGGACATGCACCTGTAAATTAGGCAAGCTGTCATCGCTAACATGCCTAACATGGACATTAAATGTGGTTTAGGCACACTGGGGTTTAGAAGGGAGGGGTCATATGGATTTGGGAGCAAAGAATTTGCTGAATTTCTTTAGGGTGGCGAGGAACTATTTCGCTTTTCCAAAGCCTTTGTACTACTATGTTAAAGCCACTTATATTTACGTTAGCAGGTGATGGACCTGAGTGGGGACATTTTTTGTGGATTAATTTGAAGCTTTTATTGGGAACATTTTACGTAACATTTTGGATCACATTACCCTGTGCTTTATGCTGAGTATTTACATCAGGGTTTTCATCTAAATCTCCGAATGACGTGATTCAGATGAAACCTCTGGAGGATCCATTCACTATAATGAGACAGCAGGGTTAAACTGGACTCCGTCTGGCCTTTGTTCAGCTGTGTCTTTCTTTTCAGAGGAGTACAAAGCTGTGGTCGACCACACTTTTATGCGTGGTTCAAAAGATGGACAACGGCGGAACCTAGGCCAGATGAAGTCCTTAGTGCATCCATCGGTTTCTGTATAGGGAATCTTCTGCAGGCGCTCCGTCTGAATCACGTGTTTCAGAGATTTACACGGAAAACCAAGTGTAAGTGCTCAGCAAAGAGTGAAGGATAAATGTAAGCCAAGCCTCATTCCTCATTCTGCATATTTGATTATATAACTTTATTTTTCGGGTCAGTACGATTACAGTGATGCCAGATTTATTTTGTTTTTGTATGTTTGGCTGCTGTCACACACTAAAAGACTTTTTTTTGCTAAAAAAGTTTTCGTATGGCCATATTTGAGAGCTTTAATTTTTCCATATTTCTGTTGACAGTCATGAGTGAGCTTACTTTTTCCGGATAAGTTGACGATTTTATTGGTATCATTTTCAGTCACATAACTTTTTTTGATCACTTTCTATTCCGATATTTGGGAGGCAGAATGAACAAAAAGCAGCAATTCAGGATTTTTTTTGCCGCTTCTGTATGCCGATCCACGTGTGGTAAAATTGATATGGCAGCTTTATTCTTTGGATCAGTACAATTGTAGAGATACTACATTTATATCCTTTTTTAAGGTCTTTTGCACTTTTTCACAATAAAAACTATTTTATAGAAAAAAATATTATTTTTGCTTCACTGTATTCTGACAGCTATAACTTTTAAATTTTTCTGCAGATGGAGCTGTATGGTGGCTTGTTATTTGCGGGACAAGATGACATTTTCAGCTATACCATTTTTATTTACATTTGTCTTTCTGATAGACTTTTATTCCACTTTTTGTTTGTCGGTATGAAGAAAAACCACAGTATTTTGCCTTGTCTTTTTATTTGTTCTTTTTTATATCAAACGCCTTTGAAATGTCCAGATAGATAATATGCATGTTGTTACTCAAGTCCACTCTGGAAATTACAGGTACCTCCTCATAGAAGCTGATCAGATTAGTTTCATAGGGCCAATTCCACATACAGTAAGCCTATGCTGAAGTTTGGTCATGAGGTTACTCTTTTTTTTTTCAAACTCTTTTTATTAGTTTTAAACAGTACATATCAACCTAATAATGTCATAGACTCCATGTCAAGATGTCTTTTCCATTCTGTTCAATAAGTTTATTGTTGTGACAATAATGTATCTAAACTCTACCTATTCTGTAGTCCCTCCCCTTAATCCCCCCTCCCATCTCTCTGCGAGCATCCATAAAAATCTAAAGTTTATGGAATTGGGATGTGTCCATCAATACACTTAAGGAGATACCATCTGGTGTCCTTCAACTGAACTCTTAGTCTATCTTTGATAGCTGGTGATAATGTAGGAATAAGAAAAGACCAAGTCGTGAGAAATGTCCCCGTTAGTTTCTCTCTGTCAGTTAATGTTTCCAACCAATCCTTTTTCAATAGGAACATTATTTTTGTCTGTATTACTGATTGGGATGGTATATTAGGGTTCAACCAATGGTAATATGCTCTTCCTAACTGCCAAAGCTCATATTACCAAAATTGTTTTTATATGTTTGGGCAGAGATTGCTGAGATTCCCCTAGCATATTGAAAATTGCCCATTGCGGTGTAAGTGGGAATGTAATCTGAAAGGTAGTCTGTAGTTCTACATGTAATGTATCCTATGCCTCATATCTTGTATTCTTGGACACCTCCACAGGTGATCATGAGGTTATTCTTAATGAGACACTCCTGAATAGCAACTCTTGGTAAACCCTCAAAGATTTTTCCCTACAGAAGTGGTTAAATTTACTGGCCTATAATTTTGAGGTTCAGATTTTGTCACCTTTTTGAATATTGGCACCCCATTTTTACTATGTGCCAATCCTGTGGTATAGATCTTATTATGGATGACACATAAAAAAACACACAATTTTAAAAACATTTAAAAGAGCCAAATGGCTACAAAAAAAGAACCACAATCCAAACAACCTTTAATATGGCTGTAATGATCACAAACAGGATAACAAAGCATATAAGGTAGGGGCAAGAAATATAAACAATACCAAAAAAAGTGCAATGGTGCTGAGCGGTATATAACTTAAATAAAATTAAAGAGTCAGATGTAAAGAAAAGAAGGGACAGAAATACCCCACATGGACACTATATTGAATGTTCATTGCCTTAGATGAAACATACAATGGGAACAGAAAGTATTCAGACCACTTTACATTTTTCACTCTTTGTTTCATTGCAGCCAGTTGGTAAATTCAAAAAAGTTTATTTTTTTTCACATGTACACTCTGCACCCCATCTTGAATGACAAAAAAAAGAAAAGTAGTAATTTTTGCAAATTTAATAAAAAAGAAAAACTGAAATATCACATGATCATAAGTATTCAGACCCTTTGCTCAGGCACTCATATTTAAGTCACATGCTGTTTATTCCCTTGTGATCCTCCTTGAGATGGTTCTACTCCTTCATTGAAAGCCAGCTATGCTTAATTAAACTGATAGGACTGGATTTGGAAAGGCACACACCTGTCTATATAAGACCTCACAGCTCACAGTGCATGTCAGACCAAATGAGAATCATGAGGTCAAAGGAACTGGCCAAGGGGCTCAGAGACAGAATTGTGGCAAGGCACAGATCTGGCCAAGGTTATAACAGAATTTCTGCATTACTCAAGGTTCCTAAGTGCACAGTGGCCTCCATAATCCTTAAATGGAAGAAGTTTGGGACCACCAGAAGTCTCCCTAGACCTGGTCGTCCAGCCAAACTGAGCAATCGTGGGAGAAGAGTCTTGGTGAGAGAGATAAAGAAAAACCCCAAGATCACTGTGGCTGTGCTCAAGAGATGCAGTAGGGAAATGGGAGAAAGTTCCACAAAGTCAACTATCACTGCAGCCCTACACCAGTTGGGCCTTTATGGCAGAGTGGCCC
Source organism: Ranitomeya variabilis (assembly GCF_051348905.1). Classification (NCBI taxonomy): domain Eukaryota; kingdom Metazoa; phylum Chordata; class Amphibia; order Anura; family Dendrobatidae; genus Ranitomeya; species Ranitomeya variabilis. Next base: position 411,133,545 of record NC_135236.1, on the reverse strand, counting down.
GACGGAAGCCTCTCCTCAGTGCAAGACATATGAAAGCCCGCATAGAGTTTGCTAAAAAAACACATGAAGGGCTCCCACACTATGAAAAATAAGATTCTCTGGTGAGACGAAGATAGATCTATTTGGTGATAATTCTAAGTGGTATGTGTGGAGAAAACCAGGCACTGTTCATCACCAATACAATCCCAACAGTGAAACATGGTGGTGGCAGCATCATGCTATGGGGCTGTTTTTCAGCTGCAGGGACAGGACGACTGGTTGTCATAGAAGGAAACATAAATGCGGCAAAGTACAGAGATATTGTAACGCCCATAGGGTGTGACAAGGTAAAGTGGACTCACTAGACCACTGATGGTGCAGTGGCGGCTGTATACCCGATACTCAAAAGACAGGAGAGTGGATCTCATAAACCAAAAGATATTTATTAACAAAGTAAAAACAAAAAGGAAACAGTTGTCAGAGGGAAAGAACCTCTGGATCACAACACTGTACCACGTAGTGGAGCACCGGGCAAGGTGTACCCCTATACAGGGATTCCCCCGTCACAACACCAGGTGGCCTGAATGCTACGAATCCAGGACCAGAGGATGACCCGTACTGACAAACTAGCAACACAGTAGAATACTTGGGCCTGCTGGTGGAGACAATCCCAGAAGCTCCATGAAATCCAGCAAGGTTGATCCCACTGGTAGCAGGGTCTGGAGAATTCCGTGAGGAGAGGCAAGACAACTTGGAGTGGGAACCAGAGAGACCAAAGGAGTCCAGAATGGGATTCGCCAGAAGAGGACTCTGTGAAAATAGAGACATAAGTAAAGTGCAGAGCACAGCAGAGCGTGGCCTGAAGCTGAGGCAACAATCTAAAGAATGAACACATTGCCCAGGCACCTCCCTTAAGGGGAGGGTGCTTTTTATGCACAGAGCATCATAACACAGACAGCCCTAATAGCGAACAGGTGTCCTGCTGTTTCAAGTATGTGAAGGAAGCGGGGCGCGGCTCCTAAGAGCATTTCCAGGAGACCTGCCAAGAGGATGCAGGTTCTTAGCAGAGAAAGAAGCCGCTGATCGTCTGGAGCCACGGACAGGGTGAGTAAGGCTGTGTGATAGGCGCCGGTCTCCCTGCACAGCGGAGACCGGACCTGCGGCTGAGGGCATGACAGATATTCTGTATGAAAACCTCTTCCAGAGTGCTCTGGACCTCAGACTTGGCCGAAGGTTCACCTTCCAACAAGACAATGACCCTAAGCACACAGCTAAAATAAAAAAGGAGTGGCTTCAGAGCAACTCTGTGACCATTCTTGACTGGCCCAGCCAGAGCCCTGTCCTAAACCCAATTGAGCATCTCTGGAGAGACTTGAAAATGGCTGTCCATCAACATTCATCATCCAACCTGACGGAACCGGAGAGGATCTGCAAGGAAGAAAGGCAGAGGATCCCCAAATCCAGGTGTGAAAAACTTGTTGCATATTCCCAAGAAGACTCATGGCTGCTTCTACTCAATACTGAGCAAAGGGTTTGAATACTTATGACCATGTGATATTTAATTTTTTCTTTTTTAATAAATTTGCAAAAATTACTACATTTATGCTTTTTTTCAGTCAAGATGGGGTGCAGAGTGCACATTAATGAGAAATAAAATTAACTTTTTTGAATTTACCAAATGGCTGCAATGAAACAAAGAGTGAAAAACCTAAAGGGGTATAAATGCTTTCCATATCCACTGTACATCTATTCAAAGAATTGTAACAATAGTCTGTGCAGAAGTCAACCCAATATGGGTATTACCTAGAAAGGAAAAAAAGAGTAAAAGAACAGCCGCAATATACTTAGCACTCAGCAAATAGGCGCCCCTATGCACACAAAGTACAATCCATGGAGGAAGTGTCTTCCTAAGGGAATAATACCAAATAATAACGTTAGGAAGGGTAACATGGAGAAACTTTCTCCCAAAGGTCAAGTTTGTATTAGACATTAGATCTAGCCTGGAACTTCTGAAGCCCTGACATCAAGAAGTTTCCTAAATACGGGGACGAAAGAGAAGTTACTCTCAGGTTCTGGTGGGGGTTGGAGGAGAACTCAATTTTCATTCCTTCTTTCACAAATTCCAAAACCCATCAATTTGAGGAGATTTTCTGACATTGGGAGAAGAATCGGTATGTCACAGGGATACTGCGACAGACAGTGGGCAGAAGATCACGACCTCTGGTTACACAAACTCCTGCAATGATTAGCATCGCTTCACCATCTTATTAAACAGTGCAGGTTTTCCTTGCTCTGTCATTGCAAGGGTTAATCAATTCTGTTGATCTCCTGAAGCTCCCATCCTGAATTGTCTCAGTGGTTCTGTGTTGGCCACTCTCCTCCTGTAAAAATGCTGGCTACTGGCACTTGGGAGTTGCCAGTTATAGTTTTTCCACTTCCTGGTTTGAAGATGAAGAAGTTCAGTGTTTGGAGTAGATGGTTGGAGAGTTTTTCAGGAGATGTCTGCATGGAGTTGGTTTGAGTGTTTATCCTTATCCTCTCCCATTAGGTTTGTGCCTCCTATTCCTCCCCAGTTTTCCACTCTGTTGTTTTATGAGTGTATTTGTATGATAGTAGTTTTCTTTGATCCCTGTCTGTCTGGTTAGTGTTTTCCAATACACTTTAGCCCCACACCACACTGGGTGGAGGAGGAAAAAGATAAGGGTTAAGATAGGAGCATAGCAAGGTATGAGACTCTGGCGTCTCCACTATCCAGGGTAATCCAGGGTACAGGGATAGCCTAGGGTGCCCCTAGCTTGAGGGATCGGGTAGATGCCCACAGTCCCTTGTCACTACGCGACAGTAGAAACCTGACCCCCTAATATCCGGCATTATTGTCTCTCCTGACACTGGTTCTGAGGGAGCAAGATGTTTCTGCCTCTACCTCCCCTGGGGTAGCTCCAACATCCTGTTTTCCTTTTCCCCCTATACTGAGAGGTCTGGTTCTGTGAAGGACGAAAAGATCCCTATTTGACAATTTTCGGTTGCGGTAACATTTTCATTTTATCTGATGCTTTTTCCAGCAACTTGTTCAATGCTGAACCGTATATATTCCCTTCGGAAAGGAATAGAGCAGAGTTTGATCTTTGGAAGCTATATCTCCGCTCCATAACTTTAGTCACAGCACTCGTCTTGTTGAATTTGATAAAACCGATGACCTTGCAGCTATTCTAACTGACTTTGCAGAGGCATCAGCCAGGAATCTTGTGGCTTTCTGAAGAAGAGGCATGGATTTTAACAGATCTTCTCTAGAAGTATCCATACAGAGATCCCCTTCCAGTTGGTTCAGCCATCGAAACATAGAACCTGCCATCCATGTAGACACCACATTTGTTCTCAACAGGGCTGCTGAAGTCTTCCAGGATTTCTTTAGCAAGCTGTCCTTCTTCCAATCCATCGAATCCTTAAGCTGTGAAGAATCTTCTAACGACAATTGTCTTTTTTGCCACCTTAGCCACCTGGATGTCAATCTTCGGTATTTCTGACCAATATCTAGAAATTTCTTCCTCTAATGGAAATCTATCCTTCAGTTCCGTCGGTATACCAAATGTATCTCTGGAAACTCCCATTCATCTAAAATTAGACTCTGGACATTCTCATGTATAGGAAACACCATCCTCTTCTTTAAGTTCCCCAAACATTTAGTCCTGGACTGTTCGAGTGGTCTTTACCTCCTCTACGTCCATAGTGGTTCTCACCACTGTAAAGAATTGTTCCATGTCTTCCCGACGAGAAGTAATACTTCTTAATATCTTAGGTCAGATCTGGGCCTTCTTCCCACCACTCCCCAGCAATAGATCTCTGGCCTTCTTGTGAGTCTGAATCTAACTCCTCTTCCAAACTAATTTTCCTCTTCTTGGCCCCTGATGAGCTCAGTGAAAATGATTGGGAAAACGAGGCTAGGCACAACTGAACCTCCTGGCGGACTGTCCATCTTAGTTCTTCTATTAACTAAGGCTGTTCCTCCTTCACAATTTTTTCCATGGAACTCTGACACTGCCTTTTTTTATGGGATGATGGAAGCACATTTCTGGGCTGACATCTTATTATACTTTTTGGAGATGAATCCTTGTCTCCCTGACAAAGAGGAGAGAAGTGGTATCAATCAAAGTTTTAAAGAAATCCTGCTTCAAAGATAAAGAGACTTACCCATGCCAGGTACTTACTGGGCTAGGGTTTGCCCTTGGATTTGCAGACTCAGAGCAGGAAAACCGAACACCCTCCATATCACAGAAAAGGTCCTATCTTAAGGTGTCTTTAGTCTGCGTTCCTTATAAGCAAGTGACCAGGACCCCAGAGCAGCATTCCTTGCAAGAACCCTTGCAAACATTGGCACGGATCCACCATAATGTTTAGCTTGCAAAAAAGAAGGCTAAAAGGAGACTTAGCTGTCTACAAATATCTGAAGGGATGTCACAGTGTAGAGGGATCATCCTTATTCTCATTTGCACATGAAAACAAGAAAAGATATGGAATGAAACTGAAAGGGAGTAGATACAGATAAGATATTAGAAAAAACTTTTTGATAGTGAGGGTGATCAATGAGTGGAACAGGCTGCCACGAGAGATGGTGAGTTCTCCTTCAATGGAAGTCTTCAAACTGAGGCTGGACAAACATTTGTCTGACTCTAACAGTCTATGATTCTATGAACCCTGTTGAATTCTCCATGAACGTCGAAATTAGAGATGCATTTCACCCTGGAATGCAACCGAAAGTGACACTGAAGAGACTGGGAGCTCCAGGAGGCCCTCAGCTAGAAAACCACTGTGCTTTACCCAGAGGCACAGGAAGAATAGTAAGGTCCTGCATTGCAGAGGAGACAGGAGCAGCATCAGAGAGGGGAAGGAATAAGCGATCGTTCTCAGTTGCCCAGACTTAAGATACTCGATCTCAGTGTCTGCTGCCGGCCAGAGAACACTGCAGGATGACCTCCTCATACCCCATAGGGACAGGAGAAATACTGAAGGGAAGAAATAGGGTGGGATATTTGTTATCTTTGTGTTTCCTGTCCCTATTAGGGCAGGGAGTTAACCTCCTGTGGTGCTGTCATTCTTCATGTGGGTCAATACTCTTGGAACTGTGACCTGGGAACTGGAGCGGGAAATTCCACACCTCCTACAATTATCACTTATACAAATGTTTCTCCAATTTAAAGTGTTTGCGAAGCAAGAACTTTCTAAATAGCATTCCCCTACTACATGTATATAAATTCACATTTGCGGTTATCAGTTGTGACCATACACTTATCTAAGTACTAATGGTTACATAAATATTTATTAATGATGTCCTGAGACTTGGGAGCTCCAGCGCCTACTGCCTGTATAACCAAGTTCTTACATTAGCCTTGTGAATCATTAGCTTTATTATTAATAGTGGAAATAAAATGTCTACATATCCATGTTAAAATGCCTGTTTTTAGCCATGTAAAAATCATACCAAGAAGAAACATTTTCAGAACTTTTTCCACCTTTAATGTTGCTTATAATTTGTGCAAGTTCATTGAAAAAAAAATTTTTGGGAGGAGAAACATATGACGACATGCTCTTTTAGTTACCTATACCACTGCAGCTAATTACAGACTGCAGCAGTACTAGGAGCACAACATCAGAGAAACAATGACGCACTATGCTACTCACCTGACCGCTTCAGCCAATTACAGGCTACAGCAGTGCAGAAACATCTGATGGTGCAATCTTCTATAAAAAATAACAAAATCTGGAGTAGGACAGTCAGAGGAAAAGTATAATCGAAACACGTCACCACTTCTGTATTTATCACCCCCTCCTGGTTTTGGCTTACAAATACTGATGGAAAATACTGACCAAATACTGATAGTGTGAATGTGACCTAACAAGATTTTAGTCAGGCAAACTGTTACTTCATAACTTTGTTTCTGCTAAGGTGACTTTCACACTTGCGTCGGTACGGGGCCGTCGCCATGCGTCGGCCCGACGTACCGACGCACGATGTGAAATAAATGCACAACGGGGGCAGCGGATGCAGTTTTTCAATGCATCCGTGCCCCATTGTAATGTCCGGGGAGGAGGAGGCGGAGTTTCGGCAGCGCATGTGCGGTCAAAATGGCAGACACGACGCACAAAAAAAGTTACATGGAACTTTTTTTGTGCCGACGGTCCGCCAAAACACGACGCATCCGTCGCACGACGGATGCGACGTGTGGCAATCCGTCGCAATGCGTCGCTAATGCAAGTGTATGGAGAAAAAAACGCATCCTGCGGGCAACTTTGCAGGATGCGTTTTTTCTCCAAAACGACGCATTGCAACATGCGTCACACGGCGCAAGTGTGAAAGTAGCCTAAGTGACTTCATCTTTATATCTACTTTGGGTCTATTTATTTGTACAAGGGTTGGGTTACTTAGAGCTGCCCTTCTGGAAACTGACATCACATTGGTAATGGAAAACCCTATCATGAAGACGACACCTACACTGTAATGTCTTTTCTGGTCCCTACTTGACCACATTATGGCCCTCACTGTGCATTGGGGCCCTACAGACTCTCCCGTGACAAATAATGTTCGGGATGAGAATGTTCTGGCCTGTTGATTTTCAACCGCTAATTGTTTTGTTCACTGTGACAGTGACTGTCCTAGAAAACACAGTAGTGCCAAGCAGAACATTCCTGTGTACCAGGAAGATGCGACAGATGGCTGCTGCCTGAGCAATCATTTGGCCAACAGCTGCAGTAGTGCTTGAAAGTTTGTGAAACCTTCATATTTTTCCATATTTCCGCATAAATTACCCTAGAATTTAAAATCATAGTAAATAATACAGGGTGATTATAAAAGATTCATAGGGTTTCAAACAGGTATATTTCAAATGTATTACATGCACAATAGTGAATGGCACATCATAACGAAGATAAAGTCTTCAAGTTGAGCACATAATATACAAATGTTGTATGTGTCCTTTTGTCACACGACACATATCTATGTGGTAATCCAGTTTGACCCAAATATGCTGCAGCATGTCCCCGTCAATGGTCATTACAGCCTGTAACATTCGGTCGTCTGGGGCTTTTTACATTTACTCAAGCATCCTGTGTCGTTAAATTGTCGATACAACTGCAGAATACTCTGGTGACCAGGTGGGTCACCTTCATACTGTCTTCAGAACGCTAGCTGCACGATAGCAAATGACTTACACTTCTCATACTCTAAAACACATAACGCTTTCACTTGCATAATCGCAATTTTGGGATCTGAAGCCACCTGCCACCTGAAGAGTCACAAGCGAGTTTGCACATGCGAGTTACAAACTCTGGGATGTGACCTTTCAATACATTGTTAATACAAACAGATTTATCTCTGCAGTAATATGAATGCAAAACCTGATTAATCTTTTATAATCACCCTGCATAACACTTTGCCATTTTTAAATGAGGAAAATAATCCTATATTGCGAGTGGCAAAAATTCAGAATCTGGTATAACACCCTTATACAGCAATAATAGCATCTAAGCGTTTCCTGGCAATTGTTGATTAATCCTCCACATCGATTTGTAGAAATTTTAGACCATTCTTCCCTACAAAACATCTTCAACTCTGTTCTGTAGGGTTTTCTCCTATGAACTACTTGCTTCAGGTCCTTCCACAAGGTTTTTATAGGATTAAGGTCAGGATTTTGACTTGGCCCTTCCAAAACTTTAACTTTTTTTACTTAAAAAAATAAATTCTAATTTGTATTTATGTTTATATTTAGTTAACAGACACAACAGAACTTTACTTTAAACAACTTTTGTAGTCCAACTTATGTGGTTTTGGTCGCTGTCTTGCTGCATGACTGTTACACACCTGTCCCAGGTCTGGGCTCTACTCCCTTCACCCTGGTCTGTTGAACTTTGTTATGCTCCACGTCGGGCTTTGCAAGTGGGCCTGCGTGCTCCCTTGTGATTGTCCGCCTAGGCCTATATAAGCTCCGCCTCCTGTGCTTCCAGTATATGCTCCATATCTGCTTTCTGGTGCTCTGTCTGCCTGCGATCTCCAGTTCTTATAGTACCTGTTTCCTGTGTGCCTTACCAGCCTGCTTCACCGATGTCCCTGTGCCCACACGGACTTAGGACTTGGAGACTCCACCTCAATAAGTGAGCAGAAATGAAGATCCACATTCCATTCAATTCATCGACAGATGAATTCATCATTTTTGTTCTGTCATTTTTGTTAAGTTGTCCTGGCTCAGGTGCTGCAGGGCATGTCTGAACCTTAATAATACTACCACCATGTTTCACAGATGATATGGGGTTCTTACTTAGGCCAAAAAAAAGCTATTTTGGTCTCATGTGTCCGCAAAACATTGTGCTTTATAGATGGTTGTGTATCCTTTTCCAGCCTAATTATCATCAACACTTCATCTGAGGCCTTCAAAAATCTGCTTTGTTTATGTCTTAATACACTTCCACAAGCAAGTGTTGTGAAGATCACACTTTGATTGATCCCTGCTCTTTAAAAAAAAAAATCAGGTCAACCACTCACACCTGATGGTCATCCCATTGACTGAAAACAGCACTCTAATTTTAGCTTAAAATTATCAGCTAATCCTAAAGGTTCACATACCTTTTCCACTCACACATGATACTGAATAATTTTCTTCTTTTAACCACTACATGCCGCAGCCCTTTTTCGCTTTTACGTTTCTGTTTTTCGATTCCCTTCTTCCCAGAGCCATAACTTTTTTATTTTTCTGTCAATATAGAAGTGTGAGGGCTTGTTTTTTGTGGGCGAGTTGTACTTTTGAACAACAACATTGGTTTTACCATATTGTATACTGGAAAATAGGAAAAAAATTTCAAGTGCGGTGAAATTGCAAAAAAAGTGCAATTCCACAACTGTTTTTTTAATTTTTTTTTGTTACCATGTTCACCAAATGCTAAAGCTGACTAGCCATTATTATGATTCTCCACTTCATTATGAGTTCATAGATACCAAACATGTATAGGTTCCTTTTTATTTAAGTGGTGAAAAAAAATCCAAAGTTTGTTAAAAAGAAATTGCATCATTTTCCGAGACACGTAGCGTGTACATTTTTCGTGATCTGGGGCTGGGTGAGGGCTTATTTTTTGTGTGCCAAGCTGACATTTTTAATGATATCATTTTGATGTGGATACGCCCGTTATTTCATTTTAATGCAATGTTGCGGCAACCAAAAAATCGTAATTCTGGTGTTTTGACTTTTTTCCGCTACGCCGTTTAACGATTGGATTAATTCTTTTTATATCTTGATAGAGCAGATGATTCTGAATGCGGCCGTACCAAATATGTGTATTTTTTGTCATTGTTTTATTTTGAATGGGGTGAAAGGGGGGTGGTTTGAATTATTATTTTTTTTTTTTAAATGTTGAATATTTTGAAAAACATTTTTTTTACTTTTCACTTGCTTTCATAGTCTCTATGAGAGACTAGAAGCTGCGATAATATGATCGCCTCTGATTAGATCGCTTGTATGTAGCAGAAATGCTCACTTGCTATGAGCGCCGACCGCTGGGAGGCGCTCATAGCAATCCGGCAATGACAACTACAGGGGTCTGCTGCAGACCCCAGGTTGTCATATCAACCCATCGGTGAACCATGGTCATGTGACACGGGCGCCAATGGGCGAGATTAGTAACGTGCTTCTGGCACAATCACATTAAAAGCAGCTGTCAGAGTTTGACAGCAGCATTTAACAGGTTAACATCTGCGGGTGGATCGCAATTCCACCCACGGCTGTTAGGGGCACATGTCAGCTATTCAAAACAGTTGACATGTGTCAGGAAAGAGTGAAAGACACGACATGCACTGTACATATACGGTGCATGTCGTGAATTAGTTAAAAAATGACAGAGTCCAATATTTTTTACTCATTTGTTTAATTTGGTTCTCTTTATGTACTTTTAGGATGTGTTTGAAAATCTGAGGTAGTTTTAAGTCAAATTTATGCAGAAATATATACATGCCTTGTGAAAATATTCGGCCCCCTGGAACTTTTCAACCTTTCCCACATATCATGCTTCAAACAACAAGTGGAAAACAATTGTAAAGTTTAGCGAAATTTATGGGTTATTTTAAATTTTTGTGGAAATTCAAAAGCTGAAAAGTGGGGCGTGCAATATTATTCGGCTCCTTTAACTTAATACTTTGTTGCGCCACCTTTTGCTGCGATTACAGCAGCAAGTCGCTTGGGGTATGTCTCTATTAGTTTTGAACATCGAGAGACTGAAATTCTTGCCCATTCTTCCTTGGCAAACAGCTCGAGCTCAGTGAGGTTTAATGGAGATCGTTTGTGAACAGCAGTTTTCAGCTCTTTCTACAGATTCTCGATTGGAATGAGGTCTGGACTTTGACTTGGCCATTCTAACACCTGGATACGTTTATTTGTGAACCATTCCATTGTAGATTTTGCTTTATGTTTGTAATCATTGTCTTGTTGGAAGACAAATCTCCATCCCAGTCACAGATCTTTTGCAGACTCCAACAGGTTTTCTTCAAGAATGGTCCTGTATTTGGTTCCATCCATCTTCACATCAATTATAACCATCTTCCCTGTCCCTGCTGAAAAGCAGGCCCAAAACATGATGCTGTCACCACCATGTTTGACAGTGGGGATGGTGTGCTCAAGGTGATGAGCTGTGTTGCCTTTAAGCCAAATATATCGTTTTGCATTGTTGCCAAAAAGTTCGATTTTGGTTTCATCTGACCAGAGCACCTTCTTCTACATGTTTGGTGTGCCTCCCAGGTGGCTCGTTACAAACTTTAAACAACACTTTTTATGGATATCTTTGAGAAATGGCTTTCTTCTTGCCCATCTTCCATAAAGGCCAGATTTGTGCAGTGTAAGACTGATTGTTGTCCTATGGACAGACTGTCCCACCTCAGCTGTAGATCTCTGCAGTTCGTCTGCAGTGATCATGGGCCTCTTGGCTGTATCTCTGATCAGTCTTCTCCTTGTTTGAGATGAAACTTTAGAGGGACGGCCGGGTCTTAGTAGATTTGCAGTGGTATGACACTCCTTCCATTTCAATATGATCGCTTGCACAGTGCTCCTTGGGAAGTTTAAAGTTTTAGAAATCATTTTGTATCCAAATCCAGCTTTAAACTTCTCCACAACAGTATCACGGACCTGCCTGTTGTGTTCCTTGGTCTTCATGATGCTCTCTGTGCTTCAAACAGAACCCTGAGACTATCACAGAACAGGTGAATTTATACGGAGACTTGATTACACACAGGTGGATTACATTTATCATCATTAGGCATTTAGGACAACATTGGATCATTCACAGATCCACAATGAACTTCTGGAGTGAGTTTGCTGCACTGAAAGTAAAGGGGCCGAATAATATTGCACGCTCCACTTTTCAGTTTTTGAATTTCCACAAAAATTTAAAATAACCAATAAATGTCATTCAACTTCACAACTGTGTTCCACTTGTTTTGATTCTTCACCAAAAATTTACATTTGGTGTCTTTGTTTGAAGCATGATATGTGGGAAAAGGTTGAAAAGTTCCAGGGGGCCGAATACTTTCGCAAGGCACTGTAAAATTCTGAAGGGTTCAAAACCTTTAAGCAAAAGTGCATCTAATGTATATGAGGTCTGACTCTTTAGAATCTAATAATAAAACAAAAGGAGAGAGTTGGTATTTTGTTTGTACAGAAAATAATTAGTAATTCTATTTTTTTAAAACCTTAAAATAGGTGGTAATATTTAGCTTTGTTACGCATTTGTCTACTTGTTTATCTCCCCAGAAGACTGGGAGGTACTGGGAGCTCATTCTTGAAGCACTCTGTCATGAGAAGGCATAGAATATCTTAAAATAGGGTTATTTTTGTATGTGTTTGTTTTTCATGTAAATGAGTAGCAGACATGCATTCCTAAGACTCTGAGGGAATGTAGACAATATGCATGCCGAAATATTATTTTAGACTCCTTCATATCCTAATATGCTTACAAAGAGAAGTGGTTGAAAGAATAAAATGTCTGAAAAACATAAACTGATACAGTTTGAAATACCAGTATTTAATATTTCTATCCTTTTGATATACGGTAAGCACTTGCTTATGGTGGAGGAGGATGAGATAACTGATAACGTAATAGAAACGTTAACATTAACGAGTTTAGTTGTATTCATATAGACCTCAATTTGCCAAAGTGTTTATGCCACTCGCGTAATTGGTGTAAAGCACTTTGAAAAGTCTCAAATTTTGCGCAATGTGAAGCTGCACAAAAAGTTATCAGCTTTTGACATTTCCATTGTAATTTCAAACACCTCCGCCAAAATGAGTGGAGCTGGGGCAGGACACTGGGTGGCTCACTTGCCCTTCCAATTCATCAAAAGTGGCAGAGCTTTTTATGCCAGAAATTTTACTCCATTCACTGACCGAAGGAACATTTTTGGTGAGGCGGGGCGCACGCCAAGGATATGATGCATCAAACTCATTAAGTGGCAAGCACAGCTTAATAAATTTGGTGCATCTTATTCTTGCAGGACCATCATTACGATTAGAGTACAAAATGCCAGGCTTAAGTGCAGCGCCCCGGAGTCCTGGTAGTTGCAGTAATGTTATTCTTCCACCAGGGGGAGTGATATTACGTCTGAAGGCAATAAAGGAGATCTGTTTACCAGGTATCACAAACCACACAATACACTTCACACTCCAGGCCGCCAGGGGGAGCTACGCTCCTATCTATTAGGGCACTCCTCACAATTAGGTAAAAGTGGTAGTCTGGACAGGAAGTTAGGCAGAAGTGAGCTGGGCTTCACCCAGCGAGCTGCTATCTGGGCTCCGCTCAGGAACATTTTTGGTGAGGCGGGGCGCACGCCAAGGATATGATGCATCAAACTCATTAAGTGGCAAGCACAGCTTAATAAATTTGGTGCATCTTATTCTTGCAGGACCATCATTACGATTAGAGTACAAAATGCCAGGCTTAAGTGCAGCGCCCCGGAGTCCTGGTAGTTGCAGTAATGTTATTCTTCCACCAGGGGGAGTGATATTACGTCTGAAGGCAATAAAGGAGATCTGTTTACCAGGTATCACAAACCACACAACACACTTCACACTCCAGGCCGCCAGGGGGAGCTACGCTCCTATCTATTAGGGCACTCCTCACAATTAGGTAAAAGTGGTAGTCTGGACAGGAAGTTAGGCAGAAGTGAGCTGGGCTTCACCCAGCGAGCTGCTATCTGGGCTCCGCTCAGGTAGTGGGTCCATGACAGGGGTGGGATCCTGTCAGAGGCCTAGACAGAAGGCCACAGAGCTGCGCCTGCTCCACGTGCGGCAGCATCCTAAGGAAGAGACATTGAAGGGATTTTCATTGCAGAGAGTGAGAAACGAAGTAATAGCAAAAGGAGAGGAAACCAGGAGTTCTGCCCTGTAATAGGCTGCCTCCTTTCTGAGGTGCAGAATCCGGTAGCTGGAACACCGAGGGAGTAAGGATCTCTACGCTTTACTTCAGAGACCGGCATGACAGTTAATTCCACGTTAGCTGCCCGACCATATACCCAGGAGGCACGGTGGCAACTGTGGAGGCTGGGGCGTGATAGAGTCCCTGTAAAAAGCCTCAGGCCATCAGTCATATGGATTTGTCCTATCCTATCCATCAGGGGGACAGAGAGAGAAAGAAACATAACATCTAGAACACCAACATCAGTTGTGAGAACCTTACCGAGCTCAGCAGGAAGAGACTACAACACTCAGGTGCTAGGGGAAGGCTATTGAATTCCACCTGGATAAGAAGAACTCTGGATTTGCCTTCAGACCGGCCGGACTCTGCCTACCCTGTGGTCCGTACCCTGGACTGTGGAAGCTGAAACCTTCAGTAAAGGTAAAGAGACTGCAACATTGTGTCCTCGTTATTCACTGCGCCTTACATCATCCACCATCTACTCTCTGGGAAGCCCTGGGGACATACTTCACCTGTGGGAAGGTATACCATCTAGCTGCCATAACATCACCCCAGCGGACCCCTCACAGCAGCGTCGGTCACCCTGACCGAATACCACAGGTGGCGTCACGAACATTATCCCTTTAAAGACCTTTCCCCCATTTTACTATGGACGTCCCTAGGGCCACGGACCGAGTCAGCCACCGTGACATCCCCACTGAGAACCGAAGGGCCCGTCTCCGAGTACCCCATTGCCCTACTGGAGGCGCTCCATAATTAGTCTGGGTCATGTATACCGGTGGCAAAACCACTTGTACAGTACATTGCATGAATTTTTTGCTGTGGTGGGGCTCTCTAACACTCCACTCTAGATCATAGAAATACAACTTAAAGATTGACATAACTACAAATGCAACTGATGCACCCAATGTCAGTAATACTGTAGTCTTGCATGCACAACAACTTTTATTACTTTTTACATTAAAGTGATGATGATCACATATCATAAGTTAACAGCAAGCGTTTGCTGTGGGTGAATGGAGCAGGGTGAGAAACTGAATCAGCAACATACTAAGCAGATGCTCACTTTTATACAGCAGCCATTATCACATATGGCATAAACATGGGGTTTCTAATTAGAATAACCTACAGTGGGGAAAATAAGTATTTGATACACTGCCAATTTTGCAAGTTTTCCCACCTACAAAGAATGGAGAGGTGTGTGATTTTTATCGTAGTGTGGTAGTTCAACTCATGTGGCGGTGTACGGAGGTAGAAAATGGAAACACTGTCTCTTTAAATCCTCATGGGTTTATTATAAGGCAGCAAAAACCAACACAAGGGGAAAATAAACTCAGCCTTTCCGGCTAAAACAGAAAAACAACAAAGAAAACAAAACGTTGCAACACAGTCCACACTTTGCGGGTAGCACCCCTCTCTGGAGCAATAGAGGTTCATTCTATCCTCTACAAGACATAAAAACCACTGGAGACTCCTCTCTCCAGTCTTGTTGAAACCAGAGTGCCTGTAGAGTCCAGTTATTTAAACCCCAGACCATGTGACTCTTTCCATCATGTGACTGACCACATGATCGTGACATCACACAGGTCCTGGCAGCTCTGCAAGTGAAGATAAAATGGACACTCTCCCTCCCGCTCTATGAATGTCCACATGAAACCAGCCCATTAGGCAACTTTAACTTAACCCTCACAACACGTAGTGTGCTGGAGGTAAATACTCTGGTTTCATATAAATGACGCCATTAAGCGCAGTGACACATATCTCCCCTCTATTACATTACCAGTGACATTGTAACAGTAGGTACACTTCAACTGTAAGAGACAGAATCTAAAAATTGAAAAAAAAAAACAGAAAATCACATTGTATGATTTTCACATAATTAAATTGCATTTTATTGCATGAAATAAGTATTTGATCACCCCAACCAGCAATAATTCTGGCTCTCATAGACCCGTTAGTTTTTCATTAAGAAGCTCTCCTACTCTGTACTCATTACCTGTATTATTCACACCTGTTTTAACTTGTTACCTGTATAAAAGACAACTGTTCACACACTCAGTCACACTCCAACCTCTCCACCATGGCCAAGACCAAAGAGCTGTCTAAGGAAACTAGGAACAAAATTGTGGACCTGCAAAAGGCTGGGATGAGCTACAGGACAATAGGCAAGCAGCTTGGTAAGAAGGCAACAACTGTTGGCACAATTATTAGAAAAGGGAAGAAACACAAGATGACTGTCAATCTTTCTCGGTCTGGGGCTCCATACAAGATCTCACCTTGTGGGGAAAGGTTGATTCTGAGAAAGGCAAGGAATCAGCCCAGAACTACATGGGAGGACCTGGTCAATGACCTCAAGAGAGCTGGGACCACGGTCTCAAACATTACCATTAGCAACTCACTACGCTGCAATGGATTGAAATCCTGCAGGGCAGGCAAGGTCCCCCTGCTCAAGCCAGCACATGTCCAGTCCTGTTTGAAGTATGGAGGCATGGGAGAAGTTTATGTGGTTAGATGAGCCCAAAATAGAACTTTTTGGTATCAACTCCCCTTGCAGTTTTTGTAATAAGTATTAATATGAGTATAACCTAAAGAACACTGTCCCAACCGTGAATAATGGTGGAGGAAACATCTTACTTTTGGGGCGCTTTTCTGCAAAAGGGACAGGACAACTGCACTGTATTGAAGGGAGGATGGATGGGGTCATGTATAGTGAGATATTAAAAAAGGAAATAATTCAGCTCACCTTTATAATGGTATTCTCACAGCCTATGAGAATTTTGATCCGAGCACGGAAACGTCTCTGCTTGATGCCAGGTACTTGTGCATGAAAATGAAGGTATCCAGCTCAGGAAATAAAATCAAAAGACTTTATTTGGACAAATTTAAAAAGTAAGCTGCTTGATAAACCAGTGCATACAGGGGGAAGGAATGTCTTGAGTAACTGGACGTGTTTCGAACACGTGTAGTGTTCTTAGTCCTCAGTTTTACAATGAGCAGTTTTGCCACAAGTTAAAATACGCCCCAAACAGGTGGAGAACAGGGTGAAATGATTGCTCCACAGAATTAAATTAACACTTGAATAACATGACATGCAATGAAAAGTGCACAAAGAGAAAAGAAAAACATTTAAATAAAAAATCCCCTCCAAAAAACAAACAAACAAAAAAACAACAATTATAAGGCCATGTTCACACTTTGCGGTTTTTACCGCGGAACCGCGGCGATTTTGATGCTGCGGGTCCGCAGCAGTTTCCATAGCGTTTCCATTTACTTTCAATGATACCCGCAGCCTAATTTTGTTCTGCCTCGCAACTTAATCTGGCTTGATTATTTCCTCATTTTTTTGATATGTCATGCATGTGTCACAGTTATTTTTGATTCATGATTTTTACCTGTATGCATAACTTCTTAATAAAGTTCGTTCATTTCATTTATTTTTCTATTACTTCTATTGAGTGGTGTCTTGGTTTGGATACTTGTTATCCAATTTTTGGTGTCATATAACAGAGGAATGCACCGAGGACTGGAGGATGGTGTAAAACCAAAGTAGGAGCAGAAAGGGAATTATCACCCACTCAAAACCTAGCAACAGTCACAGATAAATCCATTAAATGCCTTTCTCCTATTATAGCCAACAACAACCTCCTACCATATAGCATGAGCTAGCTGTAACAATGAGTGCTATCCAGAGCCCAGATTATATAAGAGATGGGAGTGGCTAACAGTGCACAGCTAAGAGCCTTAATGCTCCAGGAGCTCTCAACAGAGCAGATTAAACCATGCACTGCCCAAAAATTTTAACACCGTTTAACCCCTTATTCCGTCCATGTGGGGTGGGCCCTACTTCCCAAGGACGGAATAGTACGTCCAGCACGATCGGCCGCGCTCACGGGGGGAGCGCGGCCGATCGCGGCCGGGTGTCAGCTGACTATCGCAGCTGACATCTGGCACTATGTGCCAGGAGCGGTCACGGACCGCCCCCGGCACATTAACCCCCGGCACACCGCGATCAAACATGATTGCGGTGTGCCGGCGGTATAGGGAAGCATCGCGCAGGGAGGGGGCTCCCTGCGTGCTTCCCTGAGACCCCCGGAGCAACGCGATGTGATCGCGTTGCTCCAAGGGTCTCCTACCTCCCTCCTCGCCGCAGGTCCCGGATCCAAGATGGCCACGGCATCCGGGTCCTGCAGGGAGGGAGGTGGCTTACCGAGTGCCTGCTCAGTGCAGGCGCTGGTAAGCTTTCTGCACTCTAAGTGAGATCGGCGATTTGACAGAGTGCTGTGCACACTGCCAGATCAATGATCTGTAATGTCCCCCCCTGGGACAAAGTAAAAAAGCTAAAAAAAAATGTCCACATGTGTAAAAAAAAAAAAAAAAAAAAAAATTCCTAAATAAATAAATAAAATAAAAAAATTATTCCCATAAATACATTTCTTTATCTAAATAAAAAAAAAATCAAACAATAAAAGTACACATATTTAGTATCGCCGCGTCCGTAACGACCCCACCTATAAAACTATATCACTAGTTAACCCCTTCAGTGAACACCGTAAAAAAAAAAAAAAAAAACGAGGCAAAAAACAACGCTTTATTCTCATACCGCCAAACAAAAAGTGGAATAACATGCGATCAAAAAGACGGATATAAATAACCATGGTACCGCTGAAAACGTCATCTTGTCCCGCAAAAAACGAGCCGCCATACACCATCATCAGCGAAAAAATAAAAAAGTTATAGTCCTCAGAATAAAGCGATGCCAAAATAATTATTTTTTCTATAAATTAGCTTTTATCGTATAAAAGCGCCAAAACATAAAAAAAATTATATAAATGAGGTATCGCTGTAATCGTACTGACCCGAAGAAAAAAACTGCTTTATCAATTTTACCAAACGCGGAACGGTATAAACGCCTCCCCCAAAAGAAATTCATGAATAGCTGGTTTTTGGTCATTCTGCCTCACAAAAATCAGAATAAAAAGCAATCAAAAAAATCTCCCGTGCCCGAACATGTTACCAATAAAAACGTCAACTCGTCCCACAAAAAGCAAGATCTCACATGACTCTGTGGACTCAAATATGGAAAAATTATAGCTCTCAAAATGTGGTAACGCAAAAAATATTTTTTGCAATAAAAAGCGTCTTTCAGTGTGTGACGGCTGCCAATCATAAAAATCCGCTAAAAAACCCGCTATAAAAGTAAATCAAACCCCCCTTCATCACCCCCTTAGTTAGGGAAAAATTTTAAAAATTTTAAAAATGTATTTATTTCCATTTTCCCATTAGGGTTAGGGCTAGGGTTGGGGCTAAAGTTAGGGTTAGGTTTTGGATTACATTTACGGTTGGGAATAGGGTTGGGATTAGTGTTAGGGGTGTGTCTGGGTTAGAGATGTGGTTAGGGTTACCGTTGGGATTAGGCTTAGGGGTGTGTTTGGATTAGGGTTTCAGTTATAATTGGGTGGTTTCCACTGTTTAGGCACATCAGGGGCTCTCCAAAGGTGACATGGCGTCCGATTTCAATTCCAGCCAATTCTGCGTTGAAAAAGTAAAACAGTGCTTCTTCCCTTCCAAGCTCTCCCGTGCGCCCAAACAGGGGTTTACCCCAACATATGGGGTATCAGCGTACTCGGAACACATTGGAGAACAACTTTTGGGGTCCAATTTCTCCTGTTACCTTTGGGAAAATACAAAACTAGGGGCTAAAAAATAATTTTTGTGGAAAAAAAATTTTTTTTTACTTGCATGGCTCTGCGTTATAAACTGTAGTGAAACACTTGGGGGTTCAAAGCTCTCACAACACATCTAGATGAGTTCCTTAGGGGGTCTACTTTCCAAAATGGTGTCACTTGTGGGGGGTTTCTACTGTTTAGGTACATTAGGGGCTCTGCAAACGCAATGTGACGCCTGCAGACCATTCCATCTAAGTCTGCAAGCCAAATGGCGCTCCTTCCCTTCCGAGCCC
This sequence comes from Ranitomeya variabilis, assembly GCF_051348905.1. Taxonomy (NCBI): domain Eukaryota; kingdom Metazoa; phylum Chordata; class Amphibia; order Anura; family Dendrobatidae; genus Ranitomeya; species Ranitomeya variabilis. The sequence goes on along the minus strand of NC_135236.1, from coordinate 411,114,170 downwards.
TCCCATGCGCCCAAACGGTGGTTCCACCCCACATATGGGGTATCAGCGTACTCAAGACAAATTGGACAACAACTTTTGGGGTACAATTTCTCCTGTTACCATTGGGAAAATACAAAACTGGGGGCTAAAAAATAATTTTTTGGGGAAATTTTTTATTTTTTTTATCTTCACGGCTCTGCGTTATAAACTGTAGTGAAACACTTGGGGGTTCAAAGTTCTCACAACACAACTAGATAAGTTCCTTGGGGGGTCTAGTTTCCAATATTGGGTCACTTGTGGGGGGTTTCTACTGTTTAGGTACATTAGGGGCTCTGCAAATGCAATGTGACGCCTGCAGACCAATCCATCTAAGTCTGCATTGCAAATGATGATCCTTCCCTTCCGAGCTCTGCCATGCGCTCAAACGGTGGTTCCCCCCCAGATATCAGGTATCAGCGTACTCAGGACAAATTGGACAACAATATATAGGGTCCAATTTCTCCTGTTAACCTTGGAAAAATACAAAACTGGGGTCTAAAAAATAATTTTTGTGGAAAAAAAATATTTTTTATTTGCACGGCTCTCCGTTATAAACTGTAGTGAAACACTTGGGGGTTCAAAGCTCTCACAACACATCTAGATGAGTTCCTTAGGGGGTCTACTTTCCAAAATGGTGTCACTTGTGGGGGGGTTTTACTGTTTAGGTACATTAGGGGCTCTGCAAACGCAATGTGACGCCTGCAGACCATTCCATCTAAGTCTGCATTCCAAATGGCGCTCCATCCCTTCCGAGCCCTCCCATGCGCCCAAACGGTGGTTCCCCCCCCACATATGGGGTATCAGCGTACTCAGGACAAATTGGAAAACAACTTTTGGGGTCCAATTTCTCCTGTTACCCTCGGGAAAATACAAAACTGGGGGCTAAAAAATAATTTTTGTGGGAAAAAATTTTTGTTTTATTTTTACGGCTCTGCATTATAAACTTCTGTGAAGCACTTGGTGGGTCAAAGTGCTCACCACACCTCTAGATAAGTTCCTTAGGGGGTCTACTTTCCAAAATGGTGTCACTTGTTGGGGGTTTCAATGTTTAGGCACATCAGGGGCTCTCCAAACGCAACATGGCGTCCCATGTCAATTCCTGTCAATTTTGCAGTGAAATGTCAAACGGCGCTCCTTCCCTTCCGAGCTCTCCCATGCGCCCAAACAGTGGTTTACCCCCACATATGGGGTATCAGCGTACTCAGGACAAATTGTACAACAACTTTTGGGGTCCAATTTCTTCTCTTACCCTTGGGAAAATAAAAAATTGGGGGCGAAAAGATCATTTTTGTGAAAAAATATGATTTTTTATTTTTATGGTTCTGCATTATAAACTTCTGTGAAGCACTTGGTGGGTCAAAGTGCTCACAACACATCTAGATAAGTTCCTTAGGGGGTCTACTTTCCAAAATCGTGTCACTTGTGGGGGGTTTCAATGTTTAGGCACATCAGTGGCTCTCCAAACGCAACATGGCGTCCCATCTCAATTCCAGTCAATTTTGCATTGAAAAGTCAAATGGCGCTCCTTCGCTTTCGAGCTCTGTCATGCGCCCAAACAGTGGTTTACCCCTACATATGGGGTATCGGCGTACTCAGGACAAATTGTATAACATCTTTTGGGGTCCATTTTCTCCTGTTACCCTTGGTAAAATAAAACAAATTGGAGCTGAAGTAAATTTTGTGTGAAAAAAAGTTAAATGTTCATTTTTATTTAAACATTCCAAAAATTCCTGTGAAACACCTGAAGGGTTAATAAACTTTTTGAATGTGGTTTTGAGCACCTTGTGGGGTGCAGTTTTTAGAATGGTGTCACACTTGGGTATTTTCTATCATATAGACCCCTCAAAATGACTTCAAATGAGATGTGGTCCCTAAAAAAAAATGGTGTTGTAAAAATGAGAAATTGCTGGTCAACATTAAACCCTTATAACTCCCTAACAAAAAAAAATTTTGGTTCCAAAATGGTGCTGATGTAAAGTAGACATGTGGGAAATGATACTTATTAAGTATTTTGTGTGACATATCACTGTGATTTAATTGCATAAAAATTCAAATTTGGAAAATTGCAAAATTTTCAAAATTTTCGCCAAATTTCCATTTTTTTCACAAATAAACGCAGGTAATATCAAGGAAATTTTACCAATATCATGAAGTACAATATGTCACGAGAAAACAATGTCAGAATCACCAGGATCCGTTGAAGCGTTCCAGAGTTATAACCTCATAAAGGGACAGTGGTCAGAATTGTAAAAATTGGCCCGGTCCATAACGTGCAAACCACCCTTGGGGGTGAAGGGGTTAATAAGAATGTTAAGTGCTTGTAATCAGTGCTGGAGTAGGAGAAATCAGACTTTGAAATTTTGTGGCTCCTCTCTGTCTCGGTAAACTCGTGACAACATGCCACTGGAAATCCATACAAAGCACAGAGTCCTCCATCTACCACACTAAGGCTATGTGCACACTTTGCGGGGTCCTCTGCGGGTTCTCCCACAGCGGATTTGATAAATCTGCAGGGCAAAACCGCTGCGGTTATCCCTGCAGATTTATCGCGGTTTGTTTTGCGGTTTCCGCTACGGGTTTACTCCTATACTATTGATGCTGCATATGCAGCAATATTCAGCATCAATAGTAATGTTAAAAATAATAAAACATGGTTATATACTCACCCTTTGACGTCCCTATTTCCTCGGCGCTGCACGCGGCGGTTCGGTTCCAAAGATGCTGTGCGAGAAGGACCTTCGTGACGTCACGGTCATGTGACCGCGACGTCACGGTCATGTGACCGCGACATCACCGCAGGCCCTGCTCACACCAACCCTGATACCGGACGGCCGCGTGCAGCGCTGAGAGGTGAGTATATCATTATTTTTATTTTTTTATTATTTTTTTTACACAAATATGGTTCCCAGGGCCTGAAGGAGAGTCTCCTCTCCTCCACCCCGGGTACCATCTGCACATGATCCGCTTACTTCCCGCATCGTGGGCACAGCCCCATGCGGGAAGTTAGCGGATCAATGCATTCCTATGGGTGCAGAATCGCAGCGATTCTGCACAAAGAAGTGACATGCTGCAGAATGTAAACCGCTGCGTTTCTGCGCGGTTTTTCTTGCAGCATGTGCACAGCGGATTGCTGTTTCCATAGGGTTTACATGTAAATGTAAACGCTATGGAAACTGCTGCGGACCCGCAGCATCAAAATCGCCACGGATCCGCGGTAAAACCCGCAAAGTGTGAACATGGCCTAAGAAAAGGTTAAATTAAAAGGGGAGGGTGTTCTACATCTACTTGTTGAATTTATGGTCAAAAACAAAATAATTGCAAATAAATAAATAAAATTGTTCACAAAGACTGACAACCCTTACCTAAATAGGACATCATGGGGTTTATCCACAGATTTATGCACTCTTAGCAGCTTGTAGAAGGTAAGAACTACTGAGTGATCTGTAGCCATGAAGCCTTCTTCTTTTTTGCCACAATTTCTTGTTGAAAAGTCATAAACAGTCCAATTTGGACTTAAATATCTACAAGGTTTCTAAATGGAGGATAGTGTAGAAAGACTTGTTATTCAATTAGTGATTTCCCATTGCCACATTTTATTCAATGGGCCTAAAAAAAACATTTCCCTCTGTTGGTTGATCATTTCTTTCAAGGCCCAACAAAGTAGACCTCTTCCATTCCATTAAAATAGTCAAATTAAAAGTTATGTATGTCCCATGATGTAACGATTAAATAGATTTGTACAGTTGGGAAAAAACTAAAGGAGAGTGTAGACAGAGATGGAGTAAAACATGGAATATTTTGCATATCTGCATTTTTGTTTTCCTGTAGCAGGGCAATGTCTGCAGTTGGGGTGTTTGCCCCTTTTGTAAGTTTTTTTTTTTATATATATAGCGCTAACATATTCCGCAGCGCTTTACAGTTTGCACACATTATCATCACTGTCCCTGATGGGGCTCACAATCTAAATTCCCTATCAGTTTGGCTTTGTAATGTGGGAAGAAACCAGAGTGCCAGGAGGAAACCCACACAAACACAGGGAGAACATACAAACTCCTTGCAGATGTTGGCCTTGGTGGGATTTAAACCCAGGACTCCAGCGCTGCAAGGCTGCAGTGCTAACCACGGAGCCACTGTGCTGTTCTTGTAAGTTGGGGATCAATCATTGTTCATGAGACCTCGTTTTCTGCGGTTTACCAGATTTTATTCTCCCCTTTCTCTGCCACCTGCTACATTGCTTGCAACTGAAGACAAAATAAATCACTTGAGAATGGTTCGGTCAAGGAGTTAGATACGGTAGATCTGTACACAATACTGTTAAAGAAGGATTCCTAACATTTTTCTAATTCAATAATTTCTCTAAAAACATACACTTAACTCATTATACACATGAAACATTCACTTTAAATCAATCTGTCAGTTATGACACCATAATGATCCCCTTCTCCGATAAAATGCTTTATTGCAAACTATGTGTCATCAAATTGTTGGTAAGAAAATGTCTATATTGTCCAAGATTTTTCTTCTTCTGCGATGCAATGATTCTGAATGGAACAAAAGCTTTTTCATTGTCAAAAAAGAATTCTAGTTACACAGCTATTACCAAAATATGCGAGTTTTGGCATTTTTGTCAGTGAAAGGTGCGTCACCCATTGAAATGCATTGTTAAGCTTTACCTGCAAAGGTCTGGCATTATTTAACCTTATAATGTGTAGAACAAAGTTATTCACTGCTTTAAAGAGAATCACAAGGGCATAAATCAGACACTGAATGCGCTATTGCAGCCAGGTTTGTTTTACTCTGAAACGATGCAGACTTCCAGAGTTAGCTTAGCTTGAAAAGCCAGCTGAGGACTATATGGAGAGGCCCGACTAGTCCGATGTGGTCCCTGCCAGCTTCTTCCTGCTCTGCTCCATTGGACTGACTGGTCTTCTATGTGTATACATAGGGAAAGACCTGTCAATTAACTAGGGCAGTGCGATGAGGACTATCGGACTAGTCAGGTCAACGTAAGTTTATTCTGAAATACTGCAGTGTTTCAGAGTTAAACATGCATGGCTGAAAATGCGCCATCATGCTATGATTCATGTTGTCCATGGTTTGGGTAGCATGAATTTAATGACAGGTCCTGCCTAAAACTGATGCTCCATCAGTGAGGAGAGTGCCATCAGGCTGTATAAAGTGTCTCAAGTTCAAGCCCACCATTATTGTGTTCAAACTGTTGCCTTTTGTGGGAACATCTGGTGTTCTGTCCATTCCAGTAAGGACAGTGTGGCTCGTATTATGCATTGAAGTTTAGTACTATAGTGTTTGGTTTATTGTGTTATAGCACCATCTAGTGGTGGTTAAATTTATAATCTGTGCCTTAGTAACAATTAGAGTGTTGCATTGTGGAATTGTAGCAAGGTATGCTGGGAGAGGGAAACTCCATTATTTTCTGTGTACTTCCTGGGACACACGTGCTCATGTGCTGTGCTGGAACCATCTCACTTACTTGCCATCCTGGTTAAGTTTATCCGGTAAGATTGTTACCTCTGTTTTTGTAATATAGTGTTGTACAGAATGTGATTTACTGTATAGCAGCCAGTACATAGGAAATGTATTATCAGAGACTTACTGTATGTAGTTATATACACAAGTTGCATCATACTGTATACTTTCTCTGTTAGTTGTAAAGTGTCAGTTGTGTTATTATTTGGCCCAATACTTATTTATGTCATTTGTATTCTTATAGTTTTACCGCGCGTTTGCAATACCTGTTTACCAATAAACAAGTTAGACTACAGAGAACAGTCTGCTTAGGCCATGTGCACACGTTCAGTATTTTTCGCATTTTTTTTCGCGTTTTTTCGCTATAAAAACGCGAAAAAAACGCTAACATATGCCTCCCATTATTTTCAGTGTATTCCGCATTTTTTGTGCAAATGTAGCCTTTTTTTCCGCGAAAAAATCGCATCGCGGAAAAAAAAGCAACATGTTCATTAAAATGCGGAATTGCAGGGGATTCCGCACACCTAGGAGTCCATTGATCTGCTTACTTCCCGCACGGGGCTGTGCACACCATACGGGAAGTAAGCAGATTATGTGCGGTTGGTACCCAGGGTGGAGGAGAGGAGACTCTCCTCCACGGACTGGGCACCATATAAGTGGTCAAAAAATAAGAATTAAAATAAAAAATAGTCCTATACTCACCTTCGATGTCTTCCCGCCTCTAAGCTGCATGCTGCCGCTTCGGTTCCTGTAGCTGGTGTGCGGTGAAGGACCTGCCGATGACGTCACTGTCTTGTGATTGGTCGTGAGCGGTCATGTGACCGCTCACGTGACCGCGACGTCATGGAAGGTCCTGCGCGCACACACCATCTATACGGAACGGACGCCGGTGAGGAGATCAGCTGTCTGCGGGTGAGTATAAGCATTTTTTTTATTTTTTTTATTATTTTTAAACATTCTATCTTTTACTATAGATGCTGCAAAAGCAGCATCTATAGTAAAAAGTTGGTCACACTTGTCAAACAGTATGTTTGACAAGTGTGACCAACCTGTCAGTCAGTTTTCCAAGCGATGCTACAGATCGATTGGAAAACCTTAGCATTCTGCAAGCTAATTACGCTTGCAGAATGCTAAAAAAACGCGAAAAAAACGCAAAAAAACCGCAAAAAAAACCTGCGGATTTCTTGCAGAAAATTTCCGGTTTTCTTCAGGAAATTTCTGCAAGAAATCCGGACGTGTGCACATACCCTTATTTGGAAGACAGAAGTGGTTTATGCTGTATGTTGGATCACACACCGTATCAACGTGTATGAAGACAGAACATCTGGAACTATCAAGCTCATTGCATTTTTATTGAATAAAGTTCTTTCTGAATTGTGTGCTGTGTACATAGAGGTGGAAAAATATCTGGGCTCCCCCCTTTATTTCCATACGCATACAACCCCAATTAAAAAAAAAAAAAAGTTGGAACTCTGTGTAAAATGCAAATGATTTGAAAATCTCTTATAGCCATATTGTATTCACAACTGCACATAGAGCACAGATCAGAAGTTGAATGTTAGACATTTTCCTTTTCACTTGAAACATTAAACTTTTTTAGAAATTGATGACAGCAACACATTGAAAAAAAATTGTGCCGCTGGCCATGTCTACCATTGGACCAAAACCAATCACCAAACCAAAGGATGCACCAGGAAGACCAGACTGGATCAAGATATATTATTTTATTATTTAATTATCAAGCAGCGATACAATATATAAACAACTACCGTTAAAAAATATACAATAAAAATACAAAACAATTATACAAAAAAGTGTGCAGCACGGGACGGCATATAAAAAATGAATATACGGATACCCAACTGCACAGTAATAATAATTATTTATATATCCGTGCAAGGTAAGTATTACCCACAATCGGGGTATATTAGTTCCCTGAAAAATTGAGTGACACAATGTGGAAACAAAAATAAAAAACTCCAAAATTGATGTGCAATATATGCAAAAAAGTGCTGAAGTGCAAATAAATTCAAAAAACACAATTGTTTTAACCATCAGGGTTATTTCCAGACCCTGCACAGTGCTGATAGAGACAAAGTGCTAAGTGCTGAACTATAACAGATTTCAGGGAAAAATAGTGGATATTACCTTAGGGCACCGCGCCGTCCTGAGTACACGTACACACCTGACGCGCGTTTCGGAACTAAATTCCTTCGTCAGGACAGGATATTCATTTTTTATATGCCGTCCCGTGCTGCACACTTTTTTGTATAATTGTTTTGTATTTTTATTGTATATTTTTTAACGGTAGTTGTTTATATATTGTATCGCTGCTTGATAATTAAATAATAAAATAATATATCTTGATCCAGTCTGGTCTTCCTGGTGCATCCTTTGGTTTGGTGATTGGTTTTGGTTCTTGGTTTAAGTGGTCTCCACTTTCTTTTTCCTCAAAAGACACCTGGGTGAGCTAATCTAATATATAAAGCTGAATGTGTGTATGTATGTGTGTATGTGTGTATGTATGTCCGGGATTGGCATCTGAACCGTCGCAGCTACAGCCACAAAATTTTGCACAGTCACACGTCTGGACCCCGAGAGCGTCATAGGCTATGTTGTGAGGTGAAATTTTAACCCCGCGCTTTCCAATTCACCAAACAATTTTGCCCCTATCTACATAATGGGGAAAAAATGAAAGGAAAAGTGTTGGAGGCAAATTAACAGCTGCCAGATGTGAACAAGGGGGACTTAAAGAGTGAGAGCGATGGCGCCAAAGAGTATATACTGTACAGTTGCTAAGGTGGGGCCCCGACATGGGATAATCACCACACCACCACGGGGATATGAACACACACACAAAATGCGCCACACACTACCACGTGCTCAAACACATATATTACCCTCAGCGCACATTTCACCACACATACACCAACCTCGCCACATAAAAGTTGAAACACAAAAGTCGCCGCTCAAAACTCACCACACGCAAAACTCTCCACATGCAAAACTCGCCACGCGTGCAAAACTCACCTCATGGAAAACTCGCCACACGCAAAACTTGCACACGCGGAAAAATTGCCACATGCACAAAAGTTGCAACACATGCAAAAGTTGCCTCACACAAAAATTGCACATACTCAAAAGGCACCACACATAAAACTCGCCACGCGCAAAACTCGCCATGCGCAAAACTTGCTGCACACAACTTGCTACACTAACCTGTCACATGCAACTCGACACACAAAAAGTTGCTACATGCATGTCGCCACACAAAACTCAACTCACAAAAGTCGCTACATGCATGTCGCCACACGCAACTCAACACACACAACTTGACACACGAAACTCGCCCTAAAACACACACAAGTCTGGTATTATCCTTCAAAAATAAAAATCTGATTAATAAGCTGAAAAACTACAAGAGCAACAAATGTACCATATAGGAATCCGGCAGCTGTCAGTCACATGACCAGTCTATTATGTGTATGTGTGAGCTAATATATACTGCCAGGGGGTGGGCTTACTGTTGGCTGGAGATTTATCAGGCTGCCAATTTAGCTTACAAATACTGAGGTAAAAATACTGACCAAATAACGTGTGAACCAGGTCTAATACAGGAGGAGATGACATACAGATATATACTATATACAGGAGGAGATGACACACAGGTATATACTATTTACAGGGGAGATGACACACAGGTATATACTATATGCAGGAGGAGATGACACACAGATATATACTATATACAGGAGAGATGACACACAGGTATATACTATATAGAGGAGGAGATGACATACAGGTACATACTACATACAGCAGGAGATGACATACAGGTATATACTATATACAGAAGGAGATGACACACAGGTATATACTATATACAGGAGCAGATTACCTACAGGTATATAGTATATACAGGAGGAGATGACATACAGGTATATGCTATGTATAGGAGGAGATGACATACAGGTATATACTATATACAGGAGGAGATGACACACAGATATATACTATATATAGGTGAGATGACACACAGGTATATACTATATACAGGAGGAGATTACATACAGGTATATACTATATATAGGAGGAGATGACATACAGGTATATACTATATACAGGGGAGATGACACACAGCAGGTATATACTATATACAGGGGAGATGACATACAGGTATATACTATATACAGGAGATGACGTACAGGTGTATACTATATATAAGGGAGATGACAAACATGTATGTACTGAGGTGAAAATGAGAGGTGTGAGGTGAAAATGAAAAGGTGTGAGTGCAAAATGAGAGGAGTGAGGGAAAATAGTGGAGTGATCGGAAAATGACAGATGTGAGGTTGAAATGACAAGTGTTAGGGGGGAATGAGAGGAGTGAGGGGGAAAATAAGAGGAGTGAGGGGGAAAATGAGAGGTGTGAGGGAGAAAATGAGAGATGTGAGGGGGAAAATGAAAGATGTGATGGGGAAAATGAGAGGCGTGATGGGAAAATAAGAGAAGTGAGGTGCTATAACTAACCACAGATATTTACTATGCCGAGGCAACGCCGGGCTCTTCAGCTAGCTTAGATTTACAATCTCCATGCTTTTCTCATGGTCAACTTTATGTGGCCTGTTCAAGAGTTGGAACAGCCAAAAATCTGTTTGTCTTTGCACCTGAAGGAAAAAATAAGAATGTCGTTTATCAAAAGGCTCTCGAATAAGTAGTAGAAGATTACTTCACATTACTTGGCCAATTTAGTTAAATCTGTGTGGAATATCTCTGGTGTTGAAATATATGTTGTATAATGCTTCTATTAGCTTAGTTTTTGCCTTTTAATAATTACATTTCTATCTGTTTGTTTTGTGGTTTTTTTGTGCAGAATAAATTATTGTTAACACATTCTATTTTGCTAACAGCAGTTATTACCCCGGGCGAAGCCGGGTAGTACAGCTAGTATCACTATATTTATGACTGTGATACTGATTTATATATAGCCTTTATTTTATTTGGGTTGTTCTTTTGTAATTTCCTCTAATGTCTACCATTGGGTAGCATCCTTTCTTCTTTTTACCACAGTTTGTAAATGCCTGGTAAGTTTACTAGCAGGCGGCCAGTTCATCACTCAAACTCAATGTTTTTGTGATGGATGCAGCAGTATGTGGCTTAGAATTGTTTCGCTGAAATATGCAAGGTTTTCACTGAAATAGACATTGTCTGGATGGAAGCATATGTTGTTCTAAAATCTCTATATAATGCTCAGCATTGATGGTGCCATTCAAGAAGTATAATCTGAGCATGCCATAGGCACTAATGCATTCCCATGCCATCAGACATGCAGGCTTTTGAACTGTGCGCTGATAACAAGCTAGATGAGAAGTCTCCTGTTGAAAACCCACAGAACACATTGTCTATGTTCTCCATAAAGAATTTCACATTTTGATTCATTTGACCACAGAGCAGTTTTCCACTTTGCCTCAGTCCATTTTAAATGAGCATTGGTCCAGAGAAGATGGCAGCCTTTCTGGATTGTGTTGATATGTTTCTTATTTGCATGATAGAGCTTTAACTTGCATTTATGGATTGCATGGCGAACAGCAAATGATTTCTAGAAGTACTTCTGAACACATGCAGTGATTTGCATGATCGAATTATGCCTGTTTTAATGTAGTGCGGCCAGAGGGCTCGTAGATCAAAAGAATAAAATACTGCATTGTACCTTAAGCAAATTAATGTCTCCAGAATCTCTAAATCTTTTGATAATATGTGCTTTACATGGTGGGATATTCAAAGTATTTGCAATTTTGTGTTGAGTAACATTTTTCTGAAATTGCTCTACAAATTTTTAGACACAGTTGTTCACAGATTGGTGAGCCTCTGGCTATCTTTGCAGCTGACAGACTCTGCCTCTCTAACATGCCCTTTTTATGCAGTACACAGACATGTAACTGAAAATTGACCCTCCAGCTGTTTTAATTACCACTTACTTTTTCAGCCTTTAATAAACCCTATATTATATATAGAGAGAGAGAGAGAGAGAGACCCTACTGCACTAGGAAGAAAAGAATACTAACAAGGAAAGCTGAATGGGGCAGAGCTTAACCAAAGATAGCCAAAATGTATGGCACGACCCTGATGACGTTTAATGAAGAATGACCGTGTTCCTTTGAAACGCGTCATTTTTTTGTGGGTGCCTCAGAAATACATGACAATGGGTATTCATGATGCCCGTGAGTTTCACTTAAAATTGACCATTAAACTTTAATCTCTACCGACTACCTGCCCCCCCCACGCTCTTTTTTGTCCCGTACGCCAATAATTACACATCAAACGTTTGTTTGGATAAATTGGCCACAGCAGCCTTTTTATTAACATTCAAACATAACAGTTTATTAACATTAAAAAACCCCAGGGAAGGCGGTCCTCGAAGCCCCAAGAATCAACCAATTCATATCCAACTCCATAATTTGGCCTCCAGGTCGTGTCCCTGCCTCTAGCCGCTAGGCACCAGCTCAGAGACGCTTAAAGACTCGCCCGGCCAATATCCGCCAAAATCCCAAGGCCCCAGTCTTCTCAACTGTATATCCACCATTTACCATTTAATTCTCTAAGCCACCCCAGGGGGAGTCCAGGATCTCACACATCCCCCCCCTCCAAGCCGCCATTTCTTAGTACCACCAACTTCGAGGACCTCTTCCCCCCCCCCGCCCTGCTGCCGCGACAAAGCACACCTACCTCACCTTCAGCGCAACGAATCCAACCTTTGCTAATCTCTCTAGAAAACCTGCCACTAAAATTCCTAACCTTTGTCCCAACCCAGTAATTACCACATTCAAAAAGGGAGGGTGGGTGGGAGCTTACTATCCTGTTCAGAGGGGCACCAAAATGGTTGCTCCTCTAAGATGGGTGCCCTCTTTTATAGTCAGCCCCCCCTTATCACCCCCTCATTCCTGCCCATTTCACCCCCAGCCAATCCGCAAGCCCCGATTCAAATAATATCTTCTCCTCACTCCACATTATCGCCCCCTCCTCTCTGCTCACTCCCTATAGGCCCACTCAACCCTGTCATGTCGTCCTCCCTTAAAGGCCTGCGGCCTAGTCCGTCCTCACTTGACAATGGGTATTCATGATGCCCGTGAGTTTCACTTAAAATTGACCATTAAACTTTAATCTCTACCGACTACCTGCCCCCCCCCCACGCTCTTTTTTGTCCCGTACCCCAATAATTACACATCAAACGTTCGTTTGGATAAATTGGCCACAGCAGCCTTTTTATTAACATTCAAACATAACAGTTTATTAACATTAAAAAACCCCAGGGAAGGCGGTCCTCGAAGCCCCAAGAATCAACCAATTCATAACCAACTCCATAATTTGGCCTCCAGGTCATGTCCCTGCCTCTAGCCGCTAGGCACCAGCTCAGAGACGCTTAAAGACTCGCCCGGCCAATATCCGCCAAAATCCCAAGGCCCCAGTCTTCTCGACTGTATAACCACCATTTACCATTTAATTCTCTAAGCCACACCGGGGGGAGTCCAGGATCTCACACATCCCCCCCACCTAGCCACCATTTCTTAGTACCACCAACTTCGAGGACCTCTTCCCCCCCTGCCACCAACACCAATGTACTGACTCCTCAGACATTTGTGTCCCGCCACACCAGCAGCCCTTTCTCGATACCCTCCTGTACTGCTAGACATCATAAGTCCAAGCCGATGGCATTCAAATGGACACCATCCTTTCTCCAGTACTCGCCCGTTCCCGACTCCAAATCCAAATGGCGAATTACAAGGGCCCCGTTTCGCACCATAAAACGGGAAACCGCCCTGTTAACTTTTATTCTGGCCCTATTGATACCCTGTACCGACCGTGCCCCGAACCAAACTTTCCTAGGAATGATATCCGACCATATTACCAACAAGCGCGGGAACATAGCCCACAACCTTAAGACATCAAACTTAATATCGTTGATTAATTCTCTACAAGGGCGTTTACCAAGATCATTGCCCCCCAAATGGATCACCAATAAATCCGGCACCCGGTTCAAACGCCCAAACTTGTGAAATTCCGGCAGAAGCTGCTTCCAGTACATTCCACGTTTACCGATCCAACGTATGACTGCCGAAGACTTTTCCACACCGAGCTGTCTCTCTTCAGGGCGAACGTCCGCTCGCACTGCTGCCCAAAAGACAAACGAGTGGCCCATAATCCATGCAAGTAAAGGCCTGTTCCCTGAAAAGAAAAAGACAACAAACCAAAACATAATAACCGCAAAGCACAACCCATTCAAATCAACTCCCAATTCAAAAACACCCTTTAGACCAAGGACGGGCGAATATACGACCTAAACCTCACGGATTCCCAACGGCCGATCCTTCGCACTACGTCGTCCCCTAAACCTCGTCTGGCTGCTTCCGTAGCTGCACCTATTCTGAACGAATGCCCTGAAAAATTCTCTGCCGAAATGCCCCCTCGCGTCAAGCAGCGCTTAAATATAGTAACGAACTGATACCGAGATAAAAACGACCCATCTCCGTGTAACAACAGTGGCTCATCATCCCAGACCTCTCCCTTTGAAAATTCCCTAAAACATAATACGGGGCACAACGGGGAACCCACAACCTCAAAAAGCACAATTTTACACCCTTTCCCAACCAAATCCGTTTTCGATTGACGCAGCCAAATCACCAACCTATCCCCGTGCAAAACTACATCCCGGCCCATCAACCCCCCGTTTTTATGCCTGGAGGGGCTGACCAACTCACCCAATCGAAAAGCCCCAAAAAATGCCAGAGCAAATGCCAGCTTAAACAGGATAACCTCCGATTGGTCAGAACAAACCCTTGGCAATTGTTCGCCTATCCGCAGTAAAATCTCATAAGAGACAGGGCGTCGTCCATCTAAACTTTTCCAACCCTTCCTCCACCTTTCATCACCTGAAGAACCATAAATGATTTAGTTACGTCACGTAACCCCCTAAATTTAAATGCAAATGCCAAACCAGCCAAAAATTGATTAACTTTAGATACCGACCAACCTGAATCCCATTTTTGACCCAGGAGCAACAGCAATTTTTCGTCGTCGTGCACGTCTGTGTCCAGCGACGACCCCCAATCCACCCAAGTATTCCATGCCTTAACATAGTGTGACCAAATCCCTGGCGCCAGTGACCTGGACAATAACCCCCTTACTGCCCCAACGGAAGCTTCCATAAGTCCTCTGGGCAGAACACTCGCATGAGATCCACTTGAGACACGACATCCGGAACCCGATCCCACTGTGAATGAGAAATAGCGTGAGAAACCAACGAGTTGTTAAACGGCCGGAATTCAGCAGTAACCCATAAATTACACTGTAGACCTAACCAAACCACATGCTGCAAGACTCTTAGCAATGACGGATCTGCGGATGATAGTGAATTTATCGCTTTCGCAGCACCCTCAGATTCACAACCAAAACAAATCTTCCTGTTACGAACTTCCGTTCCTCATAAAGATAAAGCAACTGCAATAGGGAACACCAAACACAGCAATCGATTAGCAGATAAACCTTTGCCAACCCACGACGGCGGCCACTGACATGCTAGCCAACTCTCTTTAAAGATCAAACGAAAACCGTGCTCATCCACCGGGCCGATCGTAAATCCCAAATCCTCTGCAGGCACCACCAGTGCAATCCATAGCGACCTCCCATTATATGATTCCAGAAAAAACATCCAAACCTTCAGGTCATCTTTCAAGGCCTTCCGAAGCCTGATAAAATGTGACGGGGCCCGAACTCCTACTGTAGCCAAAGACAACCTGCGACAAAAAGGCCTACTCATCGGCATGATACGGCACGCAAAATTCAACTTCCCTAGCAGTGATTGAACTTCGCGTAGCGTTACCTTTTTTAATTCATAGACTCTCTTCACCTCCATTCTCATGCCCACCAATTTGTCATCAGGCAACCGACATTCCATTGTGACCGTATCAATCTCGATGCCCAAAAAACTCAGACACGTCACCGGACCAACCGTCTTGTCAGCAGCTAACGGAACGCCGAACCTTCTCGACACACTCTCCATTGAGTGAAGCAAAATTGAACAATCCGCGGAATGCGCTGGACCCACAAACAGAAAATCATCCAGATAATGGATGCAGGACCGGAGTCCAGATACATCTTTTACTGTCCATTCCAAAAACGTACTGAACATTTCAAAATACGCACACGACAGAGAACAGCCCATCGGCAAACAACGATCCACATAAAACCCCCCGTTCCAGAAACACCCTAGCAAATGCAAACTATCTGGATTAACGGGTAACAAACTAAACGCGGCCTTAATATCGGTTTTAGCCAACAAAGCTCCCTGCCCACAATGTCTAACCCATTCCATAGCTGTGTCAAATGACGTATAAAGAACCGAGCACAGCTGTGGATCGATTCCATCGTTAACCGACAAACCTTTTGGGAACGAAAGGTGGTGAATTAGCCTAAATTTGTTAGCCTCCTTTTTGGGCACTACCCCCAATGGGGACACTCTCAAGCCCTCCATAGGGAGAGACTGAAATGGGCCGGCCATTCTTCCAAGTGACACCTCCTTGTTCAACTTTTCTGTTACTACTTCAGGAAATTCGTAGGCCGATTTTAAATTCTTTTTGGACCACTGCACCTTAACGTCCACAAAAGGTATTGAAAAACCATCCCTAAAACCATTCCGTAAGGTCGACGCTGCTTTTTTATCAGGGTATCTATTTAGGAACCGTTCCATCTCTGCTAGATGCACTGGCGTCACTCCTTTTATCAAATCCGTCTGACCCTTTCTGTTTTCCCCCCCTAAAACATCTTGCTGCCCCGTGAGTACCTCCACATGAGGAACATTCGTGTTTAAATTTGCACTTTGCCCCAAACCTGCAGGTCCCCTCGTTAAACGCGAAACACAGTCCCCTCTGCATAACCACCGAGTGCCCCGACTGTCCTGAACCCCCGGTGCCTCCAAGAAATGACTGAGTTCCCTGAATTAACCTAACCGGTGCTGTCACCCTCATCCACAAGGAAATATCCTTGTGGTCCCACCGGATATTTGGACGTACCGCTTTTTGTTGACGGAATTGCTCGTCATATCTAATCCACCCTTGGCCCCCATAAACCCTGTAGGCCTCCCCGATGATATCTAAATAACAAAACAAGGGGGCACAAGTCTCCGGCGATTTTTCCCCTATTACGCTAGCAAAAATTGCAAAAGCCTGTAACCAGTTAGAAAAGGTACGTGGGATCAACCTAAACCGTCTCCTCTCCTCATCCTCCTTTTTAGAATCGTCCCTACGGGCCTTATCTAAATTGAAACGCTCTAACGGGAGCAGGGAAAATATTTCAACATACTCCCCTTTCCAAATTCTCTCTTTCACTTCAGGTTTTAAATGTGCCCCCAAAGGCCCCTCAAAACATACGTACACCTCCCCTCTAGCCGAATCATCTACCCGTACCGACTCGTCTTTTTCTTTATCCCCACTTTCCGCCATTGCCGTGATTGCCTGCTGCAATACCTCGCTACTTCCCACCGATGCCACCCCAGTCGCCAAAGGAGCCCCCTGCGAAATACTAGATCCTGACCTGAACGAGTCCCCGACTCCCTCCGCCTCCAGGGCCCCCCTTTCCCGAACGTTACCCAGCCACGCCGATAATGGCGACGATTCAATCTGTCTACCCCTCGTCTCCCACATTTGGAACAAATCCTTTAACCCTTGCATTAAAATACCCGCACCAAGACTAACCCCCCCATGGAAACCTCCCCTCTACACGAACCAACATTAGGGGCTAGTGATGGCATTAAAGAAGAGAAAACAGCACTCTCACCTGGCTGCCTGGGTGCTGTGCTCCCAGCAGCCGCTGATCCTGTGTCCAGATGCGATCCGTCAGTTTGCGGTCCTCCTTGATGGTGCGGGCTCGCTGTTCCACGAGCTTCCAAGGGCCAGTCCTGAGATGCCGCCGCGCTGATAGGACCCACAGAGTGGTCCCGTTCCACGGATAAAGCCCACGGCGGTTCAAGGCACGCAGCGGGACAATCCTGCTCCGCTGACCTGCCCCCCCTTGATGAATTTTCCCCTCTGTGCTCTAGTGCCCTGGGCCCCTCTGTAGCCCACATTGCCCCTGTATGCACCCCCCCTGTCTAGATCCCCAGGAATCCGGAGGATCCACAGCGCTTCCAGCGCTGAAAGAGTTAACATCAGCAGCTGCCAGTGAGTGGGCGGAGCTAAGCCAGCGCCCATCACTGACCGCTCTGCGCTCTGGGGCCTGTGCTGCTGCCGCCTGGGAGCCTCTCACATCATGCTGAGCGGTGGCCCGGATAGATGAGCCCACCGCCGTTCCAGTACCTGGCTCCTGCTCACCGGCTGTCCCTGGTAAGTGTGCCGACCTCCTGCGCTGCACCGCTGATGGAGGCGCCCGTCTTGCAGGCCCCCGACCGCTCCTCTGTACTGGCTGCCGCCGCTGAGCCGGGCCCGTTCCTGGCTGGGTACCGGCCGCTCCCCTACCTGCAGAATTGCCTCAACTTCCATTATATGCAACCCCACAGAGCTTACTATCCTGTTCAGAGGGGCACCAAAATGGTTGCTCCTCTAAGATGGGTGCCCCCTTTTATAGTCAGCCCCCCCTTATCACCCCCTCATTCCTGCCCATTTCACCCCCAACCAATCCGCAAGCCCCGATTCAAATAATATCTTCTCCTCACTCCACATTATCGCCCCCTCCTCTCTGCTCACTCCCTATAGGCCCACTCAACCCTGTCATGTCGTCCTCCCTTAAAGGCCTGCGGCCTAGTCCGTCCTCACTTAATCTAATGTCACGATGTCACCATAGGAATGCTAGGGAAGAGGGACCCTATGCTGTCCCTAATCTAGGGAAGTCCTAGTCTATCCCTAACTCCAGGGGTACTCCTGAAGGCGGAGAAGCCCGCTTTTCGTACCTCTCTGTGATTCTACGAAATACTACGCAGCTCGCACCCTCCCCCAGGGAGGAAAAGGACAGGAGTAAAAGGGGGAACACAGGCTGGGCAGACAGTGGAAAATCCAAGCACAATGAAATGCCAGGCAGACAAGATAAAATACAAAAGAGAGATAAGAGCACAGTAACGAAGCAGAAAAAGAACAGGAAGGAATGTCAAAAAGGAGAAGGAAGCGGTATTCACAATAAACCTCATGCAATAATCTAAAAACAACATGAGGACTCTCCAGACAACCTTCTCCAATGCAGCTGTAGAGACCGCAGGTAAAGAAGGATGCAGGGACAAATAGGAGCCAGAAAGCAAATAGCGTTTTTAACTTTCTTTTTAACTTCCAACCAAAAAGATAACAAACGTTTTCCACGCAGGGAACTTATATACAAGAACACAATCTCGCAGTAAATCCCAATTATTATATGGCCGCCCTGAACTACACCCGTAGAACGCGGCAGCGCCTCACTAGTGACTCCCTACTAAGATAAAGTCAACAACGGTCACTTATCAGTGCTGGTTCAGCGATGTAGTCCTGACGGGGAGGCTCCGACAACGCCGTAGTCCTGATGGCGGAGGAAGGAGGTGTCTTCTGGCGACGGGCCCAGGCGTAGAGTCGAGTCCAGAATGTCTTTTGCGGTGCTGCATTCCCTCCTGCAGGCGGACGTTGATCCGAGGTAACAGCCTCCCAGTCCAGAGAAGAGTCTTTTTGAGGAGGATTAGGAGAATAATCAGTATCAGTCACAGCTGAGACGAAACCATGCGAGTCTGTAGCACTCTCTGGCAAGGTGTTCTCAGGGAGCGCGGTAATACTGTCCCTGAGCTGGTCAGCACTACCCCTCTGCCTGGGGGGTCGCTGACGACGAATGCGTCTCTTTTTGGGGGCTCCAGTAATTGCCCGCAGTGTCTGTTGCACGTTTTCCCCCTGCTTCCTGCAAGTCTCACTGCGGCCTGCACACTCACAGCAACTGCGCTGCAGTTTCCTCTCCTCAGAGATTTCCCGCGCTTCTCTGCCCCTGCTTTCGCGCGTTTTGCTTTTTATCCTCTCCTCTCCCTGCGTCACTCTGCCTCCTGTCACATGAGCCTGGCTTCCCATGCACCCCTCAAATCCGTCCCCCGGAACCCCGACTCCCGGCAACAATGGTTCCACCCGTCTGCACAGCTCACCAGGTCCCTGTCCCCTACATTCCCCCACCCTGTATGCTCGCCAGTCCCTGGGCGAGGCCTTCGCACTGACAGGTCGCCCACCTGACGGATTGTTCCACACTTGGGTCTGTCTAGTGTGTAAGTCAGGACTGTAGCGAGTTGGGGGTCTACCGGCAGTAGAACGTTCAGAATGTCGTGGCTCGGGTCCTTGTGTAGGGGGTGTTGGGGGAATGTCATCAGCGGAAGGGTGACTGGTCAGGGGTAGTGTAGTAGTCGAGATAGGGGGAGTATTTTGACGCCGTTCTTCTTCTTCATCATCTTCTTCATCCCACCAATGGTTGTTGGGGGACTCAGTCGTAGGTGGCTCTTCCCTGATTGCGGATTCCGGGGTGTCCGAGTCAACAGAGCGACACAACCGGAGCATGTTGCGATGAAGAATGCGAGTACCTGTACTTCCGAGGGCCTCAGACTGCACTTCATATACAGGTCCATGCGGGTCTATACGGCGAAGCACCCGATAGGGTGTTTTTTCCCAACGATGGTCTAACTTGTTTTGCGGTCTTTGCTCTCGAACGAGTACTCGATCACCTGGCCGGAACTCTGGGGGTTTTGCTGTAGGGGTGCTCCGATGCTCCACTTCCCGAATTCGAGTGTGTACCAGTCGGTGTAAGGTCTGCAGCCGATGCCGATGATCACGCACCCACGAAGCCATCCCTGTTCGGGGGCCTTCTTCCTCCGAAGACAGTTCCAGATCTGTCATGCCTTTTCCTGGGCGCCCAAAGACCACTTCATACGGGGTGCGTCCTGTGACTTGATGAACTCTATTGTTGTAGACCCACACTAGGTCAGACACGTACTCCGGCCAGCGGGCCTTCTGATCTTGTTCTAGCGCACGCAGCATTTGAAGCAAAGTCCGGTTAAACCGCTCACAAGCCCCATTTCCCTGGGGATGATACGGTGTGGTGCGTGACTTATCAATGCCGTAGAGGCGATGCAGCTCTTCCATGACCTTGCCCAAGAAACAGGCGCCTTGATCCGAATGTATTCGCCTCGGACAGCCGTAAACTTGAATAAAGTTCTTACAGATAGCGCTCGCCGCCGACTCAGCTGTCTGATCACGGGTAGGGATGACTACCGCGAATTTTGAAAAATGATCTACCATAACGAGGCAGTGTTCGTAGCCTTGATGCGCTGCTCCAATGGTAATGTAGTCTATCATTAATACTTCAAAAGGGGCAGACGTCGTGATGCTCTGCACAGGCGCCCTTTCCTCCGGTGACTTGGTTAGCTCACATTGTCGACATTGTCTACAGGCAGTTTGTACTTCCGCAAGCAGCCGAGGATGATAGAACCGAGTTTGCAGCCACTTAAACGTCCTCTTCACTCCGAAGTGTGCCCCGGACTCATGAGCTTCTTTAGCAACTGCGGCCACCACAGGCCCTGGTAAGACCATCTGCCAGGTCGGCTCAGAATCTGCCAGAGCCATGGTTAAGTGGCATAAGAGCCCGTCCTGAAGAGTTAGGCGCTCCCACTGCCGCAGAAGAAGGTTCAGATCTGACGGGAGAATTTGTCCAGGGGTTCTCACGGGCAATAGACCATTCGTTATCCACTGTCGCAATGGAGCTAGTTCCTGGTCTTCCTGTTGTAGCCGTATCCATTCGTCCCGACTCTGAACCAACAGTCCTGCAGCCGTTCCGTTCCCGGTCTGTTCCCGGCTCACAGCCGTCTGAGCAGCGCCCCCGATGGCGTAGGGGATTTCTTCTCCCTCCAGCTCCTCATCTCGGTTAGTTCTTGGGGGATTTTTCCGCAGACGAGATAATGCGTCAGCATGAACATTCTCCGCTCCTCGCTTGTAAAGGATACGGTATCTGTACTTGGCCATCCGAGCTACCCAGCGCTGTTCTAGGGCACCCAATTTCGCATTTTCCAGATGTGCCAATGGGTTGTTATCCGTGCGTATCAGCACCTCGGAACCGGCCAGGTACTCAGCGAACCGCTCCGTCATAGCCCACACCACGGCCAGCAGCTCCACCTTGAAAGAACTGTAATTGTCTGGGTTCAACTCAGAGTCATGAAGAGACCGACTCGCATAGGCGATCACTCTCTCCCGCCCATCCTGAACCTGAGACAACACAGCCCCCAATCCCTGAGAGCTGCCGTCGGTGTGTAGGATGAACGGTTGCGAAAAGTCCGCATAAGCCAACACCGGCGGCTCCATGAGAGCTGTCTTCAAGTCCCGGAACGCTGCTTCTTGTGGCTCCTGCCATTGTATCTTCTTTCCCCGTTCCTTGGGGGAGCTTCCTTTCAGCAGGACTTGTAGATTGTGAGAACGGCGAGCAAAATTCTTCACGAAGCGCCGGTAGTACCCAGCGAGGCCCAAGAACGCCCGTACATCTTTAGCGGTCTCCGGTGTGGGCCACTCCTGGATTGCAGCAATCTTCTCCTGCGATGGCCGGACTCCTTCGGCGGACACCACATGCCCCAGGTACTCGATCTGTTCCCGGAACAAGTGACACTTCTGGGGCTTCACCTTAAGCCCGTATTTCAGCAACCGGTCTAGTACCTGTTCCAGTCGGCACAGATGTTCCTCGAATGTTGGGGCGTAAATGATGATGTCATCCAGATAAATGAGAGTGGCCTCGAAGTTCAAATCCCCCAGACACCGCTCCATTAATCGTTGGAAGGTGCCTGGAGCGTTGGCCAGCCCAAACGGCATTCGATTGAACTCAAATAGTCCCATGGGAAGGATGAACACTGTCTTAGGACGATCTGCTTCTGTCATCGGGACCTGCCAGTATCCGCTGGCTAGGTCTAAGGTGGAAAAATATTTGGCCCGACCCAGCACGGAGAGAGACTCCTCGATACGGGGAAGTGGATAAGAGTCTCGGACGGTGCATGCATTTAGCTTACGATAGTCCACACAGAACCGGAGCGTGCCGTCCTTTTTCCGCACCAGCACGATCGGGGCAGCCCACGGGCTCTGACTCTCGCGGATCACTCCCTTTTGTAGCATCTGGCCTAACAACGTCTTTACTTCCTGGTACATCTGCGGGGGAATCTGTCTGTACCGCTCCCTGATGGGCACTGTATCTCCGGTCGGAATTCCATGTTCGATGGCCGTGGTACAGCCAAAATCATCTTCATGTTGCGCAAACACTTCAGCATAGTGTCCAAGGAGCCGCTGCACTCGCGAGACTTGTGATGGATCCAGACCCGGTAATTCTGCTCGCATATGTTCCAGAATAGTTTGACCTTTTCGTAACGCTATCAGCTCAGGATCCTGTGTAGACCGGACACTGACCATCCAGGGATCAGGGGAATCCACCTTTAACTGTAAAGTATCTGGAGGAGGCATCACTTCTAACGGTCGTAACACTTTGGCCATCTCACTTCGGACCCGTAGCACGACATCGTGTTCGTCCACATTCACACATCGCACTGGTACGGCCCCATTTTTAACAGTAGCCAGAGATCGGGCCACCAGCAGTCCTGTGGGCAAAGGGGACGTAAAGGTGGGCTCAACCTGCACTTGCACTCCTTCCAGAGGGATGCGAGCTCGGATGGGCAGGGATATAACAGTCTGTCCTGGGGGAAACGTCACTTCTGCTGTCGGGGAGGTGATTACTTTCCCTAGTATGTCTCCCTCCTGAAAGGTCTCTTGCACACGGACTTCCCTCACTAACTGTCTGAACACGGAGCCTTGAGGTGTACTGGTCCCCCACTGATTGAGTGTCTCTTGTGTGGTCTCCCCTAACAGCAAACTGCCAAAGTCCTTCAATACATTCATCCCCAAAGTCACGATATGTTGTGGGCTGGGATCCCCCCGTGTCAACACAACCCCCCGGCGGCCCAGGTCTTTCCCACATAAAGATATTTGCATCCAGGTGACCCCTTCCACTGGGATGGGCAGCTGATTGGCGGCCTGCAACCGGATTACGGGGCCCCATTGGGGTCTGACTGACACAGGGAAGTGTTTTCTAAAATAGGCCTCGGGCATAGTCGTGACTTGAGATCCGGTGTCCACCAGACAACGTACAGCCCGCCCTTCAAACTCTGCCCAAACCAGGGGGCAGCTGGCAACCAAATTTTCGGGACTTTCACCACCCATCCGCGGGGATTCTGACTCCGAGCGTCGTCCCCTTAGCTCGGAGTCCTCTAGTTTAACGCCCGCCGTGACGAGGCCCTCCCTCTCCGGGGGCACTCCCGTGCGAAATGTCCTGCCTCCCCGCAACCATAGCAAGCACCGGAGACCGGATAATATCCTGAACGAGCGCCACGAGCTGGACTCCCAGACCCTTGCCCCCGGGGTAGCTCCCTTGGGCTTCGCGCATTTTTTTTTACTTCGGCCAGTTCGTCTCGGATTTGTTTGAGCTCCTGCCGCATCTCCTGAACCCACGACGGCTCACCCCCTCCTGGTGCAGCGGTCTGGATAACCCGAGCCTCTCCTGTCAGGACCGTCACCCCCCTCTCTTGCTCCCGGGTGCGGGCCTCATTGCCTATGTCGGAGAAAGTCAGGCGCGGGTCGACCCGCACTCGTTCACGTAGAGCCTGTTTGGTCAACTCATCCCGCAGTCCCGTCACCAGTTGGTCGCGCAGGGTCACGTCGACATGTCCCATCCCCATACCATCTTTCCGCACGATTGCAATGTTTAGCTCTTGCAGAGCATTCATGTACTGAGTGACAGTCTCGCCCTCTTTTTGTCGCCGTCCAAACAACCGGGCCCGCAGCTCTCCCACGTCGGTGGGATCCCCGTGCGTCCCCTCTAACACATGTAACACCCCGGTAAAAGTATTCCGCTCTGTGGGGGGTCTCAACATCACTGAATCTCGGGCCTCTCCGTCTAATGCCATAATGGCTACCTCAGCTTCCAGGGCCGGGGTCATAGGATGCATTCTCAACAGCCCCCTCATCCTCTCAGTCCAGCTCCACAACAACATGTTGCTCCCATTAAACTTGGGCAAATTGTTTAACATGGCCCCCAATGAGAGAGAAGCTCTAGGCCCAGCCCCATCCTCCGTATCTTCTGGCTCCTTCTTTGGATCCTGCATCCTGCCGACTACGCCAAATGTAGAGACCGCAGGTAAAGAAGGATGCAGGGACAAATAGGAGCCAGAAAGCAAATAGCGTTTTTAACTTTCTTTTTAACTTCCAACCAAAAAGATAACAAACGTTTTCCACGCAGGGAACTTATATACAAGAACACAATCTCGCAGTAAATCCCAATTTTTATATGGCCGCCCTGAACTACACCCGTAGAACGCGGCAGCGCCTCACTAGTGACTCCCTACTAAGATAAAGTCAACAACGGTCACTTATCAGTGCTGGTTCAGCGATGTAGTCCTGACGGGGAGGCTCCGACAACGCCGTAGTCCTGATGGCGGAGGAAGGAGGTGTCTTCTGGCGACGGGCCCAGGCGTAGAGTCGAGTCCAGAATGTCTTTTGCGGTGCTGCGTTCCCTCCTGCAGGCGGACGTTGATCCGAGGTAACAGCCTCCCAGTCCAGAGAAGAGTCTTTTTGAGGAGGATTAGGAGAATAATCAGTATCAGTCACAGCTGAGACGAAACCATGCGAGTCTGTAGCACTCTCTGGCAAGGTGTTCTCAGGGAGCGCGGTAATACTGTCCCTGAGCTGGTCAGCACTACCCCTCTGCCTGGGGGGTCGCTGACGACGAATGCGTCTCTTTTTGGGGGCTCCAGTAATTGCCCGCAGTGTCTGTTGCACGTTTTCCCCCTGCTTCCTGCAAGTCTCACTGCGGCCTGCACACTCACAGCAACTGCGCTGCAGTTTCCTCTCCTCAGAGATTTCCCGCGCTTCTCTGCCCCTGCTTTCGCGCGTTTTGCTTTTTATCCTCTCCTCTCCCTGCGTCACTCTGCCTCCTGTCACATGAGCCTGGCTTCCCATGCACCCCTCAAATCCGTCTCCCGGAACCCCGACTCCCGGCAACAATGGTTCCACCCGTCTGCACAGCTCACCAGGTCCCTGTCCCCTACACAGCCAAGAAGTTTCTATTGCTCGCATGGAGCAAAGCGAGGCAAAGATTTATATAATGGAAGGCTGTGGTACCAATATGCAGCACAGCGAATAGTCCACGCAATCTTCTGATCTCAGATGTAGCACAGGTCCCAGCAGTATGCGGCACATTCACGACATCTCCTTAGGTGACGTCACACGCCAGCTTCATGTGGACCCATCGTCGTTACCTCCCGGACCACTCTGTACATCAGGACAACAGTATGACTTTCCGTTTTGTTATTTTGCCCTTACACATCCTATTACTCCATTTGCCATACATTTTGGCAACCTTTGGTTAAACTCCACCCCATTCAACTTTCCTTGGCAGTATTCTTTTATTTCTAGTGCAGGAGATCTCCTATATATAATTAACTTTTTGGCAGGTTAGTACACAGAACCAGTCTCTCTATCAGCAACTATAGTCTTTTTTCATTCATTCTTTAATAAACCCAAGTTTTGTTAAGTGCAATGCTGCCATCAATTTCTAAATTAGTCTCACTTTTAACTTCTGACATGTGTTCTATGTCCTTTTGTGAATAAAATATAGCTATGAGAATTCCAAATCATTGCATTCTTGTTTTCTTTACATTTTTAACAAAATTCCAACTTTTTTGGAATTGGGGTCTTGCATAAAATAAACATAGAAATTTACATATTATACATGCATGTACTGTACATATTATGCACACTGTAAGGAGGCTTATGGCTGCGTAATCGATGGGAGCTAGAGATGGCTGCTCTCTGTGATGTAACCCGGAGTATTTTTTTTAGTGCACGTAAGCACTAAGATGTCGTTTGGTGCACCTGGGTCCAGGTTGCGGGTAGCTATGAGAGATTGGCGGGGCTGGCTACCCACATACCTCACCTGTGGGTGTGGTTACAGCCTACATAATGGAGGCTGTTTGGCACAGGTCTGTGTCTTGGGTGGTAGAAGGCCTCCTGTCTGTGTGGCTCCAGACCGAGCCTGCGTGCTGGGCATTGCCCCAGCCTGTGTGCCCACAGGCCTGAGGGAGCAGAGAGCCCGGCTAAGGACATTTGTGTTGTTTTGCCTGCTCTGAAGGCCGTTTACCTTTTGTTGTGCTAAGGGAATTATGAAGCAAATAAACCCACACGAACTTTCTTTTAAAGAAACACACCTCCTGTCTTCCTCCTGCTTCACCTGAGTGAGTAGGATCTCTACAACACATACACACAAATATACATACATAAAATACAGACTGTAAGCATATTACACGGTCTGGACCCATGGACCCTGGACGTTGGCACAGAAGGCTGCCAGGCACGTGGTATGATGAGAGCTCGGATAACTGGCAATGCGAATAGTAGACAATATGGCAATTCAAGGCACACTGGACGCAAAAGAAGCAGTGGGACAGAAGTAGGAAGACAGCATGTCTGAAGCAGGCACATAGGTGCAGGTAATGCACCTAATGAAGTCTGCAAACAGACTTCAGTTCAAAAAGCATTCGACAAGGGAAGAACGATGAAGCATTCACAGAAGTCTGGAGGAGGCAACAGGAACCAAGGACTTGGATAAAGTCAGAGTTCAGAGAGGGCCTTAAACGGAATATGTCAGCAGGTTTTTGCTATGTAATCCGAAGACAGTGGGAGATAGAGGTTGAAACACTGAATTTAGGGATGTGTCACTTGTCAGAGTGTGTGCTGTTTACTAACTGTTAAGGATCTATCACTAAGAGATTAACCCCTTCACCCCCGGAGCTTTTTCCGTTTTTCCGTTTTCGTTTTTCGCTCCCCTCCTTCCCAGAGCCATAACTTTTTTATTTTTCCGTCAATTTGGCCATGTGAGGGCTTATTTTTTGCGGGACGAGTTGTACTTTTGAACGACATCATTGGTTTTAGCATGTCGTGTACTGGAAAACGGGAAAAAAATTCCAAGTGCAGTGAAATTGCAAAAAAAGTGCAATCCCACACTTGTTTTTTGCTTGCCTATTTTGCTAGGTTCACTAAATGCTAAAACTGACCTGCCATTATGATTCTCCAGGTCACTACGAGTTCATAGACACCTAACATGACTAGGTTATTTTTCACGTAAGTGGTGAAAAAAAATTCCAAACTTTGCAAAAAACAAAACAAAACAAAATTGCGCCATTTTCCGATACTCGTAGCGTCTCCATTTTTCGTGATCTGGGGTCAGGTGAGGGCTTATTTTTTGCGTGCCGAGCTGGCGTTTTTAATGATAGCATTTTGGTGTAGATACGTTCTTTTGATCGCCTGTTATTGCATTTTAATGCAATGTCGTGGCGACCAAAAAAACGTAAATCTGGCGTTTCGAATTTTTTTCTCATTACGCCATTTAGCGATCAGGTTAATGCTTTTTTTTAATTGATAGATCGGGCGATTCTGAACGCGGCGATACCAAATATGTGTAGGTTTTTTTTTTTTTTTATTGATTTATTTTGATTGGGGCTAAAGGGGGGTGATTTGAACTTTTATGTTTTTTTTATTTTTTTCACATTTTTAAAAACTTTTTTTTTTTACTTTTGCCATGCTTCTATAGCCTCCATGGGAGGCTAGAAGCAGGCACAGCCCGATCGGCTCTGCTACATAACAGCGATCATCAGATCGCTGTTATGTAGCTAAAATGCAGGTGTGCTGTGAGCGCCGACCACAGGGGGGCGCTCACAGCCACCGGCAATCAGTAACCATAGAGGTCTCAAGGACCTCTATGGTTACAATGGAGGAGCATCGCCGACCCCCGATCATGTGACAGGGGTCGGCGATGCGCTCATATCCGGCCGCACGGCCGGATGCGGTAGTTAAATGCCGCTGTCTGCGTTTGACAGCGGCATTTAACTAGTTAATAGCGGCAGGTGATCGCGATTTCACCCGCCGCTATTGCGCGCACATGTCAGCTGTAAAAAACAGCTGACATGTCGCGACTTTGATGTGCGCTCACCGCCGGAGCGCACATCAAAGCGGGGGTCCCGACATGTGACGTACTATTCCGTCACATGTCGGGAAGGGGTTAACATTGCTGGAGTACACTAGTCTGGCAACACCCCCTCCTGTGATAAACACCTCACTGTCTATGGACTTTGAACATGGAGAACTTGTTATGAGCAAGGTTACCTTTCTCAGCTCAGCTCTACATTCTAAATCTAAAAGCTCTGTGTCACAATTGCTGCACCCAGTAAACTAAGCGATACATGGTTGGATTCAGCTTCTCTTTGCCTACATTACCATGCTCTCAGATGAGGTAGATAAAACTGCTGACAGATTTCCTTTAACAGGCCTACAGAGAAAATATCATGGAGGCACACCAGGCTGCTTGTAAAACCAGATGTAGAACACAACAGAGAGTAGCGGCGATAAGGGAGGGAGGCAGAGCCCTGTCAAGCTGAGACAAGTACATACCGTAACAGTACCCCCATTTTAGGACCCCTCCCAGATGAGTTGGTAATAGATGAAAGCGGATGTTTAGCACGAAATTTCTAGAGCAGTATTTTGGCACTGATGTCCATTTTAGGTACCCATCATTTGTCCACAAGACCAAGAGCCATATTTCAGCCCAGAACTTGATTGAATTCATATTCCATGTCTGGATCAGAGGCAGAAGAAGGAATTGTTTTGACTGTTGCAGAGAATTTATTGGGGACCAGAGGATGACCATTAGGTGGAGAGTTGGGAAACGTAGAAGGTTGTAATATTAGAAGCAGAGGATGTAGAGCACAGTGTCTGATAAGTTATGAAAACAAAATGATCCTTATTGGGCGATCTGGTCAGATGCCCAATTACCGAAGTGTGTAGCCGTAGCCATGGAAATCCCTGAAGCACCAATGCATCAAAAAGTGGCAAAACTAAAAAAAAAGTGTCCTGAATGTGTAGTGCACCAAAATTCTCTTTTGCTCCGGAATCAATATGCGCTTGTCCCATAGACAAGGAACTGTACATAGACACGGCTAATCTATCTTCAATGGAGGAAGGGGTTAATCCTAGGGCGATACTATCAGGGACCCCGTGACCGACCTGTCCAGGTCCGGATACGAGTCCCATACAGAATGGGGAGGGGTAGACAGCACCCGCAGGCACAGAATGGCACGGTTGCCAGTGTGCAGGACCTGCGGCACATGATCGCAGGAGGAGGGGGCGGGGCCAGCCGCCGGAGCTCCCGGAGCAATCAGCAGAGCTCTAATGGTACAACCAGGAGGTGACCAGTTGGGGAGTCGACAAGCGTATAGTACCGGGTACAAACGGGTGTCAGGAAACTGAGCGGGTAATACCAGAACTGAGGGAGCAACCGAAAGGGAAGTCAGAAACCAAGCTGGGGTCAGAGAACCAGATAGTCCACAGACAGAACCTAATTGACAGGCAAGTGCGACGTGGGGGACAGGCCGGGACAAAACAGGAAGAAGACTCACAAGGTGGCACAAGTCACAAACACAAAAACGTACAGGGGTCACTTAACTCAGCCGAGGGCAGAAGTATAACTGACAAGGAAGCAAGCCTCCTGGGGCTATAAAAAGCCCTCCCCTATCCAAAGGGAGGCCAGCAGCATTAACCCCCAAGGATCCTGCTGAAATCCTACCATAGGATCATGACAGATACCTCCTTTCTCACCAAGGGTCTCAAGTTCTGCCCTTTTGGCCTGTAGTTTGGAACAATTTGTGTGATAATGATCCTGTTCACTACAATACAATAGATGGAATCTTTCAGCTCGAGATAATGTGTTCTAACCAATCTACATAGGTTCCAGTTCAGCTATTATGAGAGGAAATTTTAAAGACGATATGTGATGTGACACACAGGAATCAATAATTTTTTCCTTTGACCATTCTTCAAAACACCTATCTACTCGTGTGGCAAGGAAAATCAAGTCATCAACGAAGGACAGCAAGTAGAATGTAAGTCCGCAAGTACAGGGTTCTCTCCCCTCTGTACCAGTCTGTCATCGTAAATTTGTGTACTGTAAATGATATCTATAACCCTGTATGTAACCCCTTTCTCATGTACAGCACCATGGAATTAATGGTGCTATATAAATAAATAATAATAATAAGGAGGACAGCAAATCTCTACCAGCAAGTTCATCCCTGACCCAACTAGACAGGCCGGGTAAAAGACAGCTTGGAGAGTGTCATTGTTCCAGGTCATTTCAGCAGATAGAGTGTGGAACTGAATGGCATAATGTCCAACAAAGTTAGTCACTTGTCTTATCTGCAGTATGGAATCAGAGGTAGAGTGGACTGGACATGTACTGCTTCATTAAGGCCATGTGCACACGTTGAGTATTTTTCGCGTTTTTTTCACGTTTTTCGCTATAAAAACGTGATAAAAACGCGAAAAAAACCGCTTACATATGCCTCCCATTATTTTCAGTGTATTCCGCATTTCTTGTGCAAATATTGCATTTTTTTCCGCGAAAAAATCGCATCACGGAAAGAAAAGCAACATGTTCATTAAATTTGCGGAATTGCGGGGATTCCGCACACCTAGGAGTGCATTGATCTGCTTACTTTCCGCATGTGGCTGTGCCCACGATGCGGGAAGTAAGCAGATTATGTGCGGTTGGTACCCAGGGTGGAGGAGAGGAGACTCTCCTCCACGGACTGGGCACCATATAATTGGTAAAAAAAAAAGAATTAAAATAAAAAATAGTCATATACTCACCTTCGATGGCCCCCGGAGTCTTCCCGCCTCTCAGCGTTGCATGCTGCCGCTTCCATTCCTATAGATGGTGTGTGTGAAGGACCTGCGATGACGTCACGGTCACATGACCGCAATGATGTCGCGGTCACGTGACCGCGACGTCATCGAAGGTCCTGCACACACACACCATCTATAGGAACGGAAGCCGCTGAGGAGATCAGCTGTCTGCAGGTGAGTATAACCATTTTTTTAATTATTTTTAAACATTCTATCTTTTACTATTGATGCTGCATAGGCTGCATCTATAGTAAAAAGTTGGTCACACTTGTCAAACACTATGTTTGACAAGTGTGACCAACCTGTCAATCAGTTTTCCAAGCGATGCTACAGATCGCTTGGAAAACTTTAGCATTCTGCAAGCTAATTACACTTGCAAAATGCTAAAAAAAAACGCGAAAAAAATGCAAAAAAAAATGCGGATTTCTTGCAGAAAATTTCCGGTTTTCTTCAGGAAATTTCTGCAAGAAATCCTGACGTGTGCACATGGCCTAAAGGCTTTATGGAAGGCAGACAGGAGAGATGGTAGGGAATACATGACTCAGTCATCCTGCTCTGACAACGGCACAGCCCATGATGTCATGGAGGCACACTGGGCCATTTGTAAAACCAGATAAGAAGCACAGGAGAGGGCAGCAGCCATAGGGAAAGGAGGCATAGCTTTGCCAAGCCAAGACAGGTGTGGTGCATCTAGTCTGTAGTGAGCTGGAAGCCTCCATCAAGCAGCAGGTGCAGTTACTATTCTGCTCTAACAAAAGAGCAAACAACAGCTGAGGAAAGCACCAGTAACTGAGAGCATCTGGTTATTTTTGGGTGCTCTCAGCCCTGTACCAGCTGTAGACCTCTTGCTATGCCTTCTTTTTGCTTACTGAATGTTGCATTATAGAGCAGGAGGGAGTGCTGCCTCCATGTTCCTGCCTCTCATTCTGCGGATTGGCTAACGGCAGCTACTGTATATACTATGCTCTGCAAACCTGGGGCTGTCATATGCAATACACAATGAATATAGAAATGGCCAGCCACATCAGCTTCTTGGTTGGGCCAACTTCTCCCATCGGTCACTGTGCAGCTGAACTCAACTGCAAAGCTGTTCTGTATTCCTTTTGCAAACCCTAAGTTGGGAAACCACTGTACCACTATGCTACTGTTTTGTATTCTTAAAGGGGCACATTACTCCTAAGATAAATACCCTAGCCTTACAAGCCCTATGGCCACTCTGCAGAAAGGTCTCTTAAAATCTAAAACCTATAATAACACTTCCAGCTGGGAAACAGACATGACAAAGAGGTGGCACATGGAATCTGGCTGGATGCTAAGAAAATCCCCTGATGTTATAGACTTCCTTCTTGCAGTATGGGTTAAATCTAGGAGACAGTTTATTTTACTCACTTACAGTTAGGTCCATATATATTTGGACAGAGACAACATTTTTCTAATTTTGGTTACAGACATTACCACAATGAATTTTAAACAAAACAATTCAGATGCAGTTGAAGTTCAAACTTTCAGCTTTCATTTGAGGGTATGCACATTAAAATCGGATGAAGGGTTTAGGAGTTTCAACTCCTTAACATGTGCCACCCTGTTTTTAAAGGGACCAAAAGTAATTGGACAATTGACTCCAAGGCTATTTCATGGGCAGGTGTGGGCAATCCCTTCGTTATGTCATTCTCAATTAAGCAGATATAAGGCCTGGAGTTGATTTGAGGTGTGGTGTTTGCATTTGGAAGGTTTTGCTGTGAAGTAAACATGCGGTCAAAGGAGCTCTCCTTGCAGGTGAATCAAGCCATCCTTAAGCTGCGAAAACAGAAAAAACCCATCCGAGAAATTGCTACAATATTAGGAGTGGCAAAATCTACAGTTTGGTACATCCTGAGAAAGAAAGAAAGCACTGGTGAACTCATCAATGCAAAAAGACCTGGGCACCCACGGAAGACAACAGTGGTGGATGATCGCAGAATAATCTCCATGGTGAAGAGAAACTCCTTCACAACAGCCAACCAAGTGAACAACACTCTCCAGGAGGTAGGCGTATCAATATCCAAATCTACCATAAAGAGAAGACTGCATGAAAGTAAATACAGAGGGTTCACTGCATGGTGCAAGCCACTCATAAGTGTCAAGAATAAAAAGACTAGACTGGACTTTGCTAAAAAACATCTAAAAAAGCCAGCACAGTTCTGGAATAACATTCTTTGGACAGATGAAACCATGATCAACCTCTACCAGAATGATGGAAAGAGAAATGTATGGCGAAGGCTTGGTACAGCTCATGATCCAAAGCATACCACATCATCTGTAAAACACGGCGGAGGCAGTGTGATGGCTTGGGCATGCATGGCTGCCAGTGGCACTGGGTCACTAGTGTTTATTGATGATGTGACACAGGACAGAAGCAGCCGAATGAATTCTGAGGTATTCCGAGACATACTGTGTGCTCAGATCCAGCAAAATGCAGCCAAACTGATTGGTCGTCGTTTCATACTACAGATGGACAATGACCCAAAACATAAAGCCAAAGCAACTCAGGAGTTTATTAAATCAAAGAAGTGGAATATTCTTGAATGGCCAAGTCAGTCACCTGATCTCAACCCAATTGAGCATGCATTTCACTTGTTAAAGACTAAACTTCAGACAGTAAGGCCCACAAATAAACAGCAACTGAAAACCACCGCAGTGAAGGCCTGGCAGAGCATCAAAAAGGAGGAAACACAGCGTCTGGTGATGTCCATGAGTTCAAGACTTCAGGCAGTCATTGCCAACAGAGGGTTTTCAACCAAGTACTAGAAATGAACATTTTATTTAAAATTATTGAATCTGTCCAATTACTTTTGGTCCCTTTAAAAACAGGGTGGCACATGTTAAGGAGTTGAAACTCCTAAACTCTTCATCCAATTTTAATGTGGATACCCTCAAATGAAAGCTGAAAGTCTGAACTTCAACTGCATCTGAATTGTTTTGTTTAAAATTCATTGTGGTAATGTTTATAACCAAAATTGGAAAAATGTTGTCTCTGTCCAAATATATATGGACCTAACTGTACATAGCGCCATTATTTCTACAGTGCTTTACATACATCATCACTATCCCCACTGGGGCTCACAATCTAATTTCCCTATCATATTCCCTATGTCTTTGAAGTGTGGGAGGAAAGTGGAGAACCAAGAAGAAACCCACGCAAACACGGGGAGAACATACAAACTCCTTAAAGATGTTGTTCTTTGTGGGATTTGAACCCAGGATCCCAGCGCTGCAAGGCTGCAGTGCTATCCACTGAGCCACCATGCTAACCACTGTGCAATTTATTATCACACCTCCATATCACTTGAACTGCACCAACAATGATAATTTGGAACACTGTTATATCCATCAAAACTTCTCAGATATGCATGCAGTAAATACAGTATACACACCTATTGTATTTGCATAATCTGCCGTTGGCCAAAAAAAAAACCCATTATCTCTTAAACAAAAGAAGTGGATAATATGTTGGTGATTAAACAAATGGGCAAATAAAGTAAGTAGTTATTTCAAAATGTCATGTTGGTTTTGAAGGAGTTAAAGAAGACGACTTGACAGGTTTTAATAGGGTCAGAGTTCCCTCATTCTCCACCTGTAAGGAGCCTGTGGCAGGAATGTTGCATGCAGAAGTCAATACAAAGCAGCGATGACTGTCAGTCTGCATTTTCAGGAGCGTCTGTTGCCTGTTCATGTGCAATTTCACATGGTCCCTGGGCTCACAGTGTCTTCTTTCATAGGCTACTTGCCGGAACAAGCTGCACATTCTACAGCTCTTTGTATGCGCTCCCTTCTAGATTCTGGTGTCTGAGACCTTT
Organism: Ranitomeya variabilis; assembly: GCF_051348905.1. Lineage (NCBI taxonomy): Eukaryota > Metazoa > Chordata > Amphibia > Anura > Dendrobatidae > Ranitomeya > Ranitomeya variabilis. The sequence continues at coordinate 411,079,042 of NC_135236.1, read as the reverse complement.
CATTTTCTTTCTACATATTTTGATATATTCCATCTCTACTGTAACAAACCTTCGGTGGAACGACTCTGATAATTGGATTTCACGGTAGCGGACATTGGAAATGTCACTTTATCCATTTTCTATATTTAACTTTTAAATAGAATTAACGCCACGTTAACAATAAAAACGTACATCTGCTTTCCTGTAATGCAAAGAGCTAATGTAATCTCTCCATGACTCAGAATCTAAAATAAGGATCCTGAACGGTATTGTGTCTTAGATGTAATTGTATTATGGCTACTGTTCTAGCGACCCCATAGGATTTCTTCGTGCCGCGAGCCTGCAAAATGGTAAGACAATTCCCTGCCTAATACAACCCTTGGCCAGCAGCATGCCACAAAAGTCTGATAGATGGAGGTACCATCTCTGAGAGCTCTGTTGGATAAGCGGAGTCCCGTGAGCCCATACTGTAAGCGGCCAAGTGTTGGCCATATCCCCATGTTGTGCGCTATTCTCTATTGGTGTCTATTAGAGTTACAGAAACAGAGGACCAAACTGGGAAAACGCAATTAACTGGAGAAAACAACCTTCTGAAAGGTTGCCATAGAATCATTCTCATATCCTAAATAAACAAATTGCAAGAATACAGACCTTGTGCTAATTCACACTGTGCAGTAATTGCATGGTTTTATTTTATTGGGCAACTAAACTGTATTTACCCCCTGCCATTCCATTGCTGTCCAAGACAGGTTTTTGTTTTATAATCTGACAGTAGGTATGGACAGAGACCCTGATTATAGTGATCCTTCACTTAAATCAGATGGGACAGAATCACAGTTTTCTCGGCTGCAGGTTTTGCAGAGTTCGAGATACTGAGCACCACTGACAGCTTTTGTGTATACTGTATATTGACAGGAAGCTGCTAATCAGTAGCGGAGGCGGAGTTACACAAAACACATTGACTAGGAGGCACAAGACACCTAGTCCTGTATTCATAATCTCCTGCTTATAACACCCAGGCTAGTAAGTGACACATCGCTGGAAGCGGGAGTTCATCCCCTACAATATGCTACTCTCATATTACATAGCAAAAATTTGTGACAGATTCTCTTTAATTGACAGAGCTGCAGCGCTGATGTAAAAAATACAGGACAGCCAATCCCTGGGCTTAGCGGTCTTAACACAGCTGAGACCCCTGATTGGCTGTAGCAGTCACACCTTGTAGTTGTGATTTCATCGCCACAGCCCTGTCTTCAAAGGCAAAGTCAGCAGTAGAGAGGCAACGATAGAGTAGCAGGCGGTAAATATGGCTCATTTTCTTATTTTCATGCAGATGATGTCAATAAAGTAATAATAATGAAGATCATTGAATACCCATTTTGGGTGTTATAAATCAATTGTATGTAATCGCTGTTTAACAAATTCCTACAAATTTACCCCTTTATACATAGTGCAATAAGGTAACAGAGCCTGAATAATAGTGATATTAGCAGTGGTATTACTACTAATTAATTATATTTTAGTACATTCATCAAAATGTATGACACTTTCGAAGTTGCTCTATATTGTTTATATAAAATTAACAAATGTGAAATGTAAAATATCTATCATTTATATCAGAAGAGTCTCAGCCAGTTTATAATAATTTACTTGGGAAGTATTAAGTATATGGATTGTAACAATAAAAGTAAACTGTGGGTCATGTGGCTCGTTAGGTTCTGACGCCACCTGCTGTTTAGTTATGGTTTTACAGTATTTTAATCAGCTTATCTTCTCAAATAACTAGACTTTGGAATTGTGTATATTTGTTTTATTTGATATGGTATCCAAAGTAAGCTGTTTGTAATATTTTTGAGTAATCAACTTATTTATATAAAATATGTGTGGTTGCTTAAATAGTAATTTAATTATCTTCTTTGTGTTAAATGTTTGTTTATGACAGAATAAAATCTATGCATTACTAATCTAGGGCAGACATGTTGGAAAAATTGTAGAATGTGAGAGACATTGATAGAAAAAGATCACTAAGGGAAAATATGTTTCCATAGAATTCTGTCATAGGTCTTACAGTACTGTCCAAGAAAAAAAATCAGACATGTCACACGGATCTGTCTAGTTTAGAAGCAAAAGCTACTGGGAATCAGTTTCACCTGCATGACGCAAAGGAAAGTGACAACAACAGCACTGGAGAGGCAACAGTAAGAAACCTTGCCCCTGAAAAAGAATGGTTTTGCAGGTGGTGGTCATAGACAACTACTCTCTCCATAGGCCACATTTTAATTGATTAAGACACAATAGATAAAAAATGTGCAGTCTACCTGATTCAGGGAAAAAACAAACAGATGAGAAAAAACATAAGCAGCAGAGCTGAACTTTCTCTCATTACAAACACATCTGCAGCTGCAGGTTGTGATGCTGACTCACTACTCATAGACAAGCTGTGAGACAGGGCAATCAGGAGGTCCAAGGTCAGATACCAGGAGTACTTGTAGTACAGAGGGGTAAGACAAAGGCGTGGTCGCGTAATAGTCCAGGGTCAAATGCCATGAGGGTGCTGCAAGAGCATCAAAAGCAGAAGAAATAATCCACAGGAATAGTCACAACAATGGTCATACCTGCTGCAGAGCTGTGTGTTATTATAATTTACACAGTATATCATTGGTTGTGACTATTCCTGTGGATTATTTCTTATGCTTTTGACGCTCTTGACTTCATGTATCTGACTCCAGACTTGGCCTCTGACTGTCGATTTGTTGTACTCCCTGGTCTTGCAGCTTGTGAGTCAGCATCACAACCTGCAGCTGCAGATGTGTTTGTAATGAGAGTTCAGCTCTGCTGCTTATGTTTTTTCTCATCTGTTTTTTTCCCTGATTCAGGTAGACTGCACATTTTTATCTATTGTGTCTTAACAATGTATCAATTAAAATGTGGCCTATGGAGAGAGTAGTTGTCTGTGACCACTATGATATACTGTGTAAATTATAATAACACACAGTTCTGCAGCAGTGGAAAAAGAAAAATAAAGAACTAAAATAATGTAGCTGCATAAATATGTACACCCTTGAGTTAATACTTTACACATTCTTAAAATTTTCTTCAAGTACCTTAGCATGGCACATCTAGAATTGGCAAAATTTGCCATCTCTTACTTGCAGTAACTTTCCAAATCTCTCAGATTGCAAGGGCAGTACATATGAGATGCCCTCTTCGGGCAACACACAGAATTTCAACTGGATTAAAGACTGGGCTCTGGCTGGGCCATTCCAAAACTTTCATCTTCTTCTAGCGAAATTATTATTTCGGCAATTTAGAAGTATGCTTAGGGTCTTTGTTGTGCTGAAAGGTGAAATTCCACTTCATCTTCAGCTTTTTTAGCAGAGGCCTGAAAGTTTTGTTGCAAAATTGACTGTTTGGAACTGTACATAATTTTCTCCACCTTGACTAATGTCCCAGTTCCAGCTGCCAAAAAAGAGCCCCAAAGCATAATCCTGCCTCTACCATGCTTCACTATGGGTATGGTGTTCTTTTGGTGATGCAGATTGTTGGCTTTGTGCCAAACATACCTTTTGCAATTATGGTCAAAAGGTTCAACCTTGGTCTCAGACCATAACACGTTTTCCCACATGCTTTTGGCTGATTTTTTGTAGGTTTTAGCAAAATATAGCCAGGCTTAGGTGTTTGTCTTTGAAAGAAAAGGCTTCTGTTTTGCCACCCTGCCCCAGAGGCCAAACATATGAAATGTACAGGAGATTCTTGCCACATAAAGTACACAGCCAATACTTTCCAGAAATTCCTGCAGCTCTTTCAATGTTACTGAAGGCCTCTTAACAGCATGTAGGACTATTCTTGCGTTTTCATCAATTTTTGAAGGATTCCCAGTTGTAAGTAAGGCCCCTGTTGTGGCAAATTTAAGCCACTTCTTGATTACCATCTTTACAGTGTTCCATGGAATATATAATCACTTGAAAAAAATTTGATGCCCTTCTCCTATCTGATAACTTTCAACAATGAGATCCCTTTGCTATGTTACAAGCCATTTACAGACCATGGCTTTTGCTAGAAGGTGCAACGAAGAAAATGTTAGGAAAATCCTTCTACACTGTGGAAAATTATTAGCCAATTTGCATTTTTGATATGTAAGTTTATAAATGAACAACAACAGTGCTGTCGGTCCATCCAAAAAGTTAATAAACCTGAAGATTTAACCCCTTCATGACCGGAGCTTTTTTCGGTTTTACGTTTTCGTTTTTGCTCCCCTCTTTCCCAGAGCCATAACTTTTTTTTCAGTCAATATGGCCATCTGAGGGCTTATTTTTTGTGGGACGAGTTGTACTTTTCAATGACACCATTGGTTTTACCATGTCGTGTACTATAAAACAGGAAAAATATTCCATGTGCGGTGAAATTGCAAAAAAAGTGCAATACCACACTTGATTTTTGTTTGGCTTTTTTTTTTAGGTTCACTAAATGCTAAAACTGACCTGCCATTATGATTCTCCAGTTCATGAAAAAGATCTAACCCTAGGAACACTCCAAAAACGTGAAGACAGAACTGTTGCTTTCAAAGTTTTTTTAACCCCTTAACGACCGCCGATACGCCTTTTAACGGCGGCCGCTAAGGGTACTTAAACCACAGCGCAGTTAATTAACGGCGCTGTGGAAAAAGTGTATAGCGCCCCCCACAGTCCGATTTTCTCTGGGGTCTCGGCTGCCGGGGGTAGCCGAGACCCCAGAGAACATAATTCGGGTCGGTTTTTACCGACCCCGCTTTTGCGATCGCCGGTAATTAACCATTTACCGGCGATCGCAAAAAAAAAAAAAATCCGGACTTGCGCTTTCTTTCTCTCCCCTCTAATGTGATCGCACATTAGAGGGGAGAGAAATAGGGTCCCCCGAGCCCCCCACGGTACCTTATGTACCGAAAAAGGTCCCCCCCCGGTCCCCGACCCTCCTCCTCCTTCCTAGTGCTCCAAAATGGCGGGCGCATGAGCAGATGCGCCCGCCAAAACATAACTCCAGCCGCCAGAACCCAGCGTCCCCGCAGTGTATTGGGGTCGGTTTTTACCGACCCCTGGAGCGATCGCAATCCCGGGGGTCTTTACAGACCCCCGGGGTTGCGATCGCTGCATATAGTTTGTAAAAAAAAAAAAAAAAGTTTGCTTTGCATTTCTCTCCCCTCTGATGTGATCGTACATCAGAAGGGAGAGAAATAGAGTCCCCAGAGCCCCCCACCATACCTCCGGTGTGTCCCCCTGTCCCCGGTCCCCAGCCCACAGCTCCCGGCCCCCCTTCTTCCTCTCTGCTGGAAGAAAATGGCGGGCGCATGCGCAGTGCGCCTGCCATGATCTGCCAGCAGAGACCCAGCAACCTGTGAGAATTTTCTCATAGGCTGCTGGGTTTTGATTACTGTGATATGTCCTATCACAGTGACCAAAACCCCAAATGTTTTATAAACATGGCAGCACTTGGGCTGTACCTCTCTCTTCTCTCCTTGTAGTTGTTCTGGGAGAGAAGAGAGAGAGACTACATATCAAGCGCTGCCCTGTCAGTAATAAAAAAAGCCATTTCTATATCCGCCAGCATCGAATTTACCCACCCCCGTTCTCCGTAATCCCTGCATCATAAGCAGGGGATTATTAAAAAAAAAAAAAAATATTATAATTTTTTTAAAAAAAATTTTTTAGGGTTAGGGTTAGGGTTGGAAATAAATAAAATGGCCCGCAGAACTTTCAGCGCCGAGCAAGCTTACAGCCTGCTTTGCTCCGGCAGCTCCGGCAGTGAAACAGAATCTGCCTCTGAAGCTGAGCAGTTTTCAGACAGTGATGACGACTCTTCCTCCACGGGATCCCCCGGCCCGATGGTAGCGGAGTCGGTCGTCACTGCTGAAGCTTCAGAGGCAGGACCAAGTACCGCAGTCCCCCAACACTGTGGTATAATGACACCTCATTTTCCCCTCAAATTCCCCCTTTTTCTGCAGTCCCTGGAATAAAAGTAAATGTCGCCAATTTTACCCCCATTGATTTTTTTGAAATTTTCATTAGCCCCGAAGTCCTGCAATTAATCGTCCACCAAACCAACCTATATGCCCGCCAGTATATTTCCCAAAAACCCAATGCCTTTCATTCCTGTTCCTGGATCCCCACAAATGTCCCCGAAATAAAAAAATTCTTAGGCCTCACCCTGAATATGGGTATAGTAAAAAAAACCACTCTCCGCTCTTACTGGGCAACAAAAGCTGTCCACAGCACCCCTGTATTTGCAGCAGTCATGGCCCGAGTCCGTTACGAAGCCCTGATGAGATTCCTCCACTTTAGTGACAATTCCCAAGCCCTCCCAAGAACTGACCCCAACTACGATCGGCTAAATAAATTAAGACCCCTAATTTCCCTCCTAAAACTTCCTTTCTAAATTCCTATACCCCAGAGCAAAATGTGGCAGTCGACGAGTCCTTGATGAGCTACAAGGGCCGTCTGTCATTCCGCCAATTTATTCCCTCCAAGAGAGCCAAATACGGCGTAAAATTATACAAAGCATGCGAGAGCTCATCAGGGTACACGTCAACCTTTTTAATTTATGAAGGTAGGGACCGCCAAATAAACCCCCCAAACTGCCCCCAGACAATTGGTATCCCAGGCAAAATTGTCTGGGAGCTAATGACGCCCTTTCTCAATCAAGGGTACCACGTGTATACGGACAACTATTACACGAGCCTCCCCCTATACAAATCCCTCCATGCTGCAAATACAAGGGCCTGTGGGACAGTGAGGAAAAACAGAGTGGGGTGTTGTGAATTTGGTTTTTGGGCTCCCCCGGTGGTCACTGGTGGTACTGGACTTGTGTGCTTCACTTTCTCTGTTCACCTGTTTTCATCAGGATATGGGTGTATCCTATTTAGCCTTGCTGCTCAGTTATTCTAGTGCCGGCCATCAATGTAACCAGAGCCTTTCTGTTGCATGTTCCTGCTTCTAGACTACTATCAGCTAAGTTGGACTCTTAGTCCTAAGTTTGTTTTAGTAAAGAAACACAGTAGTGATACTAGAATGATGTTATTGAAGGAAATAAATTAATAAAATGAAGTATACACTATATTTAATAGATCACCACATGTGCAGCAATTTTAGTGGAGGAACACTAAAGAGAGAAAACCAAAGCTCCCAGCATAGAGACCCGAACCAATAAGAACATGACAGGAAGTATTAATAATATTATTTTATTAATTCATTTATTAGTAGCAATAGTGACAACCATTAAAAAGATATTTATTTGTTTTTAAAAAAAATAAAATACATATATAAATATATTCCAAAGTATGTGCGCAATTAAAACCGCAAAATTATAGGGCCAGCCAAATCCTCATCGTATATTACAAGTGGCAATTTATCCCATATGCACACTAAATTTAAGTATATATATATAAATAAAAATCAATATGTGCCAGTGATAAAAAATCACACTAAATATATATCAAAAAGTATGAAGTCAGTCTTAAAAAATCATGGTGACAATGTGGAACAATATGTAAAGTGCCAAGTGCAACAAGTTAATTACCACCCAAGCGACCTCTAGTGCAAAGAAAAAAACAGCAAAAAAGGGCCAAATAATTGAAAGTGCTATGTGCCAATGCAATGGGAATGCCAATTACTTACTATAATAGATCGGGTGAAATGATCCCAGGCTGCTAGCGGTTAAATAATGCGCACCCCGACGCGCGTTTCAGACCCGCAGGACGAAGGACTGCGGGTCTGAAACGCGCGTTGGGGTGCGCATTATTTAACCGCTAGCAGCCTGGGATCATTTCACCCGATCTATTATAGTAAGTAATTGGCATTCCCATTGCATTGGCACATAGCACTTTCAATTATTTGGCCCTTTTTTGCTGTTTTTTTCTTTGCACTAGAGGTCGCTTGGGTGGTAATTAACTTGTTGCACTTGGCACTTTACATATTGTTCCACATTGTCACCATGATTTTTTAAGACTGACTTCTTACTTTTTGATATATATTTAGTGTGATTTTTTATCACTGGCACATATTGATTTTTATTTATATATATATATACTTAAATTTAGTGTGCATATGGGATAAATTGCCACTTGTAATATACGATGAGGATTTGGCTGGCCCTATAATTTTGCGGTTTTAATTGCGCACATACTTTGGAATATATTTATATATGTATTTTATTTTTAAAAAAAACAAATAAATATCTTTTTAATGGTTGTCACTATTGCTACTAATAAATGAATTAATAAAATAATATTATTAATACTTCCTGTCATGTTCTTATTGGTTCGGGTCTCTATGCTGGGAGCTTTGGTTTTCTAAGTTTGTTTTGCATTTTTGTTCCAGTTCACAGTTATGTTATTTTTCTGTAGCTGGAAGCTCTTGTGGGCCGAAATTGCCACTCCGGTGTCATGAGTTGACACATGAGTCTTAAAGTAATTTCGGGATGGTATTTTAATAGGGTTTTCAGCTGACCGTGAAGTTCCCTATTGTATCTTCTTGCTATCTAGTAAGCGGACCTCGCTTTGCTGAACCTACCTTCATACTGCGTATGTCTTTTCCTCTGAACTCACCGTCAATATATGTGGGGGGCTTCTGTCTCCTTTTTGGGGGAATTTCCCTAGAGGTAAGCCAGGTCTGTCTTTTCCTCTATTAGGGTTAGTTAGTCCTCCGGCTGGCGCTAGGCGTCTAGGGATAAAACGTAGGTACGCCACCCGGCCACTGTTAGTTGTGTGGTAGGTTTAGCTCACGGTCAGCTCGAGATTCCATCACCCAAGAGCTGTTCTGTTATTTATGTTCTCTGACGTTCCCTTGCCATTGGGAACCATGACAGTGGGGCTTCCGTCACAGTTGGTGTCCAGACGCTTGGAGAGGGGGGCGTCATTCTCACTTGCAAGCGACCAACTTCTTGCAGTGAAGTGGAAAGACAGGAAGGACGTCTACATGCTTTCCACACTGCATACGGACACCACTGTGACGGTCAGAGAGAGGGGTGCCACCAGAGACAAAGAAAAACCTGTCTGCGTCACAGACTACAACAAACACATGGGTGGCGTAGACTTGTCAGACCAGGTTCTGCAACCATACCTGGTCAAGAGGAAGACCAGGGCATGGTATAAAAAGGTGGCAATCTATCTAATCCAAACTGCCACATATAACAGTTTTGTCCTATATAAAAAATCACAAGGACCACTTACGTTCCTGCACTTTCAGGAAAAAGTTGTAGAGAGCCTCATATTTGAGTCCATGGCACCGGGGGAAGCCTTCGACTCTGAGGATTCCCGGAGACTTTCAGAACGCCATTTTCCTCACCCTGTCCCTGTCACTCCCACCCAAAGGTATCCTCAAAAAAGGTGCCGAGTTTGCAGAAAGCATGGCAGACGGAGTGATTCCCGATTCTATTGCCCCACATGCCCATCCCAACCAGGCCTTTGTATCTCCCCCTGTTTTGAGACCTACCACACCACCTAAAATTATTAGTTTGTTTTTTTTTTCAATAATTTTTATTTTCTGCTTAGTGGCCCAAGTAGTACAATTTGGAACAATTGATAAATATTATTTTAATTAGTAGATCCCATTTTACCCCATTTCATAATTAATTCCAGAACTTGATCAATACCATACCAAACTACTATCCCAACAAATTCTCATCCACGTACCCACGTCTGTACGCTCTAGAGTGTGGACCCCACAAATGTTCTTGCAAAGTCAGGTCATCTGAAAATTCTAGAACTTGATCAATCCCATACCAAACTACTATCCCAACAAATTCTCATCCACGTACCCACGTCTGTACGCTCTAGAGTGTGGACCCCACAAATGTTCTTGCAAAGTCAGGTCATCTGAAAATTCTAGAACTTGATCAATCCCATACCAAACTACTATCCCAACAAATTCTCATCCACGTACCCACGTCTGTACGCTCTAGAGTGTGGACCCCACAAATGTTCTTGCAAAGTCAGGTCATCTGACAATTCTAGAACTTGATCAATCCCATGCCAAACTACTATTCCAACAAATTCTCGTCCACGTACCCATGTCAATAAGCGTTAGAATGTGGACCCCAGAAATTATCTTGAAAAGTGAGATCATCTGAAAATGAATTCTAGGACTTGATTACTCACAAACATTTTTGACCATTTATCTATTTTTGACCATTTTTTATGACTGTCTTGCTACACAAAACTTTGGCTTCCATTTATATTACTTATATTTATGTTGATGATATGGGCATGATCATTTTATTGTAAGATTTCTAAAAAAATTAGGAAGTTCCGTACTTATACACTATGGGCTTTACTTTATGGTTCTTGCCGAACCTCTGGTACCAGACAATACTTTCTATAGAGAACTGGTTGTTTTGTGCATATAGCGGTTCTGACCTTGGCGGGTGGGAGCTTGCTATGGTGTACCACGTCTATTGGCACATTTGTCCCCATATAGGGATTGATGGAGCTAAAAGGACGTTGTACGACCAGTCTCTGAAAGTGTCTGCCATTCTAGCCCTGATGGTGTTCTTTCATCTTTGGAACAAACTCCGATTTGCCACATAGTTGGCTGCATTTTCCTACACATTTTGCCCCTCATTCCAGTACAGTTTATTCTTCCTGCTACAATATACGCAAATGCGGGACAACTGTTTTGTTAGCAAGACCAATTTTATAGTCAGCCAATGTGTTTTAGGAGCATGCCTCCCTCTGTGAGTAATAATTCCTGGAAGGATTTTCTTTTTTGCTCAATGTCTCTAGAAGCTTTGAATGGGTCCTGGATAGTGTTGAGCATTCCGATACTGCAAGTATCGGGTATCGGCCGATACTTGCTGTATCGGAATTCCGATACCGAGATCCGATATTTTTGTGATATCGGGTATCGGTATCGAAACAACATTAATGTAAAAATGTGTAAAAGAGAGAATTAAAATAAAAAATATTGCTATACTCACCTCTCCGACGCAGCCTGCACCTTACCGAGGGAAGCGGCAGCGTTCTTTGTTTAAAATTCGCGCTTTTCTTTCCTTTACGTGAGTCCCGGCTTGTGATTGGTTGCGTGCCGCCCATGTGACCGGGATGCAACCAATCACAGCAAGCCGTGACGTAATTTCAGGTCCTTCAGGATTTTAAAATTACGTTCCGGCGTTGTGATTGGTTGCGTCGCAGTCACATGGGCGACGCAACCAATCACAGCAAGCCGTGACGTAATTTCAGGTCCTTAAGGATTTTAAAATTACGTCCCGGCTTTGTGATTGGTTGCGTCGCAGTCACATGGGAGGCGCAACCAATCACAAGCCGTGACGTCACGGGAGGCTGGACACGCGCGCATTTTAAAATGGGCGCGTGTCCAGCCTCCCGTGACGTCCCGGCTTGTGATTGGTTGCGCCGCGGTCAACCAATCACAAGCCGGGAGGCTGGACACGCGCCCATTTTAAAATTTTAAAATGCGCGCGTGTCCAGCCTCCCGGCTTGTGATTGGTTGACCGCGGCGCAACCAATCACAAGCCGGGACGTTACGGGAGGCTGGACACGCGCCCATTTTAAAAAGCGCGCGTGTCCAGCCTCCCGTGACGTCACGGCTTGTGATTGGTTAATGGCGGCCATGTTGCCGGGACGCGGACCAATCACAGCAAGCCGTGACGTAATTTCGTCACGGCTTGCTGTGATTGGTCCGCGTCCCGGCAACATGGCGCCGTGACCAATCATAAGCCGGGACGTCACTGGAGGCTGGACACGCGCGCTTTTTAAAATGGGCGCGTGTCCAGCCTCCCGTGACGTCCCGGCTTGTGATTGGTTAATGGCGGCCATGTTGCCGGGACGCGGACCAATCACAGCAAGCCGTGACGTAATTTCGTCACGGCTTGCTGTGATTGGTCCGCGTCCCGGCAACATGGCCGCCCTGACCAATCACAAGCCGGGACTTCACGTAACCAAGTAAAAGCGCAAATTTTAAACAAACAACGCTGCCGGTTCCCTCGCTGAGGTCCAGGCTGCGTCGGAGAGGTGAGTATAGCGATATTTTTTATTTTAATTCTTTCTTTTACACATTTATATGGATCCCAGGGCCTGAAGGAGAGTTTCCTCTCCTTCAGACCCTGGGAACCATCAGGAATACCGTCCGATACTTGAGTCCCATTGACTTGTATTGGTATCGGGTATCGGTATCGGATTGGATCCGATACTTTGCCGGTATCGGCCGATACTTTCCGATACCGATACTTTCAAGTATCAGACGGTATCGCTCAACACTAGTCCTGGATCTTCAATTTCAAATAAAGCCAAATTTGTCACATTGTGCCCCTTTCTGTCCAAGCCCTGCCATTTGTCCAAACAGAACTTTTTGACTACATATGGGATATCGCTGCGCTCATAATAAAGTGGGTAACGAATTGTGGGGTCCACTTTTTGATGTTATTTCTGAAAAAGTGAGACATTCAGGTCTAAAACAAGATTCTCGTGGAAAAAAATGAATTTTTTCAGTATGCCGACCTAATGTTATCAAACTCTGTGTCGTACATGTGGGATCAAATTGCTCAATATACCCCTGATTAAATTCTTTGAGGGGTGTAGTTTCCAAAACAGGGTCAGTTGTGGGGGGTTTCTGCTGTTAGGCACATCTACAAACCCAAAATGGCGTCCGCTCTCACAATTAAGAGATTAAAAAGTCAAACGGCGCTCCTTCCCTTCCAAGCTCCGCAGTGCGCCCAAACAGAGGTTTACCCCCACATACGGGGTATCGACATACTCAGAACAAATTGCACAACAACTTTTGGGAACCAATTTCTCTTGCTACCCTTGGGAAAATAAAAAATTGGGGGTGAAAAGATCATTCTTGTGAAAAAAAAATGATTTTTAATTTTTTCGGCTCTACGTTATAAACTTGTGTGAAGCACTTGGGGGTTCAAAGTGTTGACCACATGCCTAGATAAGTTCCTTAGGGGGTCTAGTTTCCAAAATGGGGTCACTTGTGGGGGGTTTCCACTGTTTAGGCACATCAGCGCCTCTCCAAACGCGACATGGTGTCCGATCTCAATTCCAGGGAATTCTATGTTGAAAAAGCCAAATGGCGCTCCTTCCCTTCTGAGCTCTACTGTGCACCCAAACAGAGGTTTACCCCCACATACGGGGTATCGACATACTCAGGACAAATTGCACAACAACTTTTGGGAACCAATTTCTCTTGCTACCCTTGGGAAAATAAAAAAATTGGGGGTGAAAAGATCATTCTTGTGAAAAAAAAATGATTTTTAATTTTTTCGGCTCTACGTTATAAACTTGTGTGAAGCACTTGGGGGTTCAAAGTGTTGACCACATGCCTAGATAAGTTCCTTAGGGGGTCTAGTTTCCAAAATGGGGTCACTTGTGGGGGGTTTCCACTGTTTAGGCACATCAGCGCCTCTCCAAACGCGACATGGTGTCCGATCTCAATTCCAGGGAATTCTATGTTGAAAAAGCCAAATGGCGCTCCTTCCCTTCTGAGCTCTACTGTGCACCCAAACAGAGGTTTACCCCCACATACGGGGTATCGACATACTCAGGACAAATTGCACAACAACTTTTGGGAACCAATTTCTCTTGCTACCCTTGGGAAAATAAAAAATTGGGGGTGAAAAGATCATTCTTGTGAAAAAAAATGATTTTTAATTTTTTCGGCTCTACGTTATAAACTTGTGTGAAGCACTTGGGGGTTCAAAGTGTTGACCACATGCCTAGATAAGTTCCTTAGGGGGTCTAGTTTCCAAAATGGGGTCACTTGTGGGGGGTTTCCACTGTTTAGGCACATCAGCGCCTCTCCAAACGCGACATGGTGTCCGATCTCAATTCCAGGGAATTCTATGTTGAAAAAGCCAAATGGCGCTCCTTCCCTTCTGAGCTCTACTGTGCACCCAAACAGAGGTTTACCCCCACATACGGGGTATCGACATACTCAGGACAAATTGCACAACAACTTTTGGGAACCAATTTCTCTTGCTACCCTTGGGAAAATAAAAAATTGGGGGTGAAAAGATCATTCTTGTGAAAAAAAAATGATTTTTATTTTTTTTGGCTCTACGTTATAAACTTGTGTGAAGCACTTGGGGGTTCAAAGTGTTGACCACATGCCTAGATAAGTTCCTTAGGGGGTCTAGTTTCCAAAATGGGGTCACTTGTGGGGGGTTTCCACTGTTTAGGCACATCAGCGCCTCTCCAAACGCGACATGGTGTCCGATCTCAATTCCAGGGAATTCTATGTTGAAAAAGCCAAATGGCGCTCCTTCCCTTCTGAGCTCTACTGTGCACCCAAACAGAGGTTTACCCCCACATACGGGGTATCGACATACTCAGGACAAATTGCACAACAACTTTTGGGAACCAATTTCTCTTGCTACCCTTGGGAAAATAAAAAATTGGGGGTGAAAAGGTCATTCTTGTGAAAAAAAAAAGATTTTTAATTTTTTCGGCTCTACGTTATAAACTTGTGTGAAGCACTTGGGGGTTCAAAGTGTTGACCACACACCTAGATAAGTTCCTTAGGGGGTCTAGTTTCCAAAATGGGGTCACTTTTGGGGGGTTTCCACTGTTTAGGCGCATCAGCGGCTCTCCAAATGCGACATGGTGTTCGATCTCAATTCCAGGGAATTCTATGTTGAAAAAGTCAAATGGCGCTCTTTCCCTTCGGAGCTCTGCTGTGCACCCAAAAAGTGGTCCCCCCCACATATGACGTATCGACATTCTCCGGACAAATTGCACAACAAATTATGTGGTTCATTTTCTTTTTTTACACTTATGAAAATAAAAAAAATTGGTTCTGAAGTAAAATGTTTGTGAAAAAAAGTAAAATGTTCATTTTTTCCTTCCACATTGCTTTAGCTCTCGTGAAGCACCTGAAGGGTTAATAAACTTCTTGAATGTGGTTTTGCGCACCGTGAGGGGTGCAGTTTTTAGAATGGTGTAACTTTTGGGTATTTTCAGCCATATAGACCCCTCAAACTGACTTCAAATGTGAGGTGGTCCCTAAAAAAAATGGTTTAGTAAATTTTGCTGTAAAAATAAGAAATTGCTGGTCAAATTTTAACCCTTATAACTCCCTAATATTTTTTTTTCCAAAATTGTGCTGATGTAAAGTAGACATATGGGAAATGTTATTTATTGACCATTTTGTGTGACATATCTCTCTGATGTAAGGGAATAAAAATTCAAATTTTGAAAATTGCAAAATTTTCAAAATTTTCGCCATATTTCCATTTTTTTAATAAATAAACGCAAGTAATATCGAAGAAATGTTACCACTAACATGAAGTACAATATGTCAATCAATATGTCAGAATCAGCAGGATCTGTTGAAGCGTTCTCGAGTTATGACCTCATAAAGTGACAGTGATCAGAATTGTAAAAATTGTCTCGGTCATTAAGTACCAAATTGGCTCTGTCACTAAGGGGTTAATATGTCTTGTGCAAAAGAGAATGGTTTCCAACGTTTCAGCTCAAGCACGAGCCTTCGTCAGGAAGACAATCTTATGGTAGCTATATCGTATGTAAGTCCCGGCCTCTCAGATTTGCACAAGATATATTAAAAAAACTTTGAAAGCAACAGTTCTGTCTTCGCATTTTTGGAGTGTGCCGGGGTTAGATCTTTTGTATTGTCTTACCGTTTTACCCCTGAGCACCTAACAGTGGTTGAGCCTGATCCTATCTGCTTTTATTATGAGTTCATAGACACTAAACATGTCTAGGTTCTTCTTTACCTAAGTGGTGACAAAAATTCCAAAGTTTGCTAAAAAAAATTAAAAAATTGTGCCATTTTCCAATACCCGGAGCTTCTCCAATTTTCGTGATCTCGGGTTGGGGGAGGGCTTATTTTTTGCGTGCTGAGCTGACGTTTTTAATGATACCATTTTGGTGCAGATATGTTCTTTTGATGGCCCGTTATTGCATTTTAATGCAATGTCGCGGTGACCAAAAAAACGTAATTCTGGTGTTTTGACTTTTTTTTATCGCTACGCCGTTTAGCGATCAGGTTAATTCTTTTGTTATTGATAAATTGTGCGATTCTGAAAGCGACGATATCAAATATGTGTAGGTTTGATTTTTTTTATTGTTTTATTTTGAATAAGGCAAAAGGGGGGTGATTTGAACTTAATTTTTTTTTATATTTTTAAAAACATTTTTCTTTAACTTTTGGCATGCTTCAATAGTCTCCATAGGAGACTAGAAGCTGCCATAGCCCGATCGGCTCAGCTATATAGAGGCGATGATCAGTTTGCCTCTATGTAGCTGAATTACTGACTTGCTTTGAGCGCCGACCACTGGGTGTGCGTATTTCTGGCCCGATTGCCGGAAGCGCCATTTAAATGCCTTGTCAGAGTTTGACAGCAGCATTTAACTAGTTAATAGCTGTGGGTGGATCGCGATTCCACCCACGGCTATTGCGGGCACATGTCAGCTGTTCATAACAGCTGACATGTCCCGGAAAAGATGTGGGCTCACCGCCGGAGCCCACATCAAAGCGGGGGATACCGACATCAGCGTACTATTATGCCCAATGTTGGTAAGGGGTTAAGAAAGTTAAATTGAGGTTCTGTCTTTCTTAGGAAAATGAGAAGGAGATATTGGGCAACTATTTGTGTGCAGAATTATTATGCAACTAAATGAAAAACGAAAAATTTCTGATCCCAAATGATTATTTTCAACTGTTGAAATCTAGAATAATATAAGAATAATAACCAAACAACTCAAAATGTGCAAAAATCCATTTCTGAGATTTAAAAAACAAAGATTCTTCTCAAATCTTTGGCAGTTTGTGACCCTGTTGACTATTTACAACAAAACTTTTAATGGCCTTAAAAAACAAGCGACCCTCTACTGTCGGGGAGGTGAGGCAGATCATAGGATTCCTCTCTTACTATCGTACTTATGTCCGGAACTTCTCCAGGATTGCCGCCCCACTATATCTCCTCTTGGGGGGGGGGGGGGGACAACAGAGTCAACAACACCCGTCAAGAAAAAATACAAAAAAACTCCAAATGTACATGACTAAACGTGATGCTTTTGTGTGAATAGGACCCAAGAAATAAGGTGTAGGGTTGACTCAAAAACTAAGTATTAAATAAAGGAGAAAATGAGTCAAAACTACAAAAAATGTCTCAATTTTATTTAAATACAAAAAGACACATAGTGGAGAAAAACGCATTAAAATGGTTAGATGGAATCCCCTGCAACACCCATTTTCATGCATTCTAGCAGGACCATCTAACTCTGGAAAAAGTTATTTTGTGAAACAGCTGTTACATTAATATTGAAACTCATTTTTCTCACAAACCCAATAATATTGTTTGGTTTTATTCGTGTTGGAAAAAACTATATGACAAAATTATTCTTTTCCCAGCATCAGATTTGTGGAGGGCCTGTTGCATATGTTCGTAGATGATGAATTATTCCCTCCTGAAAAGGTAAATTTGACTATTGTTGATGATCTCATGGAGAGTGCTAGTGATAATAGAGCAATAGAAAAAGCATTTACCAGCATTTTCTACCTGGTGCAAAACATATTTTGTCAAGGAAAAAAAAGTCTCACGATAAATTTAAACACAAAATACATGGTACTTTTTAATAACCCTTGAGATAAATTACAAATTGTAACACTAGCTCCACAAATGTACCCAGAAATACGCTTTTTCTTAGAAGCTTTTGAGGATGCCACACGTGAACCTTATGGGTATTTGATGCTTGACTTAAGAGCCGATACCCCTGAGGAACTTCGCTTGAGGACGGGTCTGTTTCCTCCAGCTTTTCCAGCTGTGCATGTTCTAAAGAAAAAAACTTCTATAAAGTGAATTTACACAAAATCAGACATTCTACACTGTAGCCATAGTGTTGCAAAGATGTCTGAGAGAATACGTCATAACTGGGATATCTTAAAAACACTGGTGAAGGCATCTCCTTCTGTCAGAAAATCTATTTTGTGCAATGTAAGCCATGATTTAATTACAGCCATAGGGAAAATCGCATTAAATATCTTAAAAGGTAGAATTCCTCTGAAAGATCGACAAAAAAATACTAAAAAAGTGGAGTAAAGCTATAAGAACCATGAGTAATAAATCCTACAACATAACAAAAAAGAAGAGTCTGCTAAAGCAGACCGGAGGGTTTATAGGGCCTCTTTTAGGTTTTGTGATTCCGATAATAACAAGTCTTCTCAGCGATAATTAATGGAACACGCCGAGAAAATGTATCTTGTTCCCAAGAAGGAACTATGGCCCCCTATTACAACCAATGTAAGTCAGAGCAAAATGCAACTTCTTGATGGTGAAATTGCTGAGATTTTACAATGTCATGATATACCAGACAATGTGAAAACTAAAAATATAGTGATGTACTTACACAGATACTTGGCTCATGCTAAACATGATGCAGAGGAACTATCAACTTTAAAGATCATTAGCACTCCTGAATCTGATCATCAACAATTGTTGAATTCAGAACCTGATAAAAATACAGATGTTAATGAAATTGTAAGTCATGTAAATCAGCAATATAAAAAGAATGCAGAATTTTTACTAAGCAGACTGTTACAGAACAAAAATATTACATCGTGGAATGATAAAAGTGAATTTATATTCAAAGGAACGGTAATTCCCGGCTCTAACATGCTGGATTTGGTACTTTACCCAGGGGCTGGGATACGTTTATACATGTTATGGCAGAATTAAATATGCCCTCCACTGTTGTGAGTAATTCCACTACTAGAGAACAATTTGATCGATTCAAAATACCAATGAATGAAACTGATGGATCATCTAAGCCACGGACTCTATTCACACCACGCCCTGCGATCCGTCCTTTACACTCCTCACCACTAGGTGTCACTCAAGGACCTTTGAGGCTTAAAAAAAGAGTATCACCGATACTACAATCCACGTGGCTCACTATGTAGCAATTATCAATTGCATTGCTAGAAATTGTTATGTAAGAAATATTATGTATGTACAATATTAAATTCTGAGCCATCTATATGATTGTAATACTATTAGCAATGAGTGTTCAGTGATAATTAGTGTTGAGCATTCCGATACCGCAAGTATCGGGTATCGGCCGATACTTGCGGGTATCGGAATTCCGATACCGAGATCCGATACTTTTGTGGTATCGGGAATCGGTATCGGGATTAATATCAATGTGTAAAATAAAGAATTAAAATAAAAAATAGGGATATACTCACCTCACCGGCGGCTCCTGGACTTTACCGCCGTAACCGGGAGCCGTTGTACCTAAGAATGCGCGCTTGAAGGGCCTTAGATGAGGTCACTGCGCTCTGATTGGTCCGTAGCGGTCACGTGACCGCTACGCGACCAATCACAAAGCAGTGACGTCACCTAAGGTCTTTCAAGCGCTTGAAATACCTTAGAAGACGTCACTGCTTTGTGATTGGTCGCGTAGCGGTCACGCGACCGCTACGCGACCAATCAGAAGCTGCGGACGTCTTCTAAGGTATTTCAAGCGCTTGAAAGACCTTAGGTGACGTCACTGCTTTGTGATTGGTCGCGTAGCGGTCACGCGACCGCTACGGACCAATCAGAGCGCAGTGACCTCATCTAAGGCCCTTCAAGCGCGCATTCTTAGGTACAACGGCTCCCGGTTACGGCGGTAAAGTCCAGGCTGCGTCGGAGGGTGAGTATATCCCTATTTTTTATTTTAATTCTTTCTTTTACACATTGATATGGATCCCAGGGCCTGAAGGAGAGTTTCCTCTCCTTCAGACCCTGGGAACCATACAGGATACCGTCCGATACTTGGTGTCCCATTGACTTGTATTGGTATCGGGTATCGGTATCGGATTAGATCCGATACTTTGCCGGTATCGGCCGATACTTTCCGATACCGATACTTTCACGTATCGGACGGTATCGCTCAACACTAGTGATAATTGATTTGATTTATTTGCGGTGTATTGTGGAGTTCAAGAAATGTGATGAAACTGATTGAATCTAATCGAACAATAAAATGTATTCATACATCTTTATAAAATGTAAATGATTTTGTTCAATAAACATAACTTTTATTTGAAAAAGGTGTCTCTCGTTCTTTATTTTACAAAAATCAGTACTGATCATCGTATCAAATTGTCAATAAAAGAGAATAAATATTATTGAACCTATAAATAATAGGTCCTATATAAATAATAGGTGTATCAAAAAGTCTATAACAGAGAATAATTATTGTCCCTATAAATAATAGGTACAGTGAAAATTCTGATTAACGTATCAATTGACTTATAAAAGATATCACACTTTATTTCACCTTGATTACTGGGAATCGTGTAAGTAATCAATTTAATACACTTTGATACACTACCATATCCATTTGATATCTATTTAATACACTTTAATATATCTTGTCAGTAATCAATTTAATACATTTTGATGCATTACGATATCCATATGATATCTATTTAATACACTTTGATATCACTTTGATATACATCTATTATCAATTTGTGGGATTCGTGTCAGTAATCAATTTAATACACTTTGGTACACTATGATATCCATATGATACCTATTTAATACACTTTGATACACTACGATATCCAGATGATATCTATTTAATACACTTTAATATCAATTTGATACACTTTGATATCAATTTGATAGGGGGCGGGGCAACTGTCAGATTTCTTTTGAGGAGACATAAAACCCCCTGACTACTCTCAGCACAATCCTGCCGACAGGTTCCCTTTAAGACTGCGTGAACATGAACATATCACCAGCCAATATCTGTATATGTGCAGATATTGAGTGCTACTGAATGCAGTGGGCCAAACTTAGATTACTGAGATTACATAATAGTCCTGCCAAAAATTATCTGTATTTAGTGCACACTTAAATCCATAGACAGTGGGAATGAACCTGATTGTCTGGAGTACAGAAAATGTGTATTAAAGACTTTGTTGACATGTGCACTCCCATCAGGCACAGGTGATTTTAAGTAGTTAGCTGGTCCACTCCTGACCCATAAATTGTAGGCTTTTTTGCCCAGGAGAGGTGACAAAACAGGACATGGACTCAATTTACAAAGGACGCCTTGACATGGCAATTGGGCTCACATATATATGCCAATCTATGTGTGAAGTACCTTCCTTTTGTTCATAATAATTTTTGCAGATAAATATTTAGTGTGTACATTATATAGTGCTTTTTTTCCATTTTCTATGGCAGTAATGCATTTTCAATGTTCTAGACTAATCATTCTTGGTAAATCATGGTGCAACCTTTATCGTTTTTCAGCTTATATGCTTTTTTGGTTGGCGCCTGTTCACACTAGCTTGGATGTGCTGGTCTTTTTCTCTACTTGTATTAAAGCCTTTCTGAACATGTACACTCCCACTCCCATCAGCAACAGGTGATTTTAAGTAGTTAGCTGGTCCACTCCTGACCCATAAATTGTAGGCTTTATTGCCCAGGAGAGGTGACAAAACAGGACAGGGATCCAATTATGAAGGACGCCTTGACTTGGCAATTGGGCTCACATATATTGACCAATCTATGCGCAAAGTACCTTCCATTTTTCATAGCAATTTTTGCATATAAATATTTCATGTGTACCTTATATAGTGTTTTTTTTATTTTTTCCCATTTTCTTTGGCATCATACAGTGCCTTGCGAAAGTATTTGGCCCCCTGGAACTTTTCAACCTTTTCCCACATATCATGCTTCAAACATAAAGCTACCAAATGTATCCTGTTGAAGCGCCGTGCAGCGTGAAACGGCCATCGTCAGCACTGGCTTGCACACGTTAACCCTTTCTCCAAGCCATGATGTTTTAAGTATCTGAATAAAGCATGAAGTTTTAAGGACCAGTGAGTGCTATCTAAAGCTTTTCTTTTTTGCATAAAGATATCAAATGTAAATTTTTGGTAAAGAATCAACAACAAGTGGAACACAATTGTGAAGTTGAACAAAAGTTATTGGTTATTTTACATTTTTGGGGAAATTCAAAAACTGAAAAGTGGGGCGTGCAATATTATTCGGCCCCTTTAAATTAATACTTTGTTGCACCATCTTTTGCTGCGATTACAG